>NC_092079.1:2417500-2790000 GCF_039877785.1 Chaetodon trifascialis | reverse complement strand
ACCCAGGATACCGCTGCTGCCCGTCCCCTGTCCATTTACCGAGCCATTGCCATTGATGACCGCGTGGGGGCTTCCAGCCGGAGAGTCCTCTGAAGCGGGACTTTCTGGGGGGAGGAGAGGAAAAGAGGAAAATGGGCAAGGAGATGGGGACAGGAATAGAACAAAGAGTGAGATAAGGGGAGAAGATGGCAGGAGAGGATAAGGGACTGCGTTAAAATAGATTCTACATGTACAATATAAAAAGCCACTTTCATTAAAATTCACTGCCATCTCCCTTATCATTTAATTCTCAGAGTGACTTTTTCCACTCTGTCCTCAGACACTTCTCAGTGGAGGGAAAGGCTTCTGGATTCATCCTGCTTTTACAAGCTCAAGACGTGAACAGAAATCTCAAATGATTGCTCTAAACATAAACAGCATGTATGGCGATGAATTTCAAGGTTACACAACACTATGTGATCAGGCCTAAACTGCGGGTCAGGACCCGAAATGAGCAGCTGTCATGTCCAGGCAGGTCGCTATATGACAAAAATGCTACAATCCATCAGCTCTGAAGGAGTCTAGATCTACTCTGTGTCTCTGTTAGAGTCGTGATTATGATTAGGGCAAAAAGGGTAAAAAGAAGCAAGAAATAACAGTAAATGTTAGGCAGATGTTAGTTAAGAGCTATGGATTCTATAATTTATTTGCAAAGGTCATATCTGTGCATCATAAGGGGAAGTAAAAAAGATAAATAATGCAGTCGTGCTAATTAACAAGCTGTCAGGTTATGAGCATACATAAACAAACATATCACATTTGACAGGCCGAAAGCAGAGATTGGTTTGCATGTTTAATTCAATAATGACTTCAACAATGATTGATTATCAACATAGCTGCATTCATTTTCTGACGACCGACTAATCAATTAATTAACTAATCATTTCAGCTCTGATTAAGAAGGTATTACGGCTGCATTATGAATGCATTATCTTTCCATTACCCTTACAATGCACTCCAAATGTGATCTAAAGATATCTGCTTGCTTGTAGCGATGATGCTTAAAATCATAGTTTTTTTAAAGGGAGTCTGGTCTGATTGTAGTTGAATTCTTCTTGTGGTAAGTTTTTAGGGAAAATACCATTATCTGGACAGAAGACTAAAAAAGTTAGACCTACTTTTCACTACAGCTAGAATCACTACAGAGGTTTACTACATGGTACTAAGTTTTAACTGTATACTTGCCCAGTTGTAAAGTTTCCAAAGTGTCCACTGTTACACATCAAACTGGACCATGGGTAAAACCACTGAGTGCAGATCTGTGACGGGTGCTACAAAAGAACTTACCACTGGACAGAAAGAACTAAAAACTACTACAAGGACAAAACACAAGTGAAACAACGAGCTAACACAACTAGAAAACACGAAACACAGACAGAAACGGGTCGAGTCAAGTGTGCACATGCGCAACATCCGTCAGAATGAACAACCTCTACTCTACAGTCTAACTACCACAACACAAGACACAGGTGGGGGTGGGGGGGTCACCACACAAGCAGGTTGAGGGTACGTGGATGGGTGGGTGTGCGAAGGGGAGTTGGACATCGGCTCCATCTACAGAAAATTCTGGAGTCCCTTTTCTTCGAACATACAAGGTCGTTTTTTATTGACACTACAGTAGTGCACACAATCAGTTACAGTGTTAAAAAGAGAGATGAAGGGTAAAGAAAGAAAAAAAAAACCTGAAAGAAGTCACAAGAACAAAAAAAAAAATCCAGCAGGTGTTTTGTGATGAAAATAAAAAGGACAGGTGTGCAGGAATATAAAGAGTTACAAGAGTGACAAAGAAAACCAGAGTCAGTGTGTCTTTAGGCCATATAGTCAGTGTGCGTTAAGGGAAACACGAGCATTTCGATGCCTTTCTTTTGGCGAGGAACAGACAGACTTCTTGGTTCTTCATCTAGGCTGGCAGCAGTTAAAGCTTTGCATGTTCAGCATTTTTTGTGATTTTATGCTGTGCTACAGTCTTGGCGTGCGCCGTGACCGTAAATACCGGACACGCGAACCACAACTGCCACCAACCTTCAAACCACAAAATTATGAGGAAGAACCAGTAAGTCGGTGCATTCCTTCAAAAGAAGTCAGTCAGTCGGTAAAAAGTGTGTTATGTAAACAGAAAGAGCAGCACAGATGTGATGCTAGAATGCCACCATACACCATGTTGATCATCTAAATGAAAGAAAACAGTTTGACGCCGGTAATACGCTTGCTTTTTTTTCTTGCGAGAAGAATAGTGAACACAAGGCCTGTTAGCTTAGCTTAGCTTAGCATAAAGACTTGGAACAGGGGGAAACTGCTAGCCTATCCAAAGATACCAAAGGGAAGCAAACTGACATAAAACCTAAGGTTTTTACACTTCAGGTTTTGCTCAGATTCAACAAAAAAGAAAAATATAAATTGTTAATGAATTAGCTTTTGTGTTGCTAACAGGTGAATTCTGTCGTGATCAGACAGAGCCAGGCTAGCTGTTTCCCCATGTTTTTCGTATTTGTGCTAAGCTAAGCCAACAGACATATTGTACAGACGTGAGAGCGGTGTTCATCTTCTTATCTGGCTCTCTGCAAGAAATTGAACAAGCGCATTTCCCAAAACGTTCAACTATCTGCTTTGCTATCAGTCAAATACGATCACATCGTCACAGTGTGTAGACACAGCTAAAATTCAATTTTACTTTTAAAGTAAATCTAGCAAATTTGGCTCGAATTAACTCCATTAACATACATATTACAGCGTGAATACAAAATCACAATCTATCAGTCTGTTACTGTCTGTACAGCACATCAGAAATACAAAAAGCCTCAATGGAGGTGTGAGCTGGTGACAGGAGGTGAAAGGGAAGACAAGGTGGACTCAGCTCCAGTGTTCATGTATGTGTGTGTGTGTGTGTCCATCTCCTGACAATACTCAGCCTTTCATAACTTAGAAAATAAAATTCCATTTCGTTCAGCATATCTTGTTTTTTTTTTGCACTTACAGTTGCATTAAGCGTCACTTTACATGTGTCTGTCTACCTTCGCCTTCTCACTCTCTGTTCAAGGTGCACTGGAGTTGAGTCAGCCCTGTTTTGCCCTCGCGCACAGTGAGGAAACCCGGAGCTAAAACACAAATGGTTTCTAAATATTTGAAAAAGAGTGCAGATGATTAATCTTGCCAGTGCGGGCCACCAAAGAAAAGTGTTTGCGTCTGAAAAAGAGGAAACCTACAAATCTCTGGGGTTGTTAAGCTTGTGTTGCGCTGCACTTAATGTGCCCTCAAACATTCGAAACCATTTTGAGCCCCGTGACAGAGCGACAAAGTGGGCAAAAACAGAGCAGAATGACAGCCTGGTTAACATGCATTCCGAGTAAAAGGAAAGGAAATGTGAGAAAACAGCATTTTTAAACGGCTAACAGAAAACATGCTCATAAACAGTGCCTTTACAAAGCATGAAGCGCCAACATTTGCCTCGGGAAGATGGAGTAGCTCTGAGGAAAGAGAAGGTTGTTCTGGAAGGTGACGGTTCTGTAGACTGAACCCTGAATGTCACTGCTTCAGGGAGCACTGAGGCTCCCTGAGTCATAGCATATTCATGCAGTGTGAGTCAATCATTCACAGTTCCAAAGCAGATCCAGATCCAGAAAAGCATGGCTGCTCATTCACAATATAATTAGTAACGCTAGTCCACCTTAAGAATCCGCCTTAATTCACAGAGATGTCTGTATTTCCGGAAAACAAAGTCAGGAAAAAGGTGCTTCTTCTTCAAACTAAATGCTAACACCGGCATGCTAACAAGCTGACAAGGCCAATGCTAACATGCTGATATTTAGCAGGTAAAACGGTCGCCATTATGGTTTTGTGTGTTAGCATGCTAACGTTTGCTAGTTAGCATTAAAGACAAAGTCGAGCTAAGGTTATAAACTAGTACTTATTTCCAATCAATAGGTCGTTTTTGACCACTGGAGTGTCTTTTTCGCAGCTTTTTGGGGAAATACAGACATTTCTGTTTTGTTTTGAGGCAGACCACCCAGTACAGTTCCTCTTATGAACTTAATTCACTGAAGTTTATCCCAATTCATTGCAGTGAAAACCAAAAAGCGTTGAAGAGCAGACAGCCAGCAAATGACAGTGACGAGGATGGAGGGCCGGTGCGCTGTCAATAAACAGCACTGCAACAGAAGAGAGAAGAGCATCCAAAGAAAGTAAAAGAAAACAGTGAGCTACCTTTTTCCTCCCTGCGTGGTTGTCGTGCAAGCCGAGCAAAGCGGACAGCCATGGATGGTCACAGGTTTAAGGACGATGGTTGATGTGTTTGATTATTCATTATTGTGTGCGGACAACCGTGAAAGAAAGAAAGAACGACAGAGAGAAATAAAGAGTGGAAAAAAAAAAAAAAAAGCCCATGACCAACCAGCAGAAGAAGCATAAGCGCATATAGTGAATCTTCAGTTGAAACGTAGACACACATGGAGCTTCAGTTATTATCAAAAATACAGATATAAAGGTTCATACTCTCCCTAACATTTGAATCGATGCAAATCTATCCGTCCACTAATGGGAAATACAAAAAGCCTCTACCACAAACATCGAAATTACAGTGCAAGTCGCCCACGACAGACAGACAGAAGTCGAATGAAAGCATAAAAAAGTGCTCCAAGGAAACAGGACGTCAGCTCGGCCAGAACTGAATGAGAAGGCAGACCGGCCACTGGCCATCGCATCCCTCCTCCGGCAGATCCCCACAGCTTACAGACTGAACACATTTTTCTACCAAGTCAAGTGTATTACACTACAATCCATTCCCTACAAAGAGCATCGCAATATACTGTACAATTAGAGGGGAACATCTCTCAGTCAGTCCAAACTACCACAGACTGCTCTGAAGACATCTCCGCTGACTTCCCCTTCAAATCCCTTAATGAACTCCAGCTACCATCTTAAAGCCCTTCTATTGCACCAGACAACAGTCACATCATTATAAAAGTCTGATTTAGAGGAAAAGCTACATCAGGACGATAAATGAGGAAACATTATCACCACAAACAGAGTTCTATTAGGAGGAAAATGACCAGCAGATCCTGGTCAACTCAACATTTCCCCTAAAATCAATTGATCTCTTGCTTCAACACCTTAATATCTCCACAACAAGCAGGTATTGTTTATGAAAGTGAGCTACAATCAGCAGAATCCTCATGATTCTCACATGAACAACATCGAATGATTCTGTAAAAACAATCTTCCCCACAAAGACTACAATTCAGATTTCTAGTCATCCGCACATACATCTACAGTAGTTTTGAAGTTATGGCACGCTGTAAGGAAGATTTTTCTTCAAACGTTACCTGTGCTGATTCTTCAACAAGTTTGCCTATAGGTTTGCATACAAAATTCAATACAAAAATGCAGATTGTGGGGGTTTGGAAACAATGTGTGCATCTAAAAGTAGGGCAGGTGTTCCAATTCAGTTAAAAAACCCACAAAAAATGTCAAAAATATGTTAGAAGCTAGTGTAAAAAGGTACTTCTACTTCAATAATCAGCTGTTAAAGGGACGTTTTTCATGGTCTTCATTAATGCAGCTGGATGATTAAAGTTGAACACTTCTCCAGCTTTATGCAGAGTAATATGTTAAACTCATCTTCCATTCTTACAACAGGATTAAATTTACCGAGCATTAGAACGCCTGACGTGAGGCTCAACTACTCGCACATCTTCACCCTTCAACAGCTGAAAACCCGACCTCCTATGTCTTCCTCGTTAAAGCGGTAACACCCTTCCTCCTCCTCTCCCTCGCCATCCTCCCCCTCCTCCAGCTGCAGACTCCCGAAGGAGAACTTGCTACGAGGCAGCGGGGATGAGTTCACGCCGTTCGAGTTGACCGAATTCATGGAACTGACAGCGACAGGATTGCCATACATTAACGGCTGGCTGTACGCGCTGCTCCCGGTGTCCGACTCTGTGTCGCTGGTGTCGGTGCCACTGCTGGTGGAGCCGTCGATCATTTGGACAGGCTGGTTTAGGTTGTTACGAGTCGGGTTGTTTCCGGGCTTTCCCTGACGGCCAAACAACCGCTGCACGGTGTTGGACCGTGGCTGACCTGGAGCCACAAGGCTCGCATGGTTGCCGTTTGTTATTATCATTCTTCGCTCCATCGGGGCAGAACAAGGGGCTTGGGCGTGCAACCCGGAGCGATGAGGGTCGTGGTGGTGGATGGGGGTGGATGTCAGCTGGCTGAGAATGAACGGATCAGTGTCGGAGCGGTTCCTCATGTTGTTGTTGTTAAAAG
Organism: Chaetodon trifascialis; assembly: GCF_039877785.1. Taxonomy (NCBI): domain Eukaryota; kingdom Metazoa; phylum Chordata; class Actinopteri; order Chaetodontiformes; family Chaetodontidae; genus Chaetodon; species Chaetodon trifascialis. The sequence goes on along the minus strand of NC_092079.1, from coordinate 2,783,700 downwards.
GTTTGGCAAAATGTGGCGGTGTGCGATTTGGGGTGATCGGGGAGTAGCTACCGTAGTGGTTTGGTAGGTGGGATGGCGGCGGGATGGTGGGAGTCTCCACTGGAACTACTCCCGGACGTTTACTGAAATAATGCCCGCCGTCATCCCAGCGCGAGCGCGGCTGACCGTGACCATTTGTCATCTCGGCGTGACTGAGCGAGCTGGTGCGGTGGTGGAAGCTGCTGATCACCGGGCTGGAGCACTGACTACGGGTCCCAGTTCCTAACGGCCGCACTATAGCTGCACCTCGCTTGTCTCGACCCTGAAAGATCTCATCCAGCAGCGTGCTGTGCAGCGGGAGGCGGCCATGAAATGAGCCGCCATTGGGCAAAGTCTCATCATCTGTTTGCTTGTGACTCACATTAAACTTGTTAGACACTGGAGACTGATCTGCAGAGCTTCTGTTACCCAGCATACCTTGCTGCTGCTGCTGCTGCTGCTGCTCCTGCAGCCCAGTCATACCCTGCTGTTGATGCTGCTGCATCAGCCCCTGGTGATTGGTGTGGTAGAACCCATTTACAACCCCGAACAGACTCCCAGCTTGCCCCCCATTGTGACTGCTACCCCCATGCTTATTGTTATACACACAATCATCCGCATTGCTGTCATTTGCATTGCTGTGGCCCCTGGTGGCCCTGTTGCTCTTGGTCACATCACATTCACTGTCTATGTCGCTGCAGTCTATGTAAGGAATAGAGGAGCTGCTGCCTTTGTTTGCCCTGCAGGATGGACCTGGGTTGAGGAACTGCGAGTCCGGCGCTGATCCGGTGCCGTGGTGGCTCTGTCTGGACTGAGTCGGTTCGGATCCGGGCGCCGCCCGTATATCATGGAAGCCGTTGGTAGAGGATGCGGCCGCTGGCGGCTCCTCTGAACCGTTGGACTCAGCTTTGTGGACCGCTCTGGCTGAGTCGGGCTGGTCTGCTGATGGGACAAACATGGCACTCTGCAAATGAAGAAAGGGAAGGCAGGAGATAGAGAGGAAGAGGAGTGATGACAAAAGGAGGCAGTTAAGAGGAGAAGCTTTTTAATCTCTTATTCAACTGGGCTCATTATGCTGAATTACTGACTTTGAATAGGCTGTTATTTATGGGAACAGACTGGACAAAGCACACACACACACTCCCTGGAGGACAAAAACAGCTTTGTACTTCAGGCCACAGAGCAGCTCCAGATTTAAACAGAGAGAAGCAATAAAAACACAAAAAGCCTGTAAATGTGTCCAACCAGTCAAGTTAGATGGAAAATAAGACAAATGCGAATAAAAAACAACACTGTGGGTGAATAAAAGTCTGTCGGCGTTAAGGTGTGTTATCACCTCTTTTGGCACTTGCGATCTGAAGGAAGACGACTGAGGGGACGCGCTGCTGTTGGACAAAATCTTACTGTGCTTCCTGAAAAGAGAGGGGTGAGGTCAAAAAGTGCAAATAATGCAGAAAACAGAAGTATGGTCGCTGGTTTGCGTCTTTTCTCCAACTTCACCTTTCAAATGGAACTTTCTTGAGCTCCGTGTCTTTCACGTAATCGATGATCTGCTTCTGGGTTCGACCGCTGCGGGCAGAGAGAGCGGAAATTAAAGGCAAATGCAGACATATCAGTTTCACATCCTTCCCTTTCTGTCCTCTCCTTACCTGAAGCGGAACGAGGACCCTCTGGTGAACAGGATGGGCTTGGGTTTGGGCTTGGGCTCCTCGAAGAGCCTGAAGAAGGCGTGATACTCTACGCAGATCTTCCAGAAGATCTTACAGCAGTCCCTGCTGGCCATGGCGAACTCCAGCGTGTCGTGGTGGGCGTTCTGCTGGAAGACGAGGAGACGAGAGTGAGTATGGATGCGGGGGGGGGGGGAGAAGAGATCCAACTATATATGGACTACCTATGTAAGATGTACTTACAGCGGGGTCTGCTCGCAGCTTAATTAGGAAACGTTTCCGTTTGAAGCTGAGCTTGCGAATCTTGGACCAGTTGAAAGCGTTAATTTTTGTGTAGCCCTGAGTGAAGAATGAAACATGAATCAGCTTACAAGGATACCTTTTGGATTAATTCCATCATTTTAGCTTTTAAGCATGTCGTCGAGTGTGATGTTAATGGCTTTACCTGGAAAACCAACACGCCGGTGTGTGCCACAGACAGACTGAGCTTAGTGCCCTCTCGGTCCTTGGCTGGGTGCAGACGGACGCCGTACATCTCCAACCGCCGGGCGATTTCCAGCAGCTGGTAGTCTGACACAGCAGGAGTCTGTCCGCTGTGGAGGACAGTGATCAATCAGTCCATTGATCAACATGATCAACATTTAGGAAAATCAGCACTACTGCACTGCTTGTACCAGATGTTAGACATAGCCCAATCCGGGTCTCTAGTCCAGATTTATTGTGAATGTGGAAACAACAAACACTCAGGATCAGATGGCAGCACCCACTGTGGGCGGAAAGCAAAGTGCCACACAAAGAAGTTTGTTTCCTCGCAAATCTGAAAATAGCTTCCTGTTTCCTGTATGAGCTGCTGAATTAGCCACTTCCTTCCTGAGTCGGCTGGAGGTGGAGGGGAGAGCAGGAGCCCACAGACAGAGAATGGGTATGTGGTGCACAGCGTGACCATGATAAATAATCAGCAAGTCTGTGGTTTGGTTTTCAGCTCGTATCTGTGGTTGCGGGAGAGTTTTAGGGGAATTTACATGTCCGGAAAACAAGGAAACGCATTTGTCATGTGTTTGCAAACAGCGGTGGGGAAAGCACAGCTAGAATGTAAACCAGAGGAGAGGTGTGTTGTGTGAATGTGTGGTCCCGGGGGGCGCAGAGGGAGTGCCAAGACGTATGTTTGTGGACAGCCACCTCTGCGGGGGAGAGCTTAAAAGTGTGTGTGTGAGCAGTTGTAATTAAAGAGATAAACATCTCTGCAGGAGAGACCTATGGGTTGGGTGTAATTGTGGAATGGGTGTGCACATTTGAATAAACAGATAAATATCTTAGCATGTGTGCTCTGAAAAACAATTTCTCCCGACACCTTCAAGCTTAACGCCACCCAGAAACTGATCCCCAATCAGACTAAAGCTTGGCTCAGTGCTGTTTTCCAAGCAAGGATAATCTTGACCTGCTATTTCCATGTAAACAGTGCTGTAACTGCTGCATGTCTGAGCTTCACGGCACAGGATGAGGCAGAGTTTGACACAACAAGGCTGAAGGAAGAAGGCTTCTCTCTGCTCACCTTAAATTTGGCTTTAAAGCAACAGCAGATAAGATGATTTTCTTATTTAAAACTAGCCAATGCCCAGTATGAAGCCTGGACTTAAAGCCTCCAGCCCACAAACACTGGACAATATATCCTTATATATGGAACTGTGAGGATATGTGACGTGAGATGGATATGAATGCATGCGTGGACATGATAACTCACACATGTTTGCGGTGGCAGTCGGTGATCTTGTCTCTGATGGCGTCCTGGTCGGGCAGGTACTTATTGTGGAGGAGGTGCTGCCAGCTCTGGGTCTCATCGAAATCCCCAATCTCGGCTGATGGAGGGGGAGAAGGGGGGGGGGGGGGGGGGGTGAGAATTCAATATTTACTCGGAGTGAAAGTGGGAGAACTGGGATGAGACGAGACGATTAAATAAATATGTGCTGAGGAAAAGACTGCTGGAATGAAGGCCAATCCAATAAAAATTGCTTAACTTCTCTGTTCTGGTTCATCTCATTTCTACTCAATTGTGCTGCAAATCAGATGAAGTGTGCTGCATCCATCTGTCCAACACCAGCAACAATAGACCCTCGTACTGTACCACCCGCAGGTGCTACACACACACACACACACAGACACGGCACTGGCGGTTACCACGGCAACCGAGTCATGTTCTTCAGCATGCTGCGCCGCGGCTTGCCGCTGTCTGCGAGACTGAACTGAATCCATAAATCCCACATCGTCCCCACACGGAGCTGAATGACAACGGCGGTGAACGCAGGCAGCCTGACGAGCAGGCGAAGTGACCGCGTTCATTTCATTCGGGAATACTGCTGCTTTGTGTACAATCACTGGCGAGTGATCGAAGCCTTCAGCAGCTTGAACCGGGAGCACGGTCTCACGCCGGCAAAGCATCTGGCCCGCCAGAGCGAGCTCATGTACGACATTCCCATCAGCGTTACTGTACCACTTCAAAATTGATCTTTGAATCCATTTATAAAGTAAATGTTCAGCTAACCTGGTTTAAACTTGAACTTGCGACACACAAGACAGGGGACAGGAAGTGCCGCTGGAATTCCTCCAGAGGGAATATCTGTCATGGGCTTGGTGATTTATGGTCTTCCTCATGAGCGAGGCATTCAGGGTCTTTCATTACACTGAGCCACACAGTGAGACTAAAGCCCTTTTCAGACAGGGAAAATGCTAAATTGCCGCCTTAAATCAAGCCGTTAAAGTGATGTTTTTTGTTATTCAGACATACATGTCCTTTACATGTTTGTTGTGGCTTCATTTCAATGTGACACAACCTTTAATGCTCGCATTTTTAGAACTTATTTTGCCTTTGAAGCCTTCATTAATGATTATTATGAGCGTTTTCATTTTCAAATTTAACATTAGAAGATGCTGATTTCTGCTGCCTCACACTTACAGCTAGAGATGCTACAGACATGAATGTTTCGTGGTTTATTGTGTGACTTGTGGCGCATGTTTGAGATGGACTTTTTCGCTTGATTTTGTCCTGCAGTGAGGCTAAATTTCTTTTGAGTTCACGTCTCCTTCCGCACGGCACTTACACTGAATGATGTGAGAGACCATGAGGGCGGCGCTGGTGTCGTTGCAGATGAGACGACCACAGGCCAGGTCGCGTTTAATCTGCAGGGCAAACAGGTACCTGGAGAAAGAAAAACAGAGAGTGGGAAGGACACGACACAGACAGACAGAGAGAGTGGGGGAGGGAAAAGACGGAAAGCAAGGAGGTGATGAGGTTAATGCACACTTTATAAACCCAACGGTTAAAAGCAATTCCACTGCCATCAAACTAATGGCATTTATACACACACACACACACACACACACAGACACACACACACACACACACACACACACACACACACACACACACACACACACACACAGACACACACACACACACACACACACACACACACACACACACACACACACACACACACACACACACACACACACACACACACACACACTGCTACTTCACATTTTCTGATTTAAAACAATCCCTAATTGAGAAAACGCCCTTTTCTGTTAATCATTGTACACTCGGTTAATTATAACATGATCCAGACCTCGACGCACACACACACACGCACACACCCCAGCGTGTTGCCAGGTCATGAGGCTGCATTTCTATGACGGAACAGCAGAGACAGCACTATAAAGAGGACGGCAGCGCATCGAGACAGAGACGAAAAACACACGACCTCCATAAATTCTGGTCGCTATTATCTTGCCCTGAAACATTGCTTTTGAGTGTATTGTTTGAGGGTTTGTTACACATTTTCGGGTAACAATGAAGCCAAGGAAAGACAAAACACAAGCGGTCAGTAAAAAGAGGATAAAATTCAGCAGAACTAATTTAAAACATGAGAGCTTTTAAACAGAGCTTGGCTGACGTGTGAGGACAAACAGCAGACTGGCTGCCAGAGGTACACATTCAGTGTGTGTGCAAGTGTGTGATTAATGGCCCATAGCAGCCTTTTATGTGATATCCAATTCAACCTTTTTATAACTGCACGATTAACTCTCTAATAAAGTTAATGAAGCCTTGGTGCATTTCATTATCTTTTTATTTTAGCCTGGAGTCGTTTCACTATTAAAGAATACTGTGACGATTCACAGTGGAATACAATTCAAACTCTTAAACTCTGTTATGGAGAATGCAACTTTGCTATGTTCACAGGTCAGAGTGTTGCAGCGACATGAGAGAGAAACAACGATATTAGACCTCACCTCCATAATACGGGAGTGGCACTGATTGGTCAGTGTCCCATTTTTAATAAAAAGGCCAATATCAGTTCTTTATCTGTCTGTCAACATGTTTGATCTGTCCACCCATCAAAGACTGATCAAAAAAATGCTGAGAGAGCCAAACAAAGGAAAAAAAAAAAGGCTGTGTGCCCACTTCCTGTTTCACGCTGGAGTCAGCTGGCACTCTCCGAGACAAAATGAGATCAGTGGAATAAGCTGGCCAGCTGAGAGGTCGAAGAACGTCAGCGGAAAATATGCGAAACTTTCCCCGACTGCAGCTGATGCTCTCTTCTGAAAGTGAGGTCCCGGCTGATTTGGCGACATTTGTGGTCGCTGCTGGTGAGCGGCGACACAGCAGCAACTGGTGTTATCTGTTTACAGCGGCGCCAAACACAGTCACACTGTTTTCATAGAGAAGTCGACAATGTGATCTGATTTCATGGTCGCACTTCCTGTGACTGTGATGAGTTTCACCTGCTGTAGAATCGGTTGAAATGCTAATAAAATGGTTTATATTCAACTGCGGGCTGCTGGGAGATGTTATGCTAACATTTAACTATAACCTGGCAATATAAACACAGCACGGCAATGGCAGACCTTGCCACTAACGATGCAAAGGACTGTGTCGAGGTACTCACAGACTGTAAATACGCTGAGCGGTTGATGCTGAAAATAGGAAATTTTGGAAAAAGCAAAAAAAAAAAAAAAAAACGGGGTTTGATTTCATGATGATCTAAACTAATTAAACCTTTCAGCCTTTATTCAATCTCAAGAGATCCCCTCTCAGATGAGAGGCTTCCTGCTTGGCTCTGCTCTTAAGGATAACCATCTGCGCTCTGAGAGGGAACCACGGCATCATGGGAAAACGTGGAAGGTCGAAACATTCTCGTATTTATGTGATGCGGAACGCCGCTGTCGCCAGTGCAGTCCGCTCCGTCAGACTAAACAAAACAGAGAGGCAGACAAGATGCTGGCTGATAATTTACACCTTCTAAACAAGGAGGCACGAGCGTGAGCATGGATGTCTGGATGCTAACAGGACAAAAAAGCAGGTCTTCCGGTCACAAAGCTTTTTACATGTCGTCTCACTTCAGCTGTTTCGGAGACAAACAAATGTTTTCTTGAGCCTGGTTCCCACATGACAGCCTAAAAATGTCTTGTCTGGGTGCAAAAAAAAAAAGAACATTCTGGAACATGTGGATCTAAATATATTATATAAGCAGCACGATGCAAACATATTGTAACAAGGCCTCCGAAACAGCTGTGAAAGTCCTCCTGATGGACAGAAAACAGTACGACCAGACGGAAAACAGACGGCAAAACAACATGTCTTTTAATCGAAGAGGTTCCTCCTCTGATAGGTGTGGTTTCTGTGTGGTGACGACCTACCGAGTCAGCTCCTCCAAGAGCTGCGTGTGGTCAGGAGGGAAGAACTTCACCACGAAACGTAGGATGGTGTTTTTAGGCCCTGAAGGAGGGAAAAGAAGCAAGGCGGATGGAGAGAAAAACACTGACAAGACGATGTGGCTTATTTTAGATGGCAGGATAAAGCTGTTTATCATTCATGTGGGCTATTAAGGGAAATGTAACACCACAACAGCGACACACGGCTACTCACGTCTGATCTGTTTCAGTGTCGGCTTCAGCAGATCCAGCCACAGCTACGGAGGACAGAGCACAGCTTTACTAATCAAATCCAAACAGTTTAGAACATTGCTTTGTTTTAAGGGTCTTTAATTTCCTTCTAAGTTTCCGGGAAAGAGCTTTGAAATTAGACACCAATTATAGGGAGCGTACGACCATCCTTGAAAAATAAATGTTCCATTTAGATGCAAATAATATATCCACATTTGCTGAATTGTATTTATCACTATTAGACATATTGACATATTTCACATATTTGCATGTGCAGGTGACTTGCTGCACATGCAAGCTGTCTCTACTTCCTTAGAATAAATGTCAAAATAACAGCTCTTTCCAGGAACCCTCTTGGGGAAGTGTTAAGAAAACATTCAGAAGCGATGAACCTGTAAATTAAAGCCAGTTTGGCTGACACTCCTGTTTAGTACAAAACGACCCGAGAATTGATCGAATGGCCGCTTAACACACACCGTTACACTTGTAATTGCAGTGAGATCCTTATAAAGCACAATGGCAGCGCTATAATATAAGCACATAAAAACGTCATGCCTCAGATGCGGCTCGTAATGGACACGTAGGGGACCGTATTTTGAATCTGGGTTATTTATCGCGGCTATAAAAGTCACACCAGCTGACATAAACAAGACGAAAAACGCTCGGCGATCCGCTTGATGTACAGCTGCCCGTTCATGTGTCCGTCCGCTTCCTCTCGTGTGTGTGTGTGTGTGCTGAAAAGGTTGTTATTATTTCGTCAGCATTACATCATGTGTTCCACTGGGCCGCTTCAGAACAACTGCTTACGCTGCAGGCACTGAAAGGCACAGTGAGTGTCTGTTTGAGTGCACTCAAGTATTTGTACGTGCATGCTGATTCAACCCAGATTGTAAACAATGCAAATAAAGACAAGGCAGTTCATGTTCAAACAAATTTGATGTGGTGGACACTAACACACCCCCACAGCATCGCGGATGCTTTGCGCCGGTAGCAATCTGGATGGTCCTTTGGACACGATGTCCACGATTCCCAAAAACAATCTGAAATGTGGACTCGTCGGGCCGCAGAGCACTTTTCCGCTTTGTGTCAGTTTATCTCAGAAGAGCTAAGGCCAGAGAAGTCGTCAGCGCTTCTGGATGTTGTTGATATGTGGCTTTCGCTTTGCATGGAAGAGTCTTAACTTGCAAAATCACATTCCAGAGACCATGCTGGAATAGCCTTTATACAAACATGTCGGCTTTTAATGCACTGCTGCCTGACCGATGAAAGGTCACAGCCATTCAGCGGCAAACATTTCTCCAGATTATCTGAATCTTTTGATGATATTGAAGATTGCAGACAGTGAAATCCCTAAATTGAACGTTGAGAAACGCTGTCCTTAAACTGAAAGACTGAACCTTACCAGGATGCCCCTTTTGTACCCAATCACCTGTTACCAATGAATCTGTTTACCTTGTTGCTGCATCAAATCCAGAATAAGCATATATTTACAGCTTTTTTGAATCAGGGCTATACAGTCTAAGAGCAAAAAAAACCGACAGTTGTATTTTATTAGTGGCTTTTTCATGGAGGCTCCACCCGCAGACATCGGCAGCCAGAACAACAGTCGAGAAAATAGCATCTTCAAACTACTGACAGACGCCATGTGCAAACCAGCTGCTCCTCCGTGAAAGAGGTGGAACAACTGAGTCCAGGTGGATGCTTAAATGCACATAGATGCAGATGAAAGACAGGTGGGCACAACAGGAAGTTTCAGGATTCCTCTGAATATAGTATTAGTATATGTATGAGTTCATTTTTGTAAGTTAAGACACAATAACATGTAGACCCTTTTTCAAACAAATTTTCATGGTCGTAGAAATGAGTCGACAACAAACACCACGTCGACAAACACCGCTGCGTGTGACCGTGTAAGTGTGTGCGTCTCTCACCGTCATCTTGCGATGATCCTGGTACTCCAGTCCAAAATAGTCTCCCTCTGCCAGGTTGAGGTGGGCGCAGACCAGGTCAAACAGCACTTTGCCGGGGGAACGTTGCTGGAAGAGACGGAATGCAAGTGGAGAGACCAGTGAGATTAAAATAAAGGGGGAAGAGGAGGACAGGAGGGGTGAGAGGAGGAAAGCCATGATGTCACGCAGCATCTCATCGGGGGAGTGCTGATAATGGAATTGAGGCGCGTAGGAATGTGGGTCTGTTTAAAAGGTTATTTCTCAGTGAACGAGTGGTCAAACAAGAACACAAATCCTGACTCGTGGATGTGATTTTCTCTAACGAGCGTCTCCTCACTTAACAAGCCACTGACCTTTGACCTCGATGTGAGGTCTCGGCTTTAGATTTGGGTCTAATGAATAGCTGGAGGCCAAGGCTCAGCTGGGAGAGTTCAATAACAACCATGGTGCCCCAGGAAAAGTGTGTCTCAGTGTGTGTCTCAGTCTAATGATGCAGGTCTACCTGATGGAGGCAATGCAGAGCGAGCGAGCGTCGTTTTGTTAGCACGTATTCCATTATTTTGTCTGGATCCAGCAGCAGGAATTTTGGGATTTCCAAAATAGACCAAACCCCCAAATTAGCCCAGAATAATTCCCTCTGAGGCAGATGAAGCTAAATGGTACCACCCTGAGTTCCAGCTATACTTCAGAGAGTCTGATCAGGCTCAAGTTAATATGTAATTTCTGTGCATTCCTTCTTTTGACAGGCACTCACATGCAAAAAACACATTGTGACTTAAATCAGAGGATCTGAGATTCGTTCTATATGCGCTGTAATATGAGGAAAGGCAGGCGCTGATGTCATGATGCTGGCATAGTCAATTCTTGATTGAATCATACATACATTTTCTTCTGTATTAGTTTCCAGATAAATGCTGATCCAGTGACTGATGCACATGCGTGTGCATACTCTTTCTGGCAGGAAGCCCCGAAGACAAACTTCTCCCTCAAGTTTTACACGAGGCCAGTGGTCAAAATAGCGCTGATGCTAACCTTGCTAACAGGACTTTTTACATGTCAGAGCGGGAAACAGGGGTCACGAGACCTGGTCCGACCTCTTCCTCTTTGCAGGAAGCCTACCTGTAATCGCTTTTTCCAGGCTTTTGATTGGCCAATATAGCTTTAGGGTTACATTTATATCAGTGCCTGTTGGGTTGGCATGCTCTTGACGGAGCTTCAATAGTGTTTTGGGCTTTTTATGTGGCACATTTGGCATTTATATTCAGCATTTGACGGCCTTCAGATATTAATGACGACTACTTCAAAGGACATAGAATTAGCAGACTGTCACAGCTCCAGTTTGTGCAGGATGGGGGGATGAAGGTGCATAGGCAGCAGCACACAAAGCGTGTGCTGTTGTGAACTACACAATAAACTGAAGGTGGAGAGTGCAGAGACGTCAAAGCGTGGTGAGAAGAAAAACGAGGAGGAGAGGAATCAGAGCAGTAAAGGCCAAGGTGGGAGCCAAGTCTGTCACCATCTGGTTACCGTGTGTGTGTGTGTGTCCATCTGTTTCTGTGTGGTCAGTCTGTCTGCAGGGACACACCCCCATGCTGCACTACACACACACACTTTCTCATGCTCGCCAGGCCTCAAGAAACAACAACGGCTGACTGTGAGATAGTGACGGTACAAACTGACTGAATGGCAACCCTGTGCGCGCGTTACGACAGAGAGGCTGGAAGCTCGAGTGACAGATGCCACTGCTGTGTGCAAAGCTCGAGGATCTCTGGAGTTTGGACGGGATCCAGTCCTGGGTAGCGGTAATCTTGGTTTTAAAGGAGGTTAAGAGGGGAGAAGAGGAAGTGGGAGAACAGGTTGGAAGAGGATCCGAGAGCAAACGCAGCTTAAAGGCAGGAAAGCAGGCAAAGAAAGAAGAAGAAAACCAAGATGGAAAATAAAGACTACTTGGTCAAACTCCACCCTTCTCGTTCTTTGCTTCCTCAAGCCGTAGCCACAAATATATTAGTTTCATTCACTGTGTTGATTCATCTCCAAAGAAATTCTCCTCCTCGAGGCTTAATGCTGCATGACTGGTTTGTTTGTCTGTGTTCATCTGTGTCACTCCTTTGTCCCTCACTCGCGTTTTTCTTTCATTAAACCGCTCCGCATGGTTCAAATTGGCTTCATTAAAAACTTGCATGGAAACTCCTGTGCGAAAATGTCCAACTTCAACAAGACGGGGTCCAGTTTTGTGCAAAACAATGTTGGGCTTGGAGGAGACGCGGCCACCGTGTGACCCAAAAACACATGAGACAGAGAATATTAGGCCAGAATAAGGCAAAGAAACGTTGGATTTTTCTGTTTATTTTGCTTAGCAGCTGCATGACTGATTGACGAATTAACACCTGGTGAGAAAAACAGGAAAGAGACAGACCCAGAGAGGCACGCTTTCTTTAATTTCTAGTCAGTATCAGCCACATTCCTGTCTTCAAAGTAGATTAGGATGCTACACAAAAGCACGAGCAAGAAACTGAAAACACTGAAGTGAATCAGGCTCGGGGAGATTTCCAAATATGTTTCGGGAAAAAGCTATTTCCTTTAATATCAGCAAACCCTTCTCCAATAATTACAGTAAGCCTGCGTGCACGCACTGGGGAGATATCCCATGTCACATTTAAGTCATGTGAGACACTGGAATGCAGAGGGGAATGTCATTGAGGGAATGGTGGTGAAACCTTCAGATAGCAATACCAGTTACAATAACACAAACATCACGAACACATGATGCGTCACCGTACGCGCTGCTGGATCTTCAACACTCCTGTGAGAGCTGCGTGTCATGAACCTGTCGGCGTCGAGTCTGAAGCGAACCTGAAGCTCAAGCCCAATATTATTTCAAGAGTCCTGGTTCCAATTGATTTTTTTTTTTTTGCCGAGCTGGCAGGACAACTCAGAAACCCAAACTGAACCGAAGCTTGTGTGAGAAGAAGCTGTAATGAGAAGGTGAGAGCAGGAGTGCTGAAAAGCGAGGGTTCCAAACCCAACAGACAGGGTCAGAATCGGCTACTTTTGTGGCACTGAAGCAAGCACCAGCTGGTCAAGTCCGCTGGATCTGCTCAAAAACGTGCAGAAAGACTTTAAACTTCAAAGCTGATAACGTCAGAGATGATGTTTTCAGAGGTTTCGGATCTTATTTCACATTTGCAACTTTCACAAGGCCGTTCCAGTGAGGAACCAGGAAACGAGTGAGATGATGTGAAACACAACAAAACCCCCACTCACATCCTGTTCTAGGCTCAAAGGTCAAACATTGATTATTTAACAATGCGAACAGTCACAAAAGACTCAAAATACGGAGTAAACCTTGGTGGATCAGGAGTGCCTTTCATTAAAAGCGACCTGGGATAACACCTGGAAGAATCCAGTCCTAATCCCACTCACCAGCAAAGTAAGTCCACTTTGTGACACGCAATGGTACTTAAATGGTCAAGGATTTTCTGGTTATGACTTCCACCTCTCTCCTCTGCTTTTTTACAGACACCTCAAGCACTTTCCGGAGAGAAATACAAGCCCTGGGAATGGAAAAGAGCAGTTTTCTTTGCATAAAAACAGGCTCAGTTGGTCATTTTTTGAGCAACATTTATCATCTCCCTGACATTTTTCTTTATGAAAATGTCACACTCGCTTCTAGCAATTACTAAAGTGGGCCATCTAAAAGTTTAATAGGTCGATAAAGCCTCTCTTCAGCTTCACCTTCACCATCTTTCTTCATAAAACTACCTCCTGCACGGCTTTCAACGATTCCCCTTGCTTAGCATGTCGTGCAATCCTCCATTTACAATCCAAATGTTCAAACTTGTATGTTCAGTTCAAAAACATGCCAATGTACCAGAAAGCAGAGCCAAGCAACACCAGTGCTGACACAGTAAACAGTGGAGATCATGTGATCTGCTCTCATCTTGGCCACAGCTCCAGCAGAGGAAATGGTCACACGGCCGAGGTCAAACGTGACTCATGTATCGGTTTTGAACAAACTGGGCAACAAACAGGAAAAGTGAGGACGTTAATGACAGAGCGCCTCAGGTAAATCTCCTCTCCAAGTCCATAGTTTGAGAGTTTACAGGTCTAAAAATAACTGGTGACCATATGTGTTGCAATGTCTCAGTTGAACACAGTAAACTAGGCCCAGTGGAGCCCAGACTGAGGTCCTTTCAGTTTAAATCACAATCACTTCATTCAGCAGCCACCATCAATGAGCCTTTCTTAGTCAGCCAAAAACACACACTTGTGCTCATGCAGACACACACAGAGACACATTTTATGCAGATATACTTTATCTGTTGTGTATGCATGCAGTGAAACATTCTTAGTATGTGCACTCGCATGCGGACGCACAATTTAAGAGTCTGAAGTTAGACTTTGCTGCTGCAGCTCTGGACTGTAAAAGCAACGTGCAAAGGCCAAGGTCGCGTCCTTAAAGGCAGAGTCCAGTTTCACACAGCTGTCCTTTTGGGCCTCACACCAGCATGGTTCTTGTCTTTTAAGATAATTAGAAGGCGAGCAGGTCGAGCAGCGAGCCTTAACAACCAACTGTCCATCAGTGAACTGTGTTGGAATCTGGATTCAAGCCTGGCCACCATCAGCCAAAAAAACATCCAAGAGGACAAGTCAGGCCTTCAGAAGTCATCAAAATAGCTCCAGACATGGGAAAGGGAACAAAAGCCAGCACTTCTGTTTGCAAAGCATATTTTCCTCACAGCAGCTAAGCTGTTAAAATCCAATGTTCCTGTTTGCGACACTGCTAATGAGAAAAACACAACACGTTTTTATTGGCAAAATAACTGCTTATTTTTCAGGCGAAGAAGTAAAAAAAGGTTCCCAATGAAACGGCGAGGCCGTCTGCAGCCTGCGGCAACTGCTTTCTTTTTCTGTTTGCCTTTCATAAAATGACTCATGCCCTTTCTGGTGCAGCAAAGTAGACTCAAAATTATAGAGGTGCCTCTGAAACAAAATGTATGGTGGGGGGGATGTGTCACAGCCGAGTACAGAAATACCCGTTCTGGTCAGCTGGCAGGTTGATTGTGGTCGGGCCCACACGGTGAGTGTTCCTGGTTTGTGTTACTGACTGTAAACAAGGCTGCAGTTGACTATGTCAGCTCGACGGTAAACGTACCAAAGTGATCCAAAGATAGGCCCTAAAATGTCAGTTTGAACTTAACAACCGAATGGAATTTGCTTTGCCAATCAGGAAGACGTGGTCTTGTTTCTACCTTTCTTGCTAACATTGTCTTTCTTCTTTTCCTTTCTTTTGCTGGACTGGCTCGCTACTTATTCGGTAGCCAGACTCCTGTGTCGGCTCTTTGCCTATCGGGGGACACTTGCCAGTAAGCTGTTGGCGTGCCTGTCGACTTGTCAGACACGTCTTCCTGCCAAACCAACCCTCCGCAACGACACCAGGCAGCGAAAACACACGGGAGATTCAGCAAACACGCTTCCTCTCCGACTTTCCGAGGCAATTCGAATGGCACAAAGTTCGTGCCTGACTAAACTGGGATGTGGTGTATCAAAGTAATTGCTCTCTCGTTTTCTCTATCCGGTCCCATTTTGCCTCCTGAGGCCTGGAGCTGAGAAACCCTGCATATCTGTTTCTCTGTGGCCAAAGCTCCCTTTGTGTTCGAGATGAACAGCGAATGAAAATGCATCAATTACATCTATCTTGCTCTGGAGCGAGTTAATAGAGGCTAAAACAGTCACACCAGCAGTCTCTGTGTACAATCTGTATCTCCGTTTTCCATTTACCATATAAAAGCCTACGCAGACATATTTTACCTATTAACCATTTTATTTATCTTGCAGTGCTTTCCCTCACTCTCCCTTTCTTCGGGTCCTGTCTTGCCCTGCAACTCACGGCCAAGTCAAATATTCTCACCATCTGTCGTGGTGCGCTGCGGGTTTACACAGTCTCCCGCAGTGTCGTCGATGCAAACGACCTATAAAACGAATGCACGTGGCATTTGAAGAATTCATTCTTTGGGTTATGATATATTACGATTGGCTTTTTAAGCTTTCCAAATAAGTCCACTGGTTTGATCTGGTCCGCTGCAAAAAGCACAAACTTAAAAATCAAGACATCTCACTGCCCTTGTGGAATTGTGATTCTCAAAATAATATTTCAAGACATGCATGAAACAACATAAAATGGCTTGAGGCAAATCGGCATGAAGTAAAGGCATGTCTGAAAGGTCTGTAATCCTGCACTCTGACTAATATCAACAGGGATGGAAACCAGATGGGTGAGAGTGATGATAAGAACTCTCCATGAGGGAAAAGACAGGGGAAAAAAAACACCTCAGAGCTGTTCAGTTTCTTCCTCTGGTCCCCTGCTATGAATTCCAGCAGGGATCGTTTCAGCTCTTTGTCAGGCGCATGAAAGAAAGAACATGTTATTACTTCGAGATATGGCTTTAAAACTGTACCATTACTGGACATTCTTTAAAACTCAATATAGCTGCAAAGACGCAAAAAAACCTGACATTTCCAGGGGTGAAATATGTCTGGGAACCTATCAATGGGTCACTAAAAACAAATTAACTTGTGACAAGGAGATAAGTAGAGAGCAGTTAAAGATATGGCCAGACTGAAAATGAAAGTCACACCCTGGTGAGAGAGCGCCAGGAATCACCTGAACCTCAGCTAAAGCGCTGTCTGGCTGTGAGTGCCGGCACTAAGCCGTCATTTCAGCTGGAAATCTGGATTTGTTTTATTTATCTTCGACCTCATCGTGAAATGGTTTAATGGTTTAATACCAGAGACACTCTGTGTGTCCTGCTGCTAAACTGCAGGCCAGTTACAGCAACATGCAGTGCAGCATACCACAGAAATCATTCCAAGAAAGGAAATCCAACTTCAGACCCAAAGTGTCTTATAGGCTGAATCCCATTTCACCCCTTGGCCCTACCCCTTCGTTTTGCGCGTTCACGTGGAGGGGTAGGGGTGTCCCAATTCCCATTATGACGGAGGGGTAGGGGGAAGTGGTAGGGCTATGTACCCCTCCAAATGGAGATTTTTCCGAGGCACACTCCAAACGGAGGGGTACGACAGATTTCCCAGAATGCCTTGCAAGACCGGCAAGATGGCTGCTTCCGCAACTAAAGAAGGCCACAAATGTAAGTATTTTCTCCATGAATAAAGTTCTAAAATGTACGAAAACCACTTTATTGTTTATTGTTTTCTATTGTTGTCTATTGTTTCAATGTGTAGTGGTCATTTTCCTCGTAAAAAATCCCCCGAAAAAAATCGATAGTAGTCGAGGCTTCAGTTACTAGCGGTGCTCTGTGGGCAGCCCTGATGATAATCTACAGTGACAACGTTATCAATAATAACTTCAGCAACCTCGCTGCTGGTATTCAGTTACATTGATAGCGTTGTGGGATACAACATGCAGGAATGTCATACACAAATCGAATGTGACGGTAGCATTAGCTTGTCGCATCTGCCTACGTGGAGACCGACCCGGAAGTTAGTTCCCTCGACAAAGGCAAACGGGATGACTGCAGAAAAGAATCTCTGTGGCAAACTAAATGTTCAGCTTCAAAATTCACGAGTGGGGTACACTGACACATTTCGTTATTGAACAAAACGTGAAAATGTCTTAAGCTTGTGTTAACCGCAGACCGTATTTCAAGCATCTAATGTTCCAAAAACGCATCGATTTTGAGGAAGTGCAACATTGCTAACTCATTTCTGGGATTGAGGACTCATTCCCGTAGCAATCTTCTTTTTTTTCCCTCAATATGCATGTCAGCATCTTGCCCTATTCCCAGATCATTTACTGGGAAAAGTAGAAATGAGATGAATTGTCTTATTTTCTGGGCCCAAGACTCAAATAATCTCTGTTGCGTTTAATAGCCTGAACACAGGCTATTTTCTGAAAGGACCAAGAAAAGAAGTCCATAAACTGTGCTTTAATAGCGTCATATTAAAGTAATTGTGCTCCTTCTTCAGCTTCAGAATTGATGGTCTTTCTTTATTTGTCGCTGCCTAAAGCAACTCAATCGGTTCACATGAGAAGACAAATCACAGCGATCCCCCCCGCTGTTGTTCTGGTTAACCCAGCACCTGCTCTGCTCATGTCACAGGAAAGAAAATGTTCCTAATAGCTTGTTGGTATTGGCTAATGCTCCATTTTGAATGATGAGCATTTGAAGCACCGTGGCTCAAAACAACACCTGGGGGGACGTTTACTGAGCCTGTTGCAAACTGCCATCGCTGCGGTTTTTCAAATTAGCAGGGTATGGAGGAAAGGAACAGGTTTTTATGGCTATCATTCCATTTCCTCCTTTTCATCATTTACTTTTTTAGTACCGCTGCTACATTCAATATCCCCCTTGAATCAGGCTACAGAATGAAGCCAGTCTGAACTGTACGACTTCCCCTCAAGGAAAAAAAGAAAAGACTACAAAAATACCACTGAACAGCAGGACAGCTGGGAGAGGCTTCCTCCCTCCTCGACTGTCCACCAATCGCATCCTCTCGTTCGGATTAGGTTAAACGGCTTAACCCACTGGCAAGACGTCAAAGCCAGTTCCGCCGCGCTGCCAGAAGGGAAAGGGCCGTCCGCACACACACACACACAGGCAGATGGACGCACGTACACACATATGCCGAACTAGACTGTTGGCGAAATACCTGCTAGCATTGTCAGCAGTGACAGCAAGGCACTGTGGGAAATCAAACTGGCAACACCCTGATGGGGGATGATGAAAATACCGACAGGCTGCTGTGAAGACGACGGTGTGTTCAGTGTGTGTGTGGACGTTAAGGCTCACGGCACACTTGAGGCAGACAATTAAATCAAGCAGCAGAGGGGAATACACGCACAATGCTGTACCATTAAAAAGCAATTGCTGTCTCGGGCATGACGGTGGTGAGCATGCTCGTACTACGCCTCGTGCAATAATGAGGTCCGTAAATCTCGCAACAGGGCTGCAATTTTTTTTTTCCTGCAGGCCTCTGGAGCTCCATCGAGAAACAGGGTGATAAAATGGAAACGGTACAGGCTTTTGTCTCATGTGTCTTCCATTGCCATGATGCTTTCAGCATGGGTAGCTTCTGAGTGCAGGTTGCTAATATGCCAAAGATCTATTGTTAGTTATGGAGGACCTTCTGAGATAATGTGACAGGGACCAATATAGTTGCAGCTATAACACACAGGAGGCATGGAGGAAATTAAGGTCCTCTAAAACGCTCAGCGCACATCATTTTCACGGATGTCCTTTGCAAATAAATAAATCCACTTCAGAAATCAAGAAAACGAGCTACTTCCAACTTCAGAATTCGCCTGAGTATGGTCACTTTTTGTGCGTGCATCCATGGTTACGCTGCAAACAGGAAGTGCTAATAGCTCATTCGGCATACATTCTGGTGTCAGCTTGCCAAAATGTAAATAAACACAGGCTAAAAAAAAAGCATTATACTTCCTGTTAACATCCCTGAAAGCCTCTTGAGATTTGTAATCCAAAACTTTAGAGCATGATAGAAGTTAGATGAAAGAATAGAAAATAAAAGAAAAAAATCCACTAATGTGCATTTTTTTATGACCACAGAGGAAACAAGAGCTCATCAGCATCATGTAAAGTGTGGTGTAGAAACTTTTGCTTCAGTCGTTTTAAGAGCTTTAGGCTCTTCACCCCATTTGACCTCCGAGTGAAGAAGGAGCCAAACAAAGCAAGCCAGAAAAGCCTACGCTTGGCATGTGTTTTGTTCCTGCACGTGTCGCTGAAACGAATGATTTACGAGCAAAAATGGGGCGTGGAAACGCAACTGGATAATTGACCTCGGCCTGCGGTGAACACATATGTGTGTGGTTATGAGAATGGAAGATTTACAAGTAAGGAATATCACTTTGATTATGCCACAGCCAAGAATCCTTCATGCAATTAAAACTGGATATCTCCGTGACGTTAAAACATGTCAATCGACACACACATCCCATCATAAACACCAACTATGAGGTGAAAATGAATCTCTGTGCAATCCCTGCAGCCACTCAACTTCAATGTTTCTAAATAACACTGATAAGTTAAAAAGCTGACATAATCCATTTGATAGCAAGAAAAAAAAAAACGCACTTCAATCAACCAAAGCCAGAAGAGTGTTGACAGTGATTCATCAGGGGATGCAATACTGGAAACTCCCAATAAGGGCTGTAAAGAAACAGTGCCCTCCAAACTGAATTATGATGTCTTTGAAAACTGCAAGAATGATGATGAAATGTCTTGACAGAGCGAGGGGCATGACGTTTGGGAGAAAGAAGGGAAGAGAGCGCTCATAAAAGTAAGAAAAGGTGGAGATCGGTGAAAAACAAAAAACACCTTCTCTCCCAAACAGCACATTTCAGGCCACATTCCTCTGCTGGTTTCTCAGAGACAAACGGCTGGAGACCGAGGGACGCAGCAGGGGAGACCCCATTGAATTCCACCGAGGCTTCTGGAAAACGTCCAAAACGGAGACGAGGAGGGAGCGAGGAAGGAGATTA
Organism: Chaetodon trifascialis; assembly: GCF_039877785.1. Lineage (NCBI taxonomy): Eukaryota > Metazoa > Chordata > Actinopteri > Chaetodontiformes > Chaetodontidae > Chaetodon > Chaetodon trifascialis. The sequence goes on along the minus strand of NC_092079.1, from coordinate 2,763,607 downwards.
AGAAACACTTCACCTATTGAAGGCAGAGCCCAGTGCAGCATGCTCCCACACATACACTCAATGACACTAAAGACTGGGGAGTGAAGCTCCAGCACCGGGGTCCAGATTTGCGACAGAGATTGAGCGAGGCAGCTCTATGGCCTTAGAGAGGCTTAATAAGGAACCATGGTTCGCTCTTATTAAGGAGGAGAAATCTCATTCAGGACACTGAAGCTGACACTTGGGTTTAAGCTGATTGCTAAACTCTTAGCAAGCCCACTTACGCATTTCTTTGCTGATCTTAAGCAGTGGTTCTCATAGCAAGGACAACAGCCTCTCATGTTGAGGCGCTGCTTCTTTTCCAGTACACATTTCACTCTAGCACTTCGATTCAGTGTTAGTCCAAACTCTATTTAGACGACCCAGAAGCAGCTTGAATTCCTCTTATCTGATTCTCTCTACGGTGGTTTGTTTCTGGGGAGAATGCAAGCCCTCGTTCCTCTAACACAAGCTATCTTACCGGTGGCTTTGATCGCCTACTGTGCCAAGGGAAAACCCTGACACAGGCAAGCTGTTCTCCTCCATCATCGGACGCAGATTTATGGCAGCAGAGACAGCTGGAAAGAGCGGCCACAATACCTAATAACTCCACACATATAAACCTGTCCGGCTCACACCAGAGAGAGAACAGTAAATAGCTAATTCTGTCCTGAGCGCTGGGGAGTTCAGGGAGAATCAAAAGTCAAACCTCAAACAGCGGCGAAAATGATCCAACTGGGGAAAAAACAGGAGCGCTGCCTGAAGCGAACTCCTGCGTCCAACACCAACATGTATCACAAAAAAACATCAATGCGTTACTAGTGTTTTTTTGCCCCAGACAACCTCTGCCAAATTCATTTTTCAAATACAACAGGAGCTGCAAATGAGTTTTGGCTGCCGCCCAGGGTGTCTGCTTCTGATGATAAACCTTCCAGCATTTGGCTAGTAGCTGATGTTAATTTCCCATTGTGTTTAAAACAACAACACTGAGGTATGACCATGCCAAACTGGAATAGCGGTTGTGATGACAAGGAGGCTGAGATATTATTACAGCATGTTAAGCATCAAAGTATCACCACTCCTACTATATACAGGAAGTAATTAATATCCCACTTGTATGAATGGAATGACAAGACAAACTTGCAAAAACAGCAGTGAAATCTTCACCATGAACCCATCTCTGCAGGCTGCTCCAGACCTTTAAGTGGAATCCACAAAAACTACTTATTTGTCTCTGTGGTTTGGTGTAGCACAGTGAAACAGAGGTACAGTGATTACCCTAAATGGGGCCCAGCTCTTCCACTGTTGGCTTGACCGGCCTCCTCACTGGGGACCTCATTCACTGCAATTACAAAAAAAAAAAGAAAAGAAAGAGGGATCCCATCTGCAGCCAAGCAGAGCGGACAGTGTTTGCTCATTCATTGGCTAACGGCGCAATGCAAAAGGCTTCTGTGGGAGACGGATGTGCGCCTGTATGCGTCTTTCTCTCTCTCCCAGAGCTGCAATCGCCCTCATTCTCTATTTCAGTGTAACACCACGTCTCTTTTTCGTCCCTCACTGGGGCCGTCTTCATTTCTTTCTACCCCCATCTGGCTCCCTTTCACAAACAGTCCCAGTAATTGTCCCTCCATCAGCAACAGCCCTCCACTCACTAAGCAATAATCTCTGCCTCGCTCGCTCGTTCCCTCCCTTCCTAGCTCGGAGGCAGCTCCGTCTGTGGCCCTCTCTTTGAACTCAGCACGTCTAAATGCTTCCACGTGGCTCCTCGTGCACACACCCACCTTAACAGCAAAGCAACAAAATGCGTGCTTCTGCTGAGAGAGCGCAACAGCACCCACTTGTTCCAAGTCTTGCTCTGATGTGTTACATATCTAACAGTCCCACAGAAGAGGCCTCTTTCAGCCTGCTTGGAACAGTATGAGGCTTCATTTATTTCCCTGGGGAAGCGTTTGCTCCACAGGGAGGTCAAACCCCGGGGTCAGCTACAGAAGGAAGTACAGAGTAGAAGTAGCTGAGAGGAAAGTCAGTCCACCCTCAGAAGTCCCGTTCTGAGGTCTCCGACCGCAGGAATGAGACACTGAATGCCAACCCTTACATAATAGAGCACAGCTCGTCTGTACGAGGCTCTGTTTGCAAGCATGCTTCATCCACATGTTTCTTAAACCTCTGGGTTGGGACATCCACGGTGTCACAGGATGGTTCAACCAGTCCCAGCCAGGAAACTGGAGGTTACCAGAGGCTCTTGAGTAGGTTTCAAAATAAAAGCCTTACCTGGGGCTCAGGAGCAGGCTGGATTTGTGGAGTAAAAGCTTGAACGAGACTGCTGTGCCCAGTTGATAAATGACCAACCGCTTGGGGAAACAAGCACAAGGCGAGTTGTGGGATCTAAAAATGGTACCACGGGCCAGAAAAAGCCCAGCAACCACAATGTACAAATTTTCATGTTGCGAGTCAATAGCTCTGTAGGGAGGATGACGAATCACTCATGTATCTAAATGATTAAAAAAGAAAACAATCCATTATTTGGCCACGTTCATTCCCCATTTCCATCTATGAGAGAGTCGAGGGGGTGGGGGTGGGGGGATGTCACCCGCAAATCTGATCAAATATTTATTTTAATAAGTCCGTAATTAACTAGTCGTAAGATTGGGTTGAACAGCAGGGCAGGTCATATTATGCACACATGCACTCTCTGTTTATGTTCATGCACAGTGGCCTATAAACTCATATAGCCATGTAACGTGGTTTAAAGTGGCCCTTGTGAGCCCAAGTAAATAGCAGCAACATAGGTTTAGTGTGTCACGGTACTAGAGCGAGCAGGGCCGGGGGTGTTCGCACACACAGAGAGCAGGTCTCTCCGGATGATGATGAATGAGGCCTGCCCAAGCTACTGTTAGTTCTGTAAGCGCTCCAGGAGAGCATAAAGAAGGAAAGAGATTATTTGGAAGCTCAGGTTTGGAGAAATAGAGGCGAGAGGCGAGGGCTCGACTCCGCGCTGAGACGACGGGTCATAAACTCGCGGAGATCACAAAGCCGGTGTTTGAGCCTCACCCTGAAATGACTGCACTTTTCTGCCTTTAAACATCACCTTGGATCTACCCACACATCCAAGCCACTGCAACGTAACTGCCATGACTCCTGCAAGTTTTAGAAGTAATAAAGAACCGTGATCATAGTTTGGCCCCAAGCATCAAAATACACAGTCTGTCATCTCTTATCGCTTTGTGCATGTCTCTCTCCTCTCTCCCTCTTCAGCGTAAATGTCAGGGGGGGGAAAAAGCAACTCAATAAAAGGGATAAAAACAGTGGAAGTAAGTGAATCTCAGCTGCGTTTTAACATGTTTCAGGGTAAAACTGCAGCACGGGATACACAAACATCTCCACATTCAATCCCAGTCCCAGCTGACTCTTGGAGTTTGTCATTCAACCCGAAGTTCAAAAATAACTCTGGAGAAAATTGGAACCGTCTGGTGCTGTGCATGCTAATTCACTGCATTAAAACTAATTTCCTCTGCTCTTGTCGGGGCCAGGCCTCAGCTGTGGAAGCACAACAATGAGGCAGTCATGACTCTTGTTGTGGAGGAGGGATGAGACACAGTTCAGGCCACAAACGTGCTTCTAACAGAGCAGACAGGTAGGCTTTAAAGCATCTGGACGACATGACGCAAAGATTCAAAATCTACGTCTCTCATTGGATCTTTCTGCAAATTCATCCTTCGTTTGTCTTTTAAGACGCTTCTTGGAGGTGTCACTGACTCGCTATCCCCCTTTCTCATTCATATCTGTTCCCTCCACATGTATCACTTCCTCCCAAGGTAGCTCACAGCACAAAGGCCCATCCATCTGAAATGTCAACTGCTGCACATCGGAGCTAAGGAGTGCGTGTGTGCGTGTGTGTTTGTGCATAATGTGGTAGAGACTTGCAGCTCATTTATCACGGGCCTTTGGGGACTGCTAGTCCATCAAATGATGTCGTCTATAAAGCGGTTCTATCATCCTAATCCTCAAAACCCTCCCCCCGTAGTCTTGTATCTTCCCACATTCCTGTTTTAAGACAAAAAAAACACACACAAGGTCAGGAACCACGCAGATCACAAAGCTGCAATCCAATCGCGCAACAAATGCCCCGTAGTGATCTTATTGCGCCAGAAGACGCACACTCCCCCATCCAGCGTCCCCCCGCTAACAGGCGCCTGTTTTTAAAGCTTCTGACGTCCACGGAGAAGGTCAATCTTGATGCAGACATACTGGATGGTCTTGCAGGGATTAAGGTCAAGTGAGCATGCTCGACACGAGAGCGTGCGAAAATATTTACCAACCAGCCACCACTGACAGAAGAACGAAAAAATAACGTTCCTTTAGTATTATATCATCTTAAAAAGAGATGGGAGGCGTCTAAACCAATAAGATGTCTTCCTGAGGGCAGGTCCATGGGGGACCGGCTTAACTGAGCTCAACGGCTCGCCAGGGAGTCAGCAGGGCTTCATCTTTGTCATCATAATGTAGTCCAAGTCATGCCTGTGCGTATGAAGATGTTGCAGATGTCTGACAAATCTGGAGTGAAGCTCAGCTGCAGATGCCATCGTGGAGGTCCACGAGTGTTTAAATCAGCTGAATGCAAAAACCACTCTGTTAAAAAAAAAAAGACAGTGGCTGTCCAGACACTTGCTGCTTCTTTCCTGCTATAAAAAACCCTCCGTAGAAGAAAACATGTCATTTCAAACTCAATGTCAAGTTGTTTTGCTCTCCCTTCCCGGCCTCTGTCAAGTTAAAGTCCAGGCAAAGGATAAGTCCAGTGATGTTCTGTGTGCTTGCTGTTGTAAATAAATCCCCTAAAATAAGACCAAAACTAATGTGTAAAAGGTAGTAAAGGGACTAAATAATTGCTGGGGCAACTACTGTTTTTAGTTATTCAAACAGGAGTAAAGATTGCATTCGTTGGGGACTATTTTCTGCGGCGCATTAACAGACATTAGGTGCTTTGATGAGAATTACAGCGGGACAGCAGTGTGTGTGAGACTCAAAATGCACCACAGTGCATTCTTGTGTTTAAAGAGCTCAAGAAATGTTTTGTTTGAATGCTGCACATGCTCTCTCTTGTCCTGTATTTTCATGTCGAAACAGGTGTGAGCTCCAGCCAAGCGCAGTCACTTGCTCCTTTTCTCTGAGTTTTATTAATCTCCACCACACAAACCAATATGGTTTCCTTTGGAAAACTCCCCCTCAATCACTGCTGCTGTGACCTCACGACAAACCCGAGAGAATCTGGGGCAGGAAGCTTTACTTGCGAGGGTGAATCGTGCAACAGAGTTTCCCCTCTGACAAGTAAACGCTGCAGCGTAAACAGATTCAAAACGTTAAAACAATGCTTAGTTTGTGTGATGGAAGAAAGAGGAGGAATGACGCGATTCTCGTGCTAAGCCAGTCCGCAGTGAAAGCAAATGCGGCCACGTTCAAATCTACAAACAAGCGGTTTCACTGATGCTGAATTACACCAGAACAGGTGAAAGGCAAATGAGTAATGTACGTCCTCCATAATTCGCCATGCATGCAAGAATACACACACGCAGCACATCCTCTCTACCTTCAATTATTTACCAGGAGGGAGTGAGCAACAATGTTCTGCACTCACACACTCCTCCATCACGCTGTTTCCATTCCACATTAATAATGAAGCCTCAAAGTGTGTATGTGTGTGTGTGTAGCCGTAGTGGTCACTAATGCACTCTAAGGGTGAATCCCATTTCTCTTTTCTACCCCTACCCCTTAGCCCTACCCCTTGTCCCTTGCCCCTTGAAACGGAGTGCCAAGGGGTAGGGCCGAAAGTCAACCCCTCCGAATTAGGACACCCCTTCGACAATCGCGTACGTCATCAGTAGTCGCCGCTGCCTCTTACGTAGGCAGATGCGACAAGCTAATGCTACCGTCACATTCGATTTGTGTATGACATTCCTGCATGTTGTATCCCACAACGCTATCAATGTAACTGAATACCAGCAGCGAGGTTGCCAAAGTTATTATTGATAATGTTATCACTGTAGATTATCATCAGGGCTGCCCACAGAGCACCGCTAGTGGCATTCAGCCTGGCAACGGTAACCACGTAACTGAAGCCTTGACTACTATCGATTTTTTTCGGGGGTTTTTTTTTTACGAGGAAAATGACCACTACACATTGAAACAATGTTAAAATAGACAATAAAGTGGTTTTCGTACATTTTAAAACTTCGTTCATGGAGAAAATACCGGTCTTGCGAGGCATTCTGAGAAATCTGTCGTACCCCTCCGTTTGGAGTGTGCTTCGGAAAAATCTCCGTTTGGAGGGGTACATAGCCCTACCACTTCCCCCTACCCGTCCGTCATAATGGGAATTGGGACACCCCCACCCCTCCACGTGAACGCGCAAAACGGAGGGGTAGGGCCAAGGGGGAGGGCCAAGGGGTGAAATGGGATTCAGCCTAAATGTTTTCAACTTCAGCTCAGAGGAAAAAGAAAACGACAAATAATGAAAAATGCTTTTCTGGTTGCTACATGCAGAAGCTTGACGGACAAGTTCTCATATTGGGGGGGGGGGGGGCTGCATTAGATTTAAACGGTATCCAGCTTAAACTCTGTGGGATCTCCTTTTGATCCAACGGATTCCACATTGCCCCTCATGGGAATCTTGCTAATAGAGTCCGTTCATGGGGCTTCAGCGGAGGCCACATTCCCGACTGAAAGCCCGGGGACACGGCTGATTTCATAAACACTGGAAATGTTGTGACATAGAATTCTGAGGATAAATGGGGGAAGAGCTCGGTGTCAACACCCTGGATCCAAGAGATGGAACTTTACTGGAGATGCATGCTGCACCAATGCTAATGTACTTGTAATGTAATCAACTTGATACTCGGGCTGTGACTAACAATTGTTCTCATTATCAATTAATCTGCTGATCATTGTCTCGATTAAGCATTTGGTCAATAAAGGTCCCAGATTCTTAAAGTTCAAGGTGGGTTAAGTCTTTAAATGTCTTGTTTTGGCAGCCCAAAATAAAGATACTCACTTTAATATGATATGAAGCATATAAAGAAAGGTAGGACATCACCTTATTTGAGAGGCTGAAACCAGCATTTTGAGCTCAGAATAAGCAGCCAGTGGGTTTAAAGTCACTGAAGTTTTTTAAAACACTGAATAAAAAGGTTCAAATTTAAGCATCGAGCATGGGAAGCGTCAGTAAACAATACAACAGTACCATAGCACGCCACATTTTGTAGTTAAAAATGGAAAAAGTGTGACTGTTACTGATAAAGAGCCCTCTCTTTCTGCATCCCCCTGGCTGAGCCTTTAAGAGAACAGGCTCCATTAATAAGCGAGCCTTCCACTTTGCCTCCCCGCAGTGAGAAAATGCCCACTCGAGTGCCAGCGTCAGTGTAAGCTGCAGGCTTATCTCCTAATTCACACGTTGGACTGCACCTACTGCACAAACACACTTGGGTGAGTCAAGCTCAGAAGACAAAGCCTCCCTTATTTCACCGAACCTGCGATAAGCACTGAAAACATTACAAGTCATTAATTTGGTCAGTTCACTTTCCATTCTTCTCTCCTCCCTTCTTCCCTTTGCTTCATTCATTTCCTCCTGCCCTCATCCCCTCATCGTTCCTTCCACTTCCGCTTTGTCACCATCCCCGGTGCAGGGGAAATAAATCTCAACCTGCAAGAGTGCGGTATTAGTATTTTGTGTCTGCGCCGCTGTTGTCAGCTGACGCGCTCTGCTCTCCTGTGGTCCGAGCGGTGACGTCTAAAGATGTTCCACAGAGATAGAACGTTTAATTTCTGTGTGGGTGGAAGACGGAGGGCAGAAAAAGACGGTGGAGAGATCCCTGTTATGAGGAGGAGTAGTGCTGCTGCTGCTGCTGCTGCTGCTGCTGCTGCTGCTGTGGAGAACCACAAGCTTACATCAATTTGAGGAGACGTCAATTTAGGATTTTGGAAAAATGCTAAAAACACACACGCAGATGACTTCCCTCACACAGACACCGGAGCCCGGCCGTCTGTCAAACGGTCCACTCATGCATCCTCAGGCACTGACAACCACATACATTCTTGGCATTTTCTCAAGAGCCAATTACGGCTCGCCAAACTGGCAGCTCTGGGTGTTCCACAAGCCGGCTGAGACGGTGACTCGCTGGATTCTTTCTTAATTAGCATCACAAAAACTCCCCAATTTCTAAGCTGATAATGCAGCGGCTGGGTTTTCTAAAGGCGTGCGAATTGCAGAGGAAGGCGTGCAGCTCAGCGCTCTGTCAGCTTGCAGCGGGCGTTAATTCGGAAAATGAACACCACTCCCACCCGGAGATGACACGCCAAAGTGTCGATCATTGCAGCCGCAGCCTTGCTGCCCTTTTTCTAAACAACATGAGGAAGCTGCTGCTGTACACAAACACAGGCCTCACACTCATTTATACACAAGCAGAGGAAAAACTGAGAGGGAGCAAATGCTGTGTGTTTCTGTGTGTGAGGCAGGACCAGGGGTCTGTAGGTGTGGTGTGTTTAGACAGGAAGCTGGCTTCTATCCCACTTCCTGTGTATCTCCAGGAAGTAGAGATACGAGATAAGACTCAAGGTAAATGGACATAACTGCAACTGGTGATGGATTACAAACGGACGGAGGGAAAAGTATTTGAATGTCCCCACTGATAAACCAAATCTCTTGTGTTTTATGACAGCTTTTTGAAGATCTGCATCAGTCATTAATGTGCAGGGGGTGCAGCAGGGGGTTGATAAATAGATAGATGAGACACACAGCTGCTTCTATTATTAGCAGCCAAAATTTAAGTGCCACATTAAAGATCTGGACTCTTCCATTAGTGCGTCCAGCCTGGGAATTTCTTAAATAAGAGAGCCTGGGTTATTTAGGCAGGAATAAACATCCTCGAAAAGCAACTTTTAGTCTCAGGCCAAAAACTGTGCCTCTAATTAGTTTCAAATACAGATTTATTGCACTTTTTTCCCGGGAAAACCAGGACGGCATGAAAATGTAATGAACAGCTGCCTTCAAGGTTTATGACTGAGGTTGACGGAGAAAAACAATGGTTTCAAAGCACATTTTGTCACAATTCTGAAGTGCAGCCTTACAACAAGCCTCATAACCAATGAATAAGGTGCTAGAACAAACATTTACTTGGGTTTGTCTCCCGTCAAAAAATGCCACTAAGCTTTCTGGCCTAAAGAGTCAACACCAGTGAAACCAGTGAAAAACTCCCGCGACGATTCGGTGAACACTTCACAGCAATAACATCCCTACTTTATGTCTAATCACCTGGATAGCACATGTAAGCAGACACTCACAGATACACTACTCACCGATATCTGGAAGACTTCCTGTGTGTCATCGAGCATCTGGACCCTTATGGAGACCTGTCGTCCTGGAGGCTGGGCAGGAGGACGCAGGCCTGGCTCCAGGGTGGACACCCCAAAGCTCTCGGGGGCGCCCAGCCTCTGACCGGCTGTCGACGGCCTGTCGGCTGGTTCGACCATGGTGACAGACACTACGGGAAGGGGCTCTTGAGCTGCAGGCACCGCTGTTCACGTCTGCAGGAGAAAGGAAAGAATAGTTTTAGATTTAAATTTTGGGGCTGCAGTTTGTGTCTTCTTATGGGTGTGATTTTTTGATTCTTAGGTTCTTTAACACATTTAATAGCCAAATAGTCTACTTAGGCCCTCATTGTAAATAGCACAGTTACATCAAGGTCAAAAGTTGCCTTCAGTACGGTCTTAAACGTGGAGAAAAATTTGTCTCCTATCTAAAAAGGGAGTCGGGGCTTCTGCGGTGGCGATGTAGAAAACGCGGCTTAGAGGGAAACTTGCTTAATTACTTCAAGAAATGTGCAAATAAATCCTGCATTTTATTCAGTCAAGGTTAAATTGGCCTGGCACAAAGGAAAAAACCACCAGACATTTAGTCAGTGAGTTTTTCAGTGGTGACTTTGTATTGGACGGGGTGATGAGACGAGTCTACAAACCACAGACTAGAACAGCCCTGTACGGTACGACAGCTGAACTCAGACATGTCTCACACCTTGCTAGACACACGCTTCTTCCAGCTGCGGCGCATGCAGGTGGGATTTACCACCTTTCCTACGAACCAAACACAGCGCTCCGTTTAAGACCAGTTCAGACTTGAACCGAGGCTTCACAAGTGGGGCAGATGAGATACGGTCTGAGTAGGCACAAAGACAAGACTCACCCCCCTCTTCTTTTCAGACACGCACCCCCCCCCCTCCACCTCCATCCCACACTTGATAAACCTCAAACTCAGACAATAAATTTGCTCTCAGACAGTTGGTGACATCACGGCAGAGGAATGTTCTAGCAGACGGTCAGGGGGGGCAATGCAGGCATGAAGTGCCCTGACACACATACAAACACAGCGGTTCTTAATGAATACAGCACAATGTGGTTACATGTCGGAGATCTATTTCTTTGCTTTCTCTGAGGGGAAATTGCTGTTTTGTCCTTAGTTGCTGCATCAATCATTAAATCGATGTCATGAGGGATCTTTTGGACATCACAACGAACAGGTTGGTAGATCTTTGAGTAGCCGCAGGTTAAAACCCCCAGAAGCAGCATGCACACACTGCATTCTTGATGGTGACAAATAAGAGCCAAAGAGATAAATCATAAACAGATGATCACCCTGTTTGAGTGTCCTTCAGCAAAGGGTTCACCTTGTCAAGCATGAGGCCCATATTTCAAATACAGTATGTCATTGGGTTGACAGGGCTGTCCGATTCCAAAGGCTCCTCCAAAACGTGTCTGAGAAAGCTTTCTTTTGCCCAAATCTGGGGAGCAAAACTGGTGTGTAATTTGTGGTCTTTCGTAGACTATCCTAAAATCTGCCGAGGGCCGTTCGCTTTCCTCTGTGAGCCGAAGAAACCAGAAGCCTCGTGCACAATATACCCAGCAGGCTCGTCCCACAAAGCAGAGCTGAAACAATAAAGGAGAAGATACTAAGCCCTTTAAAACGTCTAAAAGCGTTTGTTTGTTTGTTTGTTGAGTTGTGTATTTACAGTATCCCAAATGTTTCCCGCTATATTCAAACCAAGAGAAATCTGTAATTTTAGTCAAGGTCGTCTGTTGCTATAACTTCTGAGGAAACACCAGATGACACGCCAGACAGAGGGAAAGGAGGTCAGTGAGCGTAACTAAAGGTAATGTGTAATTTTATATCAAGATACAGTCATTGTTCGAGAAATTCATTTAAGAAATGCTTTTAAATGACCACACTGGTCAGTTGGGATGCCTCCTGCTCTATATTTACAATTTTTCCTCCATGTTTTCCGGTCACGCTCTTCTTCTGTGGTGGTTTGTGAACCAGCTCATCTGAGAAGTCTTGCAGTCTTGAAATAGTGTTGGGCAGTTTTTTGTATGATTTTCTGGCATTTTACAGGTCGAACAACTCCTCTAGAAAACAACCAGCAGATTAATTGATCATGAAAATAACAATTATAGTTGCAGCCCAACTGCAGAGCTCTAAGTCCAGGTCAGATCGCCGAAGGAAGAGGCCCTGGAAACGGCACACAGCCGTCCAAGCTCCAGGGGAGCTGCTCCGTGGCTGACCTCTGACCTCAGCGTGAAAGTGCACTTTCAGAAGAGAAGAAGAAGAAGCAGAGGGACAATCCGCTTTATTTGTCACACATTTTTACAGACACGCTGAACACGCCATGCAAATTGGTGAAATCTGTCTTCCGCTTTTAACCCATCCTGGTCGTCCTCGCGGCAGACCAGGAGCGGTGGGCTGCCATCCGACCGGCACCCGGGGACCCAGTTTCCTTCGTCACCATTGGTCAGGTGGTGATCTTCCTGCATGTTTTTGGTGTTTTTTTTTCTTTTAAGGAGGAAACCCCAGGTGAACACTGGGAGAACATGCAACTCCACACAGAAAGGCCTCTTTCCTCGAGCAGCAGGCACCGAAGGCATGGTGGAGGACAGCACCACAGCGAGATTCGAACCGGGACCTTCTAGCTTCCGGAGGCGTCAGTGTTACCACTTGTCCCACCGTGCCATTCTTCCTGCATCAACTGCCACAAAAACACACCCTGTGCAATCATGTGCATTTGCAAATAAACTCTAAAGACAACCCTCCCCTTTGTTCTTTCACACCTAATCTCATTTTCTGATTTCCAGAGTGAGTTTTACTAATCCCTCCACCTGCACACACAAACAAGGGCCTCTCTTCAGCACGGTGACAAAAGCTGAAACTGAAAACTGGAGCCGGGCCAAGGAAGTGACCCGACAATAAAAGGGACCTGACATTCAAGTTACTCATTACACCTGTGGGAACGTTCGTTCGTTTGTGTGCTACTTCCCCTGAATGAATGCTCTGCTCGGCTGTTTATTGGCTGCTAGTTATCGGCTATCTCACTGACATGGGCCGAGACTGAAATTACAAAACGCTCCTCCTCTGAAAGTCCTGGAATTATCAGCTTCAGGAAAAAAAAAAAAAAACAACGCTCAGTTAGGGTCACTGACTTGCCTCCCTGTGTCACCCTTCAAAGCAAAACAAGTGTCGACTCTGAGCCAGTTTTAAAGCTCTACCTAATCATTCACTAACAAGCAGGTGCCAATTACCCTGACAAGCAGCAGGAGGTCATATCCTGCAGGCAGCGGGGCTGGTTTGTTGCCCACTGAAAACCCAAAAACCCACTGACAGGCTCAATTTCAGGCTTATAAGAGAAACCCACAAGAGCAACTACAGTAAGAGAGTGCTCATCCCTGAACCTGCAACTTAATTCAGTGCTAACCTCTGTTTTGGATCAATTTCACCACCAAAGAGTAGGAATTTGGAGGCAGTAGTTCGCCATCTCCTCAGTGAGGGCTGGGGGATTATATGTGGAGTTAGCTGAGCAAGAGAGGAATACAGAGCGAGCTGGTCACACGGGCACAAAGGAAGGCACTGTGGGAGCTTCCAGCAGCAGGGCTTTAACTCGGCGGGACCGAGGAGGCCTCTCAACCAGCCTTTGAACTGGTGTTAGCTGAAAGTTTCCCAAGAGTCTGTGAGAGGGATGGGAATCGGATGTGAGTGCGCGCGTGTGCGCGCAAGTGCATCTACAGAGAAGGCTTTCTGTTTAACAGGCCCTGTGTGAAGTCATTTGGACTATTTTACAAATCAAGACAGCACACATAATAAAGTGGAAACTGACATGACATAACGTGGATTAGAATATTCACATGGAGGTTGCACAACAGGCGACGTTTGCCAGCTGTAAAACAGGTCTCACAATGAACACTTTGTTTGGCGGATCTTCAAAGCAGCACGAGATAAGGAAGCTAAATCGTCTGAGCGCTGGCTGGAAAAGAAATGGTCACATACAGCAACACACGCCAGAAAGGCTGAATCTGGTGGAAAAGAGATGAAATTGCGGGATGTGACGGACACACTGTGTGTAACAAAGGGGGTTTCACTGCTACTATGCCAAGCTAACTTAACTTAACAGTGTTTCTATTGGAGTTGTAGCACTTGTTTTTTCTTTTCTTTGAATGTTTTGGCCAGTATTTCATCTACCTACCAATATGTCGCCTGGGGCTGCTACTAACAATTAGATTCAATCTATTAAATGAGGGAAAATAGTATCAAAAGCTCTGGGAATAGCTTCGCAGGTGGATCATGCATTGAAATATTTGTCCTGAGGTCTAGAATGAATCTACAAGAACAAATGATAGCTGAGGACCATAAAGGGAGAGCATCCATTACCCGATTGTGCTACTTGTTGCCATTCTTACAAGTGCATCAGCACTGAATTAACAATGCTGACTGTATCCTGTAACCAAGAGGCGTCAACTACAAACAGACAAGCACAGGTGAGATCCGGGGAGATCAAGGCTACCACGCAGCCGTCCTGATGGCAGATCAATGGCTGCGCTTGATAACACGTTTTATCAAGGTGACACTCTGCCCCTGCCGGGCCTTTAAGCTGCTCTGCTGCCCTCAGGAGACTTTCTATTGTGAGGCTGGAAGGATGGAGAGTGAACGGGCAGCAGGGCAACTCTCCACCAACCATTTGCATAATGAAGTGCCTATGAGCAAGGGTGCTGCCTCCCCACTGACCCTGCACCCTGACCTCAACTTGAAAAGGGGGGGCTGCAAAAAGCCCTCATCCCCCGGAGATCAATAAAGGGATTTGTCACCTCATAGGTGCCATGCACACATTCTGCAGGGGGTGGGTGGAAACGCTGAGGAGCCAACATGCATGCACATAGCAGCTTTGTCAAGTGGTAGAAGACAGACACACCTCTGTATAAGGAGCACACATCAAGAGTACAGTTGGCAGAGTGCAAACACCAGGATGTAGGTTAGCAGAGTAATCCTGTAGGCCAGGGTAAAGATGTCAGTAGGCTAAGGCAACCTGATCGCCCTCAGAGACAGGGGCTGTGTGTGTGTGTGTGTGTGTGTGTGTGTGTGTGTGTGTGTGTGTGTGTGTGTGTGTGTGTGTGTGTGTTCAATATTAATGTGCATGTGGTGTGACAATGACAAGCTTCGCCTATTGTATAGGGTTTGATGAATGGAAAGGCAGCAGTGGAATAACTGCAAAAAAGCCACAGAGTAAAACACCCCAAAAGTTAAAGATCAATCAAAGATCCAAGAAATATTCACTTTGAGGAAATGTTGCAAATCCTGTAAAGGTTTGAAGCGCTTATAGGGGAGGGCTATCCTGGTCTGTCATTAATCTACAGTAAAAGAAGCTCTGCTGGACCTCCTAAAGATCAGCCGATTAGGAAAATGAACAGGCTGCTTGCAATCGAGGCGAGCTTATACTTAGATGAGAGGCTCGTCAAACATCACGCACTGTTTCCTTATTAAGAAGCCGAGGCTTTAAAGTGCGTGTTGCAATAAATCTGGTGATATCTAAGCATAAGTGTGTGCTACACAAGGAAAGCCAGAGAGGCTACGTGTAACCTCGCTTCATAATCCGGAGAGCATGATTTCCTTACCCCGTCTGGCTTCTTCAGGATCCACAGATTGTCCGTCACAAGAGCTCGTATTTCCAACGCAGACGGTAAATCCCGCACAGTGTTGCGCCGCAGATAAGTTCAGGAAAGAAGTCCTCTGATCGCAGCCGAACCGCTCCCTCTCAGGTGGGACGTGGTTTCTGCGCGGTGGCCATTGAAACAAATATGGGGAAACCGTGCACCGAGCTTTCCTCTGGAACAATGAAGAGCAGCACACCGCCTCCAGCACGCCAGCCCCGGCGATCCACTGTGAGGGGCAGAGGCGGAGAGCGCAAGATGAACAGCGCCACTTCGCGGTAGTTTGAGGGAATAGCAGCGTGGAGGCAGATTGCTCGTACCACATTTAAGATTTTCATTTAAAACGCTCAAATGAAAAAAGCCTCTCTAATTGAGTATGCTACTTCATACTTTTACTCCAAGACATTTCACAGGAAAATATTCTACTTTTTTACTCATTTTTTTTCCCCAACGACTAGTCAATTTGTAGATTGAGATTTTACATGCAAACTGATAAATGTATGGAAAAAGATGCATTGTTATAGAACAAACTGCCTCATAGTGTAGCTGAAATTTGTTCAATCCGACTATTTCTTTCACCGCCCACAGCAGAACTCGATCTTGTCCATATGTTTTCCATGGTTTTGTTCTGTGAATTTAAAGACTTTTAGCTGGCCTTCTCACTGGTGTTGCACGCTGTGTGGATGCGGTACTGCCTTGCTTCATCAAAATTGCTGTATTTACCCTTCAAAGGTCTCGTGACAGCAAGGAAAAGCATTTATGGCCCGTACGGGGATCGAACCCGCGACCTTGGCGTTATTAGCACCACGCTCTAACCAACTGAGCTAACCGGCCATGAGAGCACCGGAGGAGACATTGTTTTAAGTAACTGTATGATGCCGCTTTAGTCATTCTGAGATAGGTAGCTTCCCGAGTGAACGTGCCCAGTTAGCTAGCTAAAAGACTAACCTGGTATTAGCTAAGACCACTTTGAAAAACCTAACCTTTACTAACTTTGTGTATTACAATAGCTAGAAAAGAGTGTAGCATAACTTAAATTAACAATACCACACACACAAAAAAACAAACTTTCAATCGGGAATGACGACGTCTTTCTTGCCACGAAGTGGAATCAGCAAGGTCCGTTACCATAGTTACCCTGGAGAGAGGGCGAGACTGCTCACGTGACTCAGCAAGATGGCGACCACAATGTAGAATGGATGCGAATGTGAGTATTATTAGCGAACCGTTAGATTAATAAACCAGTGTTTAATTTTGCTTCGTTTCTAGCCGTCGTCGGCGCACGTTCATTGTGTGACAAAATAAATGTTTTCGTCTCAGCGTAATGGGAAAACATCAGCCAGTCGCGTTTTATCCTCGGTCCAGCCCACCAACTAAAGTAACGCTGCCCGAATCCGCTAACGTTAGCTCTCTTATAACTGAGCTTCATCACTTATTGTTAATCGTTAGTCAGCTGTTTTCACTGAAGCCAGGCCAGCTCACCACAGTCAGTGGTTCAATACTTTCACCTCGTTCCTTTCTGTCTGTTCTCTTTCAGGGTTTAAACTGAGTGGGTCCGTTTTGCTGGAAATTTGGATCTGCTGGTTTAATTGTTGATCTTCATCATATCACAGAATCAAGATGGCCCTAAATGTCTTTGGTGAGCAGCATGACGCCTCAGATACCGGCTGTTGTGCCGTTTTCTGAGTGAATTCATGGAGTGTCTGTGTGTGTGTTTTGCTGAACCGTGTGGTCAGCCGTAATTTTACTATCATCAAGTCTCTCTAATGTATTTTGGTAAGATTGGGAGGCCACTAAAAAACTTGTCCAGCAGCCATGGAGCATAATTCTGAGTCCTTTTATTTAGATACTGTTTCTACAGTTTATTAAATAGTATTATTTTTTCAAGATTAAACAATCCAACCGTGTATAAAGCAGTTAAATCAGCTTCACTGTGATCTGTTCCACCATTGAAGTGCTGCTTATGCTGTAATGCATCAGTGATAATAATTCATTACTTAATATATAACAACAAAAAGACTGCCTTCTGCTATGTAGTGAGCACAATATTTGTCTTTAAAATCGAGCGAGGTAACAGAATAAATCCTCACAAAAATAGAAACACTCATCCTAAGCACCAATGCATCACAACTGTCCTCACAGCGCCCTCGTTGCACACACTGAGTTGCCAGCTAGTCTATATGTTACGTCTGGTTTCTTGTGAGTGGGACTGTCTGTAGCCTTGAGAAATAGGGCGAGACACTTGCCAGCGGAGGGTTCAGAGTTATTTTGAAGACAGGATACTGAGACAACCAAGTGTTGAATAGATAAGGCTTGTAGGGCGAACTCAGAGTACACAGAGACAGGAAACAGGCTGTTAGTTTTACCCATGCAGAGAAGATGGAAGATGCGGGCCAAAGGACAGCACGGTCTTAAAATGCATATTCATTTCCATTCTCAAAAGTGGTCTATTTCCTGACTGTGAGCCACAGTGAGTCACTGAATAAATGCACAGAGTTTGAACCTGGAAGGACATATTTTCAGTGACAATGTCCAGACGCTACTGCAGAGTTCAGCCAAACTCCAATTGAGCGCTTGGGGCTGAAGCATCAGAGTCACGCCGATTCTCAGATTAATGTTAGTATTGTTTATGGCTGCCCTAATGCTGATATCATCTACAATTAATTTAAACGTGTTGGCCCGAGGGGGTTACAGTAAATAAGCTTGTCTGAGAGTAAGGAAGATTTGGATTTTTAAAGTCTGGAGCAGGAAAAAGTCCAGAGAAGATGAATTGGCTGTTAGCGAGAGCGGCTGAAATACGGCCTGCAACAGAGTAAGTAAGCCTTGTTTTCGGCCTAGCCATCTGCTGGAAATGCCTGGAAAATGAGGAATACAGCAGTCAGTCAGTGTTCCAAAATCCTGGTGCTTTTACCCGGCACTGGCTTCTCATCCGTTTAACCAGCTGTGAGCATGTCGGATTGAATTCAAATATTCTCAAATAGTCTGTGTTATTTTATTGATTCCAGATAAGAAAGATGATCAAATGACATGAGAGAGTGCTGATCTTTTCTGCTTGGTTGTATCATATCAAAATTGAGACATAGTGTTGAACAGGCAGATAAAATAAGCCCTGCTTATTACCATGTTTTGTCCACTTGGGGGCACTGTAGCAAAGCAAGTTAAGTTTGAGTAACTTTGCAGCTTTTTCTGTCCTCAGATCATGATGAATACAGGCCACCGGTGTGGAAGTCTTACTGTAAGTATTAAGCATCTTTAGTGTTTCTTTCTGGTGGCAAAATGCTTTTTGCTGACCGTTTGCTGTGTGTTTTCTGCCACAGTGTACCAGCTCCAGCAGGAGGCACCTCACCCTCGCAGACTCACCTGCACCAGTGAGGTAAGAACACACTTAGAAACTCAGTTTTACTCCATGTGCAATTAGTGTTAATAAACCAGCTGTATAGACCCGAGGCATTAATGGCCTATTCTGCATCATTGAGCGGGCAGAAAAATCAATATTGATGTATTTTAAAAAGCCTAATTTTCCCAGAGAGACTGCACGTAGTTGTAAATACAAAGGGTGGGTTTTAAGCAAATGTGCGCACAGTCAACTTGATGAAACCATGGTCATCACAGCAATCCCGTGCGCTGCTGACGCCATGAACCTTACACCTCTGCCCACAGGGGAGGCAGCCACCAGATGTGTGTGTCTGTATGTGGAGGGGATAGCAAGATCTGTGGTAATCCAAGTGGGATTAAAAAAAGGGGGGATTGTGTGTCTGGTGTTTGTGTGTTTGTTAATCTGTAAAGGACAGTCCTCTTTGGGCCTCTGGGGTGGATGGATATGGGGATGTGTGGGATGCTAAATGAACAGCTGTTGGCTTTGATGCCCTGGTCTGGTCAGGTAGTCAGTGCTGACCCAGTTAAAATCAGGGAGGCGGGGTGGAAGAGCCACCCCCCACCCCCCTGTGACCAGCAGCCCCATGTTGTCAGCCTTATGTGATTTAATGATGCACCAATAAGTGCTTATCTATGGCTGGTGCTTTTTAATTTGAGGCATGTCAGGGTGATTTTAATGAGACTGTCCTTTAGCTGGAAGACCCCGGCTTCCAAAAGCTTAGTAAAAAATTTACTGTCATAAATAACAAATAAAAGCAGCAAATACTCACATTTAAGAAGCCGGAACCAGCAAATGTTTGACATTTTCCACTGAAGATTGACAGTTAATTGATTAACACAATAGTTTCGATTCATTTTCTTTCCATCAACTAATTATTACAGCTCCATTATTTGTATTTTTATTTGATTTTGTTGGCCTCATAAAGCGAAAACTCAACTCACTCTTCGTTGCACCCATTGGTCTGCAGTTATTTCTCGTCTCAGTTTGTCCATAATTCTGAGTAATATCAGCTCTTTCTCCAGTATGACCTGATATTTTCCTCCCACTGTGAGTGCTGAGTGGTTTGGAGTGATCCACCAATGACAGAAATCATTTGGAACTGACGAGTTGTTAAGTGGGAAGCTCTCTGCCACAGGTGCCTTATGCGGGATGTTTACATAATTGTTCCATGTGTTTGACTCCAGGCTCTGCCAGGTAGACGTTTCATTTCACTCCGTACCAATTTATTTCATCATTCCATTCAGAATGCACTGTTTCTGCAAAATCGACGTTGCTCTTTTCAAGCAGCTCATTCCCTCCAGTAATGTGCAGTCAAGGATGTCTGTTGAGCATTAGTAATGGGTGTTAGTGTGCCCGCTCCACACGTGGCTTACTGACAGGCCTCAGAGCAGTTTTGGTCGGTGTCCAGAGGTGCATGTGCGTGGCTGATATGGGCTCTTTGACCATCTTTGCTACGTTGCATTAATTTGTACGTTTGGTTGATGCTACTGCTGAAATGTGTCGTACAAAAGTACTGCTCCTCTACATCTTAGTCCACGTCCCTGACTTTGCCTTCTTCCTGTGTCTCTTGAACAACAGAGCGTGCACATTAACATTCAGCGCCACTCGTCGGGTCTTTGTTGATTTATTGGCTCCGCAGCAGTTTTGTTGAGAACTGCTTTATATCTGACTCGTGCAATATTCTCCGCCGCCCACGCACTCACGAACCTGCGCTGCCTCGCCAAAACGTGGCAATGTTGTCTGGGAAAATATTCAGCAAGAGCACAGTGCACCCGTGGTTTTGCAGCCGGCGGCAGTTCATACACTGTGTTCTTATTGTTTTTGTGAGAAGCGATCGGCCGTCCTGCTAAGTCGGTCATAAACGTTTAAGCTTGCATGGAAATCCCAATTCTACCTTCACTCTGCAGCTCCAAGTGTTACTAACTAGTTTTGCATGAGTGCCCTACAGCCTGTACCTTTTTAGTGTTTTATAGACTCCATATTTTTCTTTTCCCTGCAGGTGGACAACCGACCTAAATACTATGGAAGAGAGTAAGTCAGCCTTCTCTTTAACAGCAATTCATATGAGGCACTTTCCCTCAATTCATCTAGAACATAAACACACCATTTGTTGGGTAATTAATTTGCTTTTTCGATCGAAGAAATCTCGACCTTTTGCTGATTTTTTTTTTTTTTTTTTTTTTTTACGTCCAGGTACCATGGGATGATCTCCAGAGAAGAGGCCGACCAGTTACTAAGTCAGGCCGAAGGCAGCTACCTCATCAGAGAGAGTCAGAGGCAGCCGGGCACATACACACTGGCTCTGAGGTACGTTTATGTCTGTGCAGTTCGCAGATTTAAGGGAGATTCGGACAATCAGGAGCAAATGTGCGCTCGGTGGTGCCAGTGGATACACGGACTCTGAAGGACTGGACCAGGGACCGCAGTGCAATGTATTAGAAACTGATCCACCACAGATAGAAAGAAGTTAACTCAGACCAGAGTCCAATCAAAAGTCCTCAGAAAGTAAGCCAAAGAATATAACCAGAGACATTTCGCCTCTGGCTCACTAGGAGAAGACCTTGTACGAAGTAGACTGACCTCCGCCAAACTTCGTCTATATCCGCACGCATTTGTGTGAGGAGAAAAGAAGAGGGAAGCAGCCCCCGCTGCTGTGAGGTGTGAGGCTTTAAAGGCAGCAGTTGAGCGATAAGCTGCTCAAAGGTGCTCAGCTCTGATCTCACACGACTCCACGTGCTGCCTTTCCCCTGAGGGAAGGGTCAAGGTGTGAAAAGGTCATTGGCTAAAGTGCCCAAATTAGTCAGTACCACCCAGTTGCCCACTTTGCCCTACCCTGGTTAGCTTACAACATGTCAGTCGTCAGTTTTACTTGAATGACCTCTCATTTTCTCAGAGTAGGTGTCACACTTTTAAATGGGCGCATGGCATAATTTGAATCCGGTTTTAGGTCAGTTTGCTCTATTCATAGTCACGTCGTTCTTCCACCTGCACAAGTTTCTCTCCCATCCCCGTGGTTCTAATTACCTTCCATAAATACCCCCTTCATAAACTAGCGTTCCGCTCTGGGTTTGCAGGAAAGGAAAGGTTGGATTTTGGGTTAATGATCTAGCGGTGCTCCTGTATCTCGCGGTGGTTTACATTGCGATCCACTGAGGAGCAAATAACACGTTGGCCCAGTTCAGGGCCTGTCTGTCGCAGCTCTGTCGCCTCAAGTTTGGTTATGAGTTTTGACTTTTAGGATCCAATCCACTGCTAGACAATGCCAAAGCTTCCTCCTGCATTCCCTCTAGGTTTGGGAACCAGACGAGAAACTTCCGCCTCTACCATGACGGGAAGCACTTTGTCGGAGAGAAGAGGTTCGAGTCCATCCACGACCTGGTCACGGATGGCCTCATCACACTCTACATTGAGACAAAGGTGTGTGCGTCCATCCGTCCTCCACTCTTCCCATCTTAACTGGATTCTTTGTTTTGCCTACTTCTGTACAACGCAGGGCTGCACAGTTTGACCCATCGATCAGCAATCTAAATGCTAATTATGGATGAATGCTTTGCAGAAGCTTTTTTCACCAGGTTAAAAAAAAGCTATTAGCCTTTGATCACAGCTTGGTTATTTGATCATCTGAATCTTGAAAATAAGCCCAGAAAACAGAGATTGAGTCCAGGGATATTGGGAAACACTGCAGTTGTCATAACTCATATAAACCAGCTTCTCCTCTGTCAGGCAGCGGAGTACATTGCCAAGATGACCATAAACCCCATCTATGAACACGTGGGCTACACCACCCTGAACCAGGAGCCCACCCTGAAAAAACACCTACCGCTCAGCCCCGAGGCCCCGGACGGACCCGCTCCGGCCAAAGACGACCGGAATGCAGAGGAGAGGGTGAGGACAAGCGCACGTGCATTAATGTTGGGTTTTGGCTGGTGCATTGTCAAAGGGTTGTTTCAACAATCCCTGAAAAGCCAATCAGTATCTTCAAAAAGTCATCACATTCATAAATCCACACTCCAGAAATCTGGAGTTCTGGACTAAAAGCCGTGCACTCAGGCCAAAAGCATCCTCCAATTAACATTTGTTTTTGGCAAACCGACCAGAAGGCTGAGGGAGTTTTGGGGGGTTATTTTGAATAAGAAATGGAGCAGTGTTGGCACAGATAATATCGCCTACAGGAGGACACAGTTTGGAAGTTGCCCTTAAAATACAGAGACGAATGGAATCATTCATCAAGTGTATTTGACTGGGGGGGGGGGGTTTCTCATTTCCTTTGCAAGTAATACAAGACGAAATGATATCATATCACAAAAGAGGCAACATTGTGATGAACCCTGGTTTTTGGGGTGGATTTTCATTTGCAATTTTAAGTGCATGTGCCTTAATCCAGAAGTCACAAGGAGGAAGTGTTATAAATTCAGGGAATCAGCCATTTGCTGGTGGAAATTGAGTGGATTTATGCAGTGGGCAGTGTGCAAAATAAGTTGGTGCAATCAATCTCTGTGATTTTTTTATTATAGATGCATGTAAAGCTTAGGGCTTGTAAATCATGGATTGTGAAGAAACCCTGCAGAGTTAGAATGAGGGGAAAGGGGAGGAAAGCTGCTGTATGTACAGTATTAAGATGGAAGGATGAGAGTTGAGGAACATGGTGAAAGATGGAGGAGGAGGAGGAGGATAGGTGCAGAGGAGAGATGGCCTCCAGCCAAGGGCTCTGCAGTAAAATTACATAACAGCAGTTTGCCTGCAGAAACCTTCTATCTCCCACAAGCCGTCTGCTAAGTATTCAGGCTCCTCTGTTTCCGTGCAGCTGCGAGATGGTTTGTTTTTTGCGCTGGTGGATGAATGGGAATGAGGCAGGAGATGCAGATCCACTCGTACAACTGCTGTAAAACCCTCAGACTTGTATACACAAACATGCACAAGCGCACAGTGTAAGGGTGAATCCCATTTCTCTTTTCTACCCCTACCCCTTAGCCCTACCCCTTGTCCCTTGCCCCTTGAAACGGAGTGCCAAGGGGTAGGGCCGAAAGTATTGGGACACCCCTTCGACAATTGCGTACGTCATCAGTAGTCGCCGCTGCCTCTTACGTAGGCAGATGCGACAAGCTAATGCTACCGTCACATTCGATTTGTGTATGACATTCCTGCATGTTGTATCCCACAACGCTATCAATGTAACTGAATACCAGCAGCGAGGTTGCCGAAGTTATTATTGATAACGTTATCACTGTAGATTATCAGGCTGCCCACAGAGCACCGCTAGTGGCATTCAGCCTGGCAACGGTAACCACGTAACTGAAGCCTCGACTACTATCGATTTTTTTCGGGTTTTTTTTTTTTTACGAGGAAAATGACCACTACACATTGAAACAACGTTAAAATAGACAATAAAGTGGTTTTCGTACATTTTAAAACTTTATTCATGGAGAAAATACTTACATTTGTTGCCTTCTTTAGTTGCGGAAGCAGCCATCTTGCCGGTCTTGCAAGGCATTCTGGGAAATCTGTCGTACCCCTCCGTTTGGATGTGCCTCGGAAAAATCTCCATTTGGAGGGGTACATAGCCCTACCACTTCCCCCTACCCCTCCGTCATAATGGGAATTGGGACACCCCTACCCCTCCACGTGAACGCGCAAAACGGAGGGGGGAGGGCCAAGGGGGAGGGCCAAGGGGTGAAATGGGATTCAGCCTAAGTGCGACACGGTCCGGTTAAAACACCCAGAGACAGGCTCGGAACAAAATGTTGCGTGCAATGCGTTTATCTGCTACACCAGGACGGAGCCTCCTGAGGCCTTGTATGACCTGCAGTGCATGACCACCACTGCATCTCATACATCACTGTCCGTGTGCGCACGCGCATGTGTGCGTGTGTGTAATTGAAGTCGTCCTGTGTACGTGTGTGCTTTTCATAATTGGTTGGATTGCAGACAAAGCAGCACGGCTTTGTCATTGAGACCAGAGGCGGCTCTCCGTGGGGAAGACGGATGCATATTTCATACGTTCATTCAGCTCTCTCACCTCTTGATTGTGGGTTAAATGCAGTCTTACGGCGCCTGTGAGGGCGATAAAGACGCGGCCCTGCTGATGAGTTTTGAAATTTAGAATTTTTAAGGCCTTGTTTTGAGAGGGAGTTCACTGGACGGTGACAGGGATGGTCGTGGTGAGCGGAGAAGCTTCAATCTGACAGAAAACAAAAGAGAAAATAATCCATAAACTCATTAAAAAACATGCACGTCAGGAGATGCAGTATATGAGCTTGCTAAGCAGAACCAGCTTTCCTTTTTCTGTTGTTCTTTCTTTGCTCTTGTGCTCTTTTGTTCAGCACTCCCTATGCATTAAATATCCACGACCAGTCATACATATTCACTGTGTTGTATATATAAGCTTCAGATTACTCACTTGAATGCGTAGCTGCTCCTGACAATGGCGTTTTGTGTTCGAAACTCAACTGAACTCCATTTGTTTTTATTTATTCTAAAGTGTCCCGACACAAGATTCGCAGTATCTTCATGTAAAATATCTAAAAACAGATCTGGAAGCTTTTAATCTCTCGCAGCGTTAACGGGATTAAACGCAGCCCTGCCGCTTGTTTGCCGAGAGTTTGCTCAGCCCAAAAATGAAGACGGCGAGTCCAAACATCCTCCCACCTGGCGGCACTTAACCAGAACCCTTAAAAACATGCACTCTAAGTGAAAATTTGGCCTTAAACTATTCTTATACAATGTCTCTCGCGTCGTGGAAGGTAATGGATGACCAGGTTTTGATTTCAGAGGCGTCTAAGGACACGCACATTCTGCTCTGTTCCAATTCCAACACACCTAAAGCAGCGATGGCACTGTTGTTTACGGTGGGCGGTTGTCAGAGAAACTGAAAAATTGATGGATTTTTCAGGTAAAATGACCAAAGAAGAGAGAAGGGAGACAAAGAGGACCAAAAAGTGAAAACGAATGAATGAAATACCAGCTTGTTTTCTCAGCTCTTTCCTTTCTCCCCCTCTCTTTCTCCCCCTCTCTCCTGGGACAACTGAGGTGGCAGATTTGGTGACGAACGACAAGAGTCGCCGCCTTCCGATTGGCTCGTTCTCCCCTCAATGCGACCTGTTAAATTCGTCCATTACTGCGCCGTGGCTCAGCCTCCCCCTCCTCTTCTTTCTCTCTCTCCGCCTCTGTCACCTCCCTCCTCCGCTGGTTCTGCCTGGCGAGTGTGTGGAGGAAAGCGGATTAACGCACACACACACACACACACACACACACTGAGAGCCATGTGGGCTGGAGCGTTCACCTACACAAGACTGGGAGACAGGAATGCTCATTCTGCCGCATCAGTCCGATTTGAAGGATTTTGGACACACATTTCAAGAAGTGAAGATTAACTTTTTTTTTTTTTTTGTTACATCTTTTAATTTTCTGCATCCCAGGACGGGTTTTTATTGGCTGGTTGGCTTTGTTTTTTTTTTTGTTATGAACTGGAATTGCACCATGCAGCCAGCATCAGTGTGCAGAGCTGATGTGATTGGCTGATCTTCGTGGTGCTCAGACAGCAGGATTGGTTCTGCATTGGCTCCTCGGTTTGGGATGTTGTTGTCAGATGGAGCTTTGAAATGATTTGAGAGTGTTGTTATTGTGCCGTTTTCTACTTTTTCCTGTTTTTATTCATCCGATTTTTTTTTCTTTGTAGGATTGCTTTTTTTTTTCATTCCTTGGCAGTCTAATTGGCTCACTGAATTTATTCATGGGATTCCAATTTTGGTCTCAAAGCCAGCATTTGATTTAAACCCCCTGTGTGAGTTAAATCACTACAGGTCCCACAATGCCGAGCCGAGAGTCGTATGTCGTTAAAAGAGGTAAAAAGCAAACATGCAGGCGAGCAGAGAAGGAAACAGGCCAGAGGGGCTCTTTGTTTAGCGCTGGTTCAATTCCCTCCCTGCCAGTCTCCGGCAGCGCATTGGACCCCAGCGCGGGCTCTGGAACCCGTCTCAACCGGGCGCCAGCCCCCTCCAAACCCACCTCCCCTGCTTCCACCTTCTGGCAACCAATCAGATCTTTTGCCCTTTCACAGCTCACATCGCTGGTGCGGCGGGCCACCCTGAGGGAGAGCGACTTGGCGCCCAAGTACGAGAAGGTCCACAACTTCAAGGTGAGCCGCTCCTTTGCCTCTGCAGCCTGTTTGTGTGTCTCGTGGATGATGCCAGAATCGCTGATTCAGCTCAGGGGGTCTTATTCAAATTCACCTTAGAGAGCACAGAGCGTTAGTGTACACACACACACACACAGAGAAACACACATTTCACATTTACATGTCAGGCTTTAAGCTTCTGTTTGGTGCTTTAGTTCCCCAGATTTCCATATTACATGTAGCCATTAGTGAGGAGCACAAAGGTCATCGCCACAGAGCGCTGAACTCAGGGGAAACGACGACGGTCACACACACACACAGAGCACACTGTGATGTGATGGAGCTTATTAGCATTTCATTATGGAGAATTTATGCAATAAAGGAGCAGATTAAAACTCAGCTCTCACTGTAATTTCTCCATAAATGTCCCTTTCGCACTCCCATTGTGTCTCCAGCGGTCTTTTGTCAGTGCCTGTTCGTCTATAGTAAGGATTCTTGCTGGTGCTCAGGTATTGCTTGAGCCAGTCTCGGCTGCATGAGTATTGCACACCTTGTTCTCAGTGTATGTGTGTGCAAATATGCTTTTTTTTTGCTGCACCTAATTGATGCCTTTTCCTGTTCATTATTCAAAAAAGCAGCTTTTTGAACACCAAATGTCCCCTTTTCCAACCAGGTTCATACATTCAGAGGCCCCCACTGGTGTGAGTACTGTGCCAACTTCATGTGGGGTCTCATCGCTCAGGGAGTCAAGTGTGCAGGTAACACACCAACACACACATCCCTTCTCACACATACATCAGTGTGTAACTCGCTTTTCTCAAGCTTGCTGGTTCTCAGCAATCTTTCATTTATCATGCACCGATATCCTGAAAAAGACCTCCTCCACCGCGTTGAACACGTCGCGCCTCCTCCCTCTCAAACCGTGACTCAAAACTGGGACAGCGGGCTTCAAGTTATTCACTTTTGCTGTTGACTCATCTGCAGCGCATCACGGATTTTAAATGCTAAAAGACTCTATTGGGTGCCAAAGAACACACTGTCAGTGTGATTATGACTGCGTGTGGGTGATGAACTGTGCCTCTGCAACACCTACGTTCAAATGCAACTTACAGTCTAGTTATTCTGCTTTGAGTATCAGATCTGTATGGGCAAAACTACATTCTGATGTTTGGTAAAACAGTGGAAAGCACACATTTTCAGATCAAGAGTGGAAGAAATGATCAAATTCCCGTTTCTCTCCGGCAGACTGTGGGTTGAACGTCCACAAGCAGTGCTCCAAAGTCGTGCCCAACGACTGCCAGCCGGACCTGCGGCACGTCAAGAAGGTGTACAGCTGCGACCTCACCACGCTGGTCAAAGCCCACAACACCAAGAGGCCCATGGTGGTCGACATGTGCATACAGGAACTTGAGGCGAGAGGTGAGGCAGAGTGTATACGTGTGTGTGAGTCACTGATTATATAATGCTGACAGAAAGAAAGCTTGTGTTGCTGGCTGCAACCTTGAGAGAGGGAAAGAGAGAACACCCACAGGGCGAGCGTATGCAAGATGTGTGCGTGTCAGCCCACGCCTCACAATGGCACACAATAACTCCCAAATGTGAGAGTGGGAGTGCTACGACGTTCGCCCTGCGGGATGTGAGTGGCCATCAGGGAGCTGCCAGAGACAGGGTTTTATTGACTATGATGCAAGACCTGAGAGAAGCTAATACGTGAAATCAATAAAGACACCTGACTTGACGTGATTGAATCAGACTGAAGCCGGAGAGCAGTCCACCTCTCACCCCCCACCCTGTCTCTGCTGTGGTGTTTTTCCCCTTTCTTCAATGCCTCCTCCTCTCTTTGTTTATAGATGGTCTGTTTTTAACTGCTATTTCAGTTGAATTTACTTAAGCTGCTGCACTGGCACGAACACATTGTTGTAGATCAACCTTCATCAACAGAATCATCGGCCCATTTGAGCAAATTGCAGCGAAAAGAAAATGAACAGTTTAAGTTCACTGAATTCATCAATTGAACGGTGGCGCCCCCGCAACTCTCCATGTCCTGTCTCAGGTCTTCAGTCCGAAGGTTTGTACCGAATATCAGGCTTCAGTGAGCTGATCGAAGATGTCAAGCTGGCCTTTGACAGAGGTGAGAGAGAGAATTTCCCTTCCAGCATCAGTCAAATAGCAATAAAGTCACCACAAAGCCATCACTTCCTGCTTTCTTTTTCATTTGACTGATTCGCTCCACAGATGGAGAGAAGGCTGATATTTCCTCAAACGCTTACGAGGACATCAACATCATCACCGGAGCCCTCAAACTCTACTTCAGAGAGCTGCCTATTCCCCTCATCACATACGATGCCTACCCACGCTTCATAGAGGCTGCAAGTAGGTCTCCACGCTTTCTGCACCTTCTTACATAAGATGCGAGAATGAATGAGTTTAGAAGCCAAGCTGAGCTTTGAAGGCGCTTGGCAGCGAAGACAATGTGTCCCGCGTATGCTGCAAATCCAGAAAAGATACCTAAGTGTTGCTCGGTCATTGGACAGCCTGCTTTTTCAGCTCCTGGAACACTTGTCCTTGACTCTGTCTTCATTTCTGTCTGTTGCAGAGGTTACAGACACAGAGAAACGCCTGGAGTCTCTCCACGAGGCCTTGAAGCTGCTGCCGCCAGCTCACTGCGAGACGCTGAGATACCTCATGGCTCACCTCAAAAGGTCTGAACGCACAGCTCATCTAGATTTATGTTGGTTTCGTGGTCAGAAGGCCTGACGCATGCTTTCCGTCCTCTCTGCTTCCAGAGTGACCCAGCTCGAGAAGGAGAACCTCATGTCCAGCGAGAACCTGGGCATCGTCTTCGGCCCGACGCTGATGAGGGCCCCCGACCTGGACGCCATGACGGCGCTGAACGACATCCGATACCAGAGACTTGTGGTGGAAACACTCATTACCAATGAAGATGTGTTGTTCTAAGAATCTTCCTACAGGAAGGACAGACAGGACGGGAAGATGCTCGTGTGTAATGTCCTCCTTTGAAAAGATGACTTTTTAGAAGAAAACGAAGAAGAAACGTGCAAAAAAAAAAAAGTACACTACCAGTTTTTGTGAGGAGTGGATGGAAGGAACAATGAAGGAATTTGCAAAGAAGGAACTATTAAAAAAAAAAAAACAGTGGAGACAGCTAGATGGAAGAATGCAGTGATTTCCCTACATTTTAAATGCGAGACGTTCGTAAAAACATGAGTCAAAACTTCCTCAGAAGATACAGAATTTGGAAAATTACTGAGCAAGAATTAATGACAGTAACATTGAATACTTTGAAGGACAATTTCCCAGCTTTGTTGAATAGAAATAAACAATTATTATCTCTTGAGGAGCTGGGAGAACAGAGAAATATGCTCTCTATTGGAACCTCATATTGATGTTGCAACAACACTATTTGATTGGTGGAGGGGAAACACTGTGTTGTCCATCTGTGTGTTCATATCTTCTCTTTCTTAAATGGATGCCTTGGCAAGTTTTTATTCTTCTTCAGCGGGGGAAAAAAAAAAATCAGCCACCTTAAAGTTAAAACTTTGGGTTAGCATTGCTAGCATTCACCACAGAAACCAAATGGCACTGCTAGCCACGAGCTCATGAGCATGTGTCACCTAGTGGTCGCCAACAGTTTCCAGTGAAAATGCAACAATGCTCAAATTCTGGTCAGAAGAAAAGATTTTGCTCTCCGTAGCGTCAAGGCATCCCTTTAATCTTCCTCAAGAGAAGAAGAAGAAGAAGCACTGACTTCACAGCAGTAGACAGCAAGATGAATGAATGAATGGAAAAAAGTGAATCACTCACCCAGAACACACACTCATTCCTCTGAAGTGACTTGGACCTAATGTGTTATCATTCCTCTTTCAAAGCTCTTTACTTTACAGCTCCCTCTTCTGTTCCTCTGGCTGAGATGGAATGTAATCTCACACTAACAACGAAGTAGTTTTTTAGGTGCTAACGTAGAGAAAACACAACGTCCACTTACCCTTTTTTCATGTCGTCTTACAAGCTTTTGTTTAAGGAATGTTTGATGTGATTCCATACAATAATGGAACCGATGGAGCTGTAAATTAAATGGTTAAACATCTTCTCCTCACTGTCTCTGAGCCAGTCCAACCTTTTTTGGGGGAAACAAAGGAGTGATTAAAGGGAACATTTCTGCAGTATTTCCCTTCAGTTCATTTGGACGGCGCCTTACATGCATCACCCCAGGGCCGAGTGGTGAAGAGAGGACCACCTGACGAGTGACTTGAAAACATAAATACTGTATGTGAAGCTTTTCTATTTTGCTTTGCTCTGCCATTTGTATAAAGCTGTATTGTAATTACGCAGTGTTACTGATACTCTTGATCGCTTGTCTGGATGCAATTCAACAGATTGAGACACACTAATCATTTCAACTTTATCGGACCGAGTGGGATAATTCAAAGCAGGGATGCTCCAGCGTTAGATGATTTGAAATTTGAATAGCCTGTCCCCTTCCAAAAATGAAAGCAAAGAAGCTCGGTAATAGAAAAACTCATGTTAATTATTCTGTACAACTGTTTGCAATCAAAGTGGTAATGGCGCTTCTGTCTCTCGAGGTGTTATGGCCCCACTGGCATGTTCGGAAAGATGTAACGTCAGTGAACGCATCATCTGACTGTGGAATTGTGAGAATTAATATTTGAAAGCCAGTTGGAGGTCATTTTCACTTTTTTTTGCCAAGTCTCCTCTTTTTATATCTTTTCTCTAGAGAAAATGAGATTTGACTTCAATACAAATTATCGTCATCGGATGTCACGCATGCTCTGATGGGATGAAAAAGCACTATGAATTGTGGGACGATGGTGCCAATCTGTCATATGAATTGATTGTATTTGCCATGATTTTTCCTTTAAACTAGTGCCATTTGAAAAGGGTGGATGCCTTTTCGCATGTACCCCCACCTCAGCTAACACACATACACACACTAATCCTCCTTTTTATTCATTTCTGCCCCCGTTTCTGTTGGGAGTCACTGATTACTCTGTGACAACCCACCGGCTGTCAAGACCACAGAGTCAGGCTTGTCAAAATCAAGCGCACCCACGCTGGGTTGGGTGTCAATCAAAGTGGATGTACCATAAAAGTTATGTCCCTCTTAGAGGGAAGGGTCACTGCAAATCAATAGTTGATCTGAGTGATCACCTTGATCCTCCATCCATCCGTCATGAGGGACCACAGAATGCTTTGATGAGTATGAAAAAGATGTGATTAACATGTTCCGATATATTTCACTTCTACTGTGAAGCCACACATTTAATGTTAATAATGTTGATTAAATGGCGAAAATCCTTTTCTCTCAGCTTCAATTGGAAAATGTGAGAGTGCAAACTCTCAGGTGCTAAGCTTCGATTGAACTGTCGCTGCACTGGTAACCTTGGAATCCACTGGCTGTGACATTTTGGCTAATCTCTGTAAACATATATCTGCATATGAATGAAGATCAATTGTTTTAAAAAGCTAAAGCGCCATCAGAGGACAGCTGATGGGTTCCAAAATTCCATTTTGGCCAATCTGTTCTGCCTGCATGCAACCAAAGCCCACTCAAACATTGGTCAATACTATTTGGACTACAAACAGACTGCAAAAGAAGCCAGGAGGCTTCTGAAAGTGTGCGCTTTGTGACAGTTGATGACAGGGGGAACATGCAGAAAGTATTCAGAACATCTTCTCTATTGTGCAATGTGCAGCCGTAGCTCCTGGAAATGACATCATTTATGACTAAATGGGATTGGATCATGTTCACAGGAAACGATTTCCAGAATGTTATCCAGTTTTTAGGAGACAAAAACAAAGGGAAAGAAAAGAACAGGTATGGGTAATGCAGAAATAGCAAAGGTGCTTTGGAGGCGTAACATCTCTGCTGAATTAAAAGATGACAGCGACACATTATTCTGTGTTGAATTTTTATTTATTTTTGTCTCAGTCGTGATATATTGTGAATGTAAATAGTCTCAAATGTCACATTTTCATCAGACTCCTCTGTTAGGTGTAAATCAAGACTTTGTGTTGCATGTGTCAGTGAGTAGTTTTCGAGCCTTTAATACCATAGCAGTTACTGTGCAGAGGTGTCAACAACTTGAAGTTCATGACATGACAAAAGTCTGACAGCTTTTACTTATTTTATCAATTTTATCGCACAGAATCATTTCACAATGTGTCTAAAGGAAGTTCAGATTCAAAAGGGAAGTTGCAGGTCTGATGTAAAGTTATTGAAATTATGATATATCAGAAGCAGCGTTTATCACCATGTTTGTGATATTTGTGTGATGTTTCTGCTTGTGTGATGGAAAAATGCATGCACACATCCTCTGGTTCAGACCTCTGATGAACCTGTTCGACCTCATGGTGGCCCTGCCCTCCTCTGACCTCTGGCTCTGCTCCTCAGTGAACCTCGGCTCAGCTGCTTTAAATGAGTTTAATTCCACTTGTGTAAATATTCCAGATAAGGTTGCTCCTGTTAGGCATAAAAAGACGAAATCCATTTTATCAAGAGTTTTGCTCTGAAGCACAATTTAACTGAAGTTAAAACCGCTCATACTAATTATGTTTCAGACCTTAGAACCAAAGAGAAACATGACTCCAGATCCCTCTAAGATATTATGACCCATGTCACAAACCCTCATCCACCCTCCTTGATAAATGTGAAGAGTTTTTAATCATTTTTTTTTAGTAATGAGGTTTAAGCATCAGTTACGACTAAGCATTTAACCAATAAATTCATCCAATAGATCCATTCACTTCCCTTTCAAGCTAAGGTCTTGGAAAAAGAATACTTGCTTTGCAGCTTATTGACCACATGGCAACAGGCATTGATAAATTTCAGTTTTAGGGTGGGTCATGGCACTGAGACAAAGCAGACAAACATCTGCTTTAGTGCTTTTAGATTTTACTGCAACTTTTGATATTGTCCATGTGATTTTAATGGAACGTCTTAAACATTGACTTGGCGTATTGGGTACAATTTAAATCCTCCACTTCCCATTTCTCCTGTGGAGTGCCTCAAGGCTCAGTCCTCGGCCTTTTATTATTCTCCTTTTTATGCTACTTCTCAGTCAAATCTGCTATCGTACAACATCAGTTTCCATTTTTATGTGGATGACTCCCAGGTCTCATTTTCATTTAATTGAATAGTGCAACACGACTGGTCAAAATACGGTCGTGTCACATTGATGTTAAAACATTCTTCAGTTAAAATTAAAATAAAGGAAGCTATTATCATTGGCTGAGACCCCTTCATACTAGATCTGTTTCTTCTTTTAAATCTCTTACAAATGCACTTTTCTTTTTTTGAATTCCCTTCTCTTGAATTGGACATTCTTCTGCTTTTAATTCACTTGTTTTTTTCTTTTTTCTTTTTTTAATTTATACCTTGCTAATCATTATTCCTGTATCAATTTCACTTTTATTTACTCATTTTCCTGGTAATTTATATTTTTGTGAAACACTTTGTGACTTGTTTTCAAAAAGTGCTATAGAAATAAAGTTATTAATAATAATACTATTAAACTACTGCTGTCAGATAAATGTAATATTTCCCTTTGAGATGTAGTGAAGTGGAAATATAAAGCATGAACTGGAAATACCCAAGTAAGAAAAAAAAGTTTTTGGTCAAATAATGTGTTATGTTACAATAATGTCGACTAAAGTCATCCATGTATCCCCCAGAGATCATCTTAATGTTATCTTTGCCACACATTTTGCACTGTATCTATGAGATGAGAATTAAAGGACTTTCATATTAAAACATACTCAGAGCAGTAGGTGCCTGAAATCCAAACCCAAACCCAAAAGTGTGTGTAGCCTGACATCAAGTGGTGAAAAGTGGGAAGTGCACTGAAGGTTTAGTGAGACTGAATTGTTCTGTTCTTTTAAATTTCAGTGTTCAGCAACCTGCTCAGGACGTCCTCGACACCTTCTGCACACGCACGAGACAGTTCAATGGCCTTCTCTCCAAAACTCAACTTCATTCAACTTTCAATCAACATGTCATTCGTGACTTTTGATCTGAAAATGAGACCTTCTCTCAGTCTTTCTATAGCCTGTAGGAACAGCCTACTTTTTGGCCTATGAGCTGCTTATATAAAGTAATGATTGTGATGACGCAAAGCAGAAACTTGCTACAAGTATACATGCAGGAGGTGTACACAATTAAGGGGAATGTGAGATTGCTTGGGATCTTTCTTCTTCTTTTTTTTAAATCACATATCAAATTGTAACATACAGTATAAGTATCTGCTCTTTGGTTGTTGCTTTGTTGGAGATTGATCCCAAACTTGTTTGTCATGCAAAATTCATTTTTGTCTGTAATATGACTCGTAAGTCTTATTTTCGTACAGCTGCACGAATCATTAAATGTCTTTCCACTGCCCCCTAGTGATAAAAAAGAATGAATGCAGCTTTAAAAAAAAACAAAACAAACAAACAAACAAACAAAATACAACCAAGCAAACTTGTTTCTAGAAACTAGAAACTTATTTTGGTTGGAAACAAGAATAACAACAATATTTATTTATTTCTTTTTGTTAACCACACTTACATTAAGAATTAAGACAGACTTTTTTCAGTCTGTATTTCATTGGCTTTGATGCTCTTTTTGCTTGCTAGCACAACAGCAGTCATGAAACACTGTGAGGCCAGGCTGATTCACTTGTGTATGCAATTATAATAATCAACACGTTCTTCATGATGGTTCCCTTGACTCGCCCTCGTGCCTTCAGTTTGAGTCACAAATGAACTCATAAGGTATCATGAAATCACTGACTTTTGCCTAAGGCTTGATGTTGCATTTCAGTCTGAGCAACCATGATCTCAATTTTAGCTTGTCTGGAGAATTTTATATTCAAGTCTCAGTTTTGCAATGATAGACTTAATACAGGTACGTTACATCTGATGATTGGAGCGATGTTACTTTTGTGTGTGGATTTAAAGTCTGTTGTACAGTTTATCAGCTTTTTGTCATTTTGTCATCGCATGCTTTAGGTTTACTCATTTCACTTGAGGATGGAAGTTACGATTTTGTGAAAACAGGAAGCAAACCCAATTATGCAGACCAGAAGGAGGTGCTGTTCATTAATTTTAATGGCAAAAAAAGCAAGGTGAGGCAGGTGAGGTCAAAACTCTCCCCCAAAAAGAAAGCAACTCCTAGGAAGTGAGACATTGATCTAAAAAACAGGGAAATAAGGGAGCTGCACGGTGGCGCAGCAGGTAGTGCACGTGCCTCACAGCAACAAGGTTGCTGGTTCAATTCCCGGGTCGGGCTTTTCTGTGTGAAGTTTGCATGTTCTCCCCGTGCATGCGTGGGTTTTCTGCGGGTACTCCAGCTTCCTCCCACAGACCAAAAACATGCTCATTAGGTTAATTGGTGACTGTAGGTTAATTGCCCCTAGGTGTGAGTGTTAGTTGAATGGTTGTGTGTTTGTGCCCTGTGATCGACTGGTGACCGGTCCAGGGTGAACCCCGCCTCTTGCCTGTTGACGGCTGGGATGGATGAAAGGACAATGATACAAAGACAAAGGGACACGCACCGACTTGCCCTACGTTTACACATTTTTTGGAAAATGGATATTTTGGCCCCTCTGTTTTCAAAAATAACATCGTACACACAACATCGTGTTCAAAAATGTTGTTGTTTACGTGAACCTGGATTAATACGCCATTGGGCGCATCATAACTATGCCAAACCTATGGACTTGAGTGTAAACATAGGTTGCTCACATGACGTTAAGTATTTTCAGTCACATTGTTGTGACGTTTCAAAACCTAAAACACTGTTTAACACTGTTTACACGCCGTTTTCAGAAATCTCCACTTTGGCTGGAGTTTTAAAAAATGATCGTTTTCCGTGAAAAAAAAAACTCTGTTCGCATGTAAACGAGAGGCCAAACCGCATGAAAACATATCGTTAGCCTAATAGCATAATTGCCTAAGTCATATTTTAAGGTTTTCGGGCAATAAGGCAGGATGAAGCAGCAGTGTCAGGGGAGTAGAGTTAGGCAGATATCTCAATTTGGCCAAAAAATTACTTAGGCAATTATGCTATGAGGCTAACGATATGCGTTTTCCCTAAGTGTAAATGTAGCCTGAAATAGACCGGGGAGGAGAGCTAATTATACACAGGTGGACACAATCAAACATCTTTCAACCACATCTTGCTGTGTTCATCAACAAATAGAACATAGCATAGATCATGTGGTACCTTGCATGGGAGAATTTGTCTTCCTATGAATGTGTGTGTGTGTGTGTGTGTGTGTGTGTGTGTGTGTGTGTGTGTGTGTGTGTGTGTGTGTGTGTGTGTGTGTGTGTGTGTGTGTGAGTGAATGCTGTTCAAAAAGCTGTCTGTCCTTGAAGAGGAATCTCTCCACCATTGCTCCTCCTGGGCTTTCTTCCACGTTTTTCTCCTCATTAAAGGGTTTTCTTTTTGGTTGGGGTTTTAGCTGCTACCAGCTAGCTCGCTTTGTTGGTCGTTCAGTCAGCCGACAATAATTTCCTCTTTGCTGGCCACAGTTTGCCCTTGGAGGCCGAAAATTGGCATGGAGGTCAGGTGTTTGTGTTCATGCCAATTCTTTACAAGGAAGAGTGCCAATGGGAGTGACCTCAGGCGAAAAAGGCTCCCAAATGAATGCAGACTTGCACAAGACTTTGTGGAAAGGTTGGTCATGAGTGCATAACCTCTGTAGAAAGACACTCACATGGCGGCAGACATCAAAGCGCACGCACACACAAACACACAAAGTTTCAAATACACAGACTGTTTTGCCACAGCCCCTTTCGTAACTCATTATCTGGCTGTGGTACACACTTGTGGGAGGCATCAGCAGACGAAGCAGAGTCCTTTTTTCACTGTTGACAGTGCACCCCTGCACTTTTGCCCTGTCCCACACTTTCGCCCTGCCCCTTTCATCACACTTCTTCATAACTGTCAACATTGCAGGAGGTGTCATTGGACCCACCAAATCTATCCTTTCATTGGTCCACAAAGCCACCCACCCTTTAGCAACTGCAGCTTCTATCTATAAGGCTGAAATTTAACATGAAGGTCATGTGTTTCTGAGGTTGTGTGTGTGTAAATGTCCAAAGCCATGAACTATAACAGATTTTAGTAGCTTAATTTTCATTCCCACTACTACAGCCTTTCTGCTTGTTTGTGTCCTTTAATATGTCACAATAGACCGCAGATGAATTTGGTTGAATTTGACACATTGACGCCTGCTGTCTCAAGACGACTATCTGAGGAAAATTAAAGGGCAAACTTGGATTTTAAGTAGTGTTCAGGGTTGTGTGTTATGGAAAGGACCTCTGTGGAATGATACACTGACATGTGGAAAGTGAAAGTTAACAGGAGTTAGCAGGAGGACAGGTTGTGAAGGTTGAGCCTGTTGCACAACACATGGCAGAAGTCACTTTTCACTAGTTGAATGACCATGTGAGCAAACAGACGAGCACACACAGCGGGCCTCTGCTCCTCCCGTCACTCTGCCGAGAAAAACAGAATGGCATGCGACTTCATCGGGCAGCGGTGAACAGCAATCCATCCTCTCAGTATTTCAGGTTCCAGTATCAGCTGATGCAAAGATGTGACTGTCATCCCTACGAGCGTCAAAGTTGAGCAAA
Source organism: Chaetodon trifascialis (assembly GCF_039877785.1). Classification (NCBI taxonomy): domain Eukaryota; kingdom Metazoa; phylum Chordata; class Actinopteri; order Chaetodontiformes; family Chaetodontidae; genus Chaetodon; species Chaetodon trifascialis. The sequence goes on along the minus strand of NC_092079.1, from coordinate 2,725,433 downwards.
TTCCCAATCGACTTTGTGGAGGAGCAAAGTTACTGGATTTGCAGAAGGTTTGAGGCATCAAGAATGTCAGGTAGGTGGCTTCATTTCATGTAAATGATTGGAAAATGTGTAAGATCAAATTGTACTCCTCAATCCTTGAGCTGCACTTGGGAGTAAAATGCACTTCAGTTTGCTAGTTGACCTTTTCTTCACAGGTTGAGTTTAATAAATAAAAGACCAGCTTCCCAAAATTGCTTCCCAATTTCACCTTTGAACCGTGGGACTGCAACTGTAACTCTAAATTATATAGAGCACGCTGTAGCGACCCAGTTTGACTTGAAAACAGAGTAGACTCTGTTCCTTTCCGCACTCTGCTCAAACTGGGTGTCAGTTGAAATTCAACACTACATGCAGCCCAAAGATGGCTGCAGACAAAAGGTTACATACCTCTGCATCTGACCGCAGGCCAGGAAAATTAAAGTCTTGACATGCCTGTCACGACGACACGCTTAATGCTCCACATAAAGCTGGTGTTACCCTCGTGGTAAAACCGTAATGGAAATAAATGCATGAAAAGAACCATTAGCTGCCTTTTGTGTGAAAATGTTATTAAACACAGTCTTACAGTGGGAAGTCATTTTTCAAAGAGCTAAATTGGTTTGTGGATGAACTTCAGGACACTTTGGTTTGGACAGATATGGGCTTTTGAAGGTTACTTTCATTATTAAGAGTTTTCTTGTTGGAATGGAAGTAACATCAATTTCTGCCTGTGCCCTTAAAAAAAATCACAGGTGGAAAAAGACTGAACTGCATGAAAAGTGAAAACTGATTCAAATGCATTGAATTAGAAGATCGAAATCAGCCCATCAGCCCACATGCTCAACTCAAGTTAAACAATGTTGTTATGGCAACCGCTGAAGCTCTGATAAAATAAGCCAGTACTTGTCAAACTGGGTAGGGGACAGTCTCTTATATATAGACATGCATTAGCGGAGAGATCAGAATGACAGGCTGCCATATAGATGACACTCCAAGTAGTGTTTACGTAAGCTTGTATGCATCCCAAAATTAAAACAGGTTGCACCTGTATTGCACAGAAATAACACAACATATGAAAAGTTGTGCCAATTAAATTTGACTAAATGAGTAAATATGTCATGTAGGTTAGCATAATCGCTACTTCCCACTCATTCTGAATTGTATGAATGCTATTAACTCAGTCTAATCCCATCATTTGACTGTTCTTTTGCAGGTGAGGCCTTCGTCACTCTGGCCACCACAGACTCATACTGCATGGGAGCCACAGTGGTGGCGAGAAGTTTACGGCGTCATGGGACAACTCGCAGCATTGTTGTCATGGTCACGCCGAACGTCTCAGAGCAGTCAAGGTGGGTCATGCGTTCCTTTTCGTTAACCCAGCTGTGGAGGATGTCCACAAAATTAAAGAAATTGCCAAACCTTTATATCTCATCAGGCTTGCCCTTGAGAATGTATTTGATGAGGTCATCATAGTGGATGTGATGGACAGTGAGGACCATCTTCACCTGTCCTTGCTAGGACGTCCTGAGCTCGGCATCACCTTCACCAAGATCCACTGCTGGACCCTGACCCAGTACAGCAAATGCGTCTTCCTGGATGCTGACACACTTGTGAGTCCACTGAGCAGACAGTAACATGTTGCCAGCACTATGCCACTGACTGTATGAAGAAGTTCTGTGTGGTTTAGATTATTCTGGATGGCAAAGGTTTTTGTGATCTCCAAACTACGGACCTGAGGTGGTACCCTCTGTTGTAGCCTGATCCATGTTAGACCGTTTTCTATTGTCTTCTTCATGAGTCCTAGAGCTCCAGTGACCAATGGTGTTATTTTGGTCTTCATGCCCCAAAACCCTGCAAACATTTCATGGAACCCGGGGGTTGGGAGCAGATCTGTGGACTATAACCTCGAAACATGTTGAAATTTGAAGGGTTATTATGCCTAAATGCCTGGCATTTTGAGAAGGAATCCAAATCCTGCAAGTATTTACTTCAACCTACTTGCACATGTCTTGCATAATCTTCTTTGCACCTGTCTTGGTTATTTATTTATTAGTGCAGAACATTATTAGGAATTTTTACCTATTAATTGACTCTATTAAATCAACTTAAATTGCACTCTGTTTGATTAATTCATATTTATTATAATTAATATAATAATTGCTATATCATCATTGATTGTTTTACTTCAACATCTCTAAACTGTAGATGTCATCTCTGTGCAGTCTTCATCTGATAAAAATGAATGAATTCCTATATCCTGACATGTTTCTTGAGTAACTGCCTTACAAAAATTCCCCCAATGCTTTTGTTGACATCAGGTCAAATCACTGAAACCACTAAAATACTAAACAGTTTAAAGTATTGATAAAAAGTCTGGCTATAACAGCCTCTAAAAGGTTTCATGTTTCTAAGAACCAAGAAAAACCCAAGAGCCACAATAATACACGTGCGCTTTTTACCTTGTAGAGAGATTATCCCTTCATTCATTGTTTAAATATTTTAAACCGTAGCTGCGCTCACTCTTCAGAGGAATAATGCCTAGAAACAGACGCTACACCAAAGCAGATATTGCACAGATCACTCTGTCAATGACACTCTCAAACTTGTTACTCAAAGGTCCATATCTGACTTTTATTCAAGTTCAGAGGTCTGGAATTACTGGCAATAATAAAATAACATTCAATTAATTAATTTACATCACATTTCTTGTGACTGGCCCAGCATTAGTCCATATTTATTTCTGACTCAGACATATTCTTACAACTTACACTGGTTATAGGAATTGTGTAACAGAATAAAGGAGGCACATTTTGTATCTGTAATTTTGGGGCTCATAGCAAATTCTCTGGTGTAACGTTAATGTGTGAACTCAGCAGCAATGACACATAACACTCTGCAGCCGTTGGTGTCACCTTGACAATGATTTCAACCACAGGGAAATAAATCACATTAAAACCACATTCATCTGGGAACAGGGTCTGTGAATGATCCACAGCTACGCTGTATATTCACTGTCAATAGAAAATTTATTTCAAAATAGAAAATGTTACATTCATAACAAATTATAGCCTATTCAGAACATGAGGTGACAGGGCTCCTCAGCTACATATTCTTCAATATTTTCCACTTTTTTTTTTTTTTTTTTTTAACAAAATTAATGTTATTTTTATGGGCCTAAATTGGTGTGAACAGACTCCTAATCAACACAAAACCTACACTTCAACTACCAATGAAAGAGTCCTTACCTCAACAACAACAAAAAAAAAAACCTCTTCAAGATCTCAGGAAGCAAACGATAGCACTTAATACAACAGTTTGTCCAATGAACATAAAGCCAAGCGATGCTCTCTTGCATCTTATAGACAAGCTTGATTCTCCAAGAAGTTAGTCCAACCAGTGCGATGCTGTCGGCCCCACTGAATGGCCCGTCTGGGAGCCAAGCGGTGGAGGCTCCATGAGGTAGAGAGGGCGAAGATGGTCATTTATTTTCTGTGTGAGGAATGCAGCCTGTTGGCTGCCAGTTAAAATCACTCAGTTAGTGGCTGTGTCCGTATTGACTTGCCATTTGGTCTGGATGCGGACTGAGGTCCAGACTTTGAGAAACCCTGGTCTATAAGTCAACATGCTGTGTTGACTGTTTTAAGGGTCATCCATACATTCTGTGAACTGTTGGCCAACGTCTTGGTGTAATAAATACCCACACAAACATTAGTGGACATGTTTGGAGCATCCTGTTAGTGTAGGTTCTTGCTCTATTTGGTCAGTGCAAACATGTTCTCATGTTAGCAGCAGCTCAATAAACAGAGATGAACATAACTCTCAGGGTTATACATGTGGTGACGCTCACACAACCACAGTGTTGACTGTGATCCAGGGACAGAGTGAGATAATTATGAATGTAGATGCTTGTGCACATGTGCACAGATGACATTTCGGTTAATCTCTAACAGATATCCGCATATGAGGGAAGATAAATTACAAAAAAAATAGATAAAATAAAAAGCTAAACCGTCATCAGACGATAGCCGATGGGTTCCAAGATTCCATTTCGGACAATGGGTTCTCCCTCTTTTTGCTGCTGAGGCCTTCCTACATGCAACCAAAACCCAGTCAAACATGATTGGTCAATACTATTTGGACTACAAAAGAAACCAGAAGCATTCCAACACTGAAATTTTGTTTCTTACCTCCAGTTTCTGCATTCATATCCAGATATCTGTTTACAGAAATGATTGCATTGATTGACTGAAGGGGTGTTTTGCTTGGGGCTTGGAAGCGAAAATGAAAATTGTTGTTATTATTCTGGTTATTATGATGTTGGATGTCAATCTAAACTTTGACTGTGGTGTTGCATGTCAGTGAGTAGTTTAACAGTTACTGTGCGGAGGTGCCAACAACTTGAAGTTTATGACATGACAAAAGCCTGACAGTTTTTACTTCTGTCTTGTGATATAAAGCTAAGCAACAGCCTTGTTTGTGCTGCATGAAAAGTTTAGGGAGGCAGTGGGTGGGGTCTTTATTCTTTTTATGTAACAGTGAGAGTGATGCTTTTGTCGAAGTAGGAGAAAGTAGGTCATTTTCTAGTAATTCATTAAACACAAATAGAAGAATTAGGGCCAGTTCACTGCAGTTTTTAAAGTAAAGTAAAGAATTCTGCTTTTGAATAATTCACTTGGACCCCAGTGATTTTAGACCATTTGTCATTTTGTCTGAGGTGATGGTGCCCCACATTAGTTGGATATGTTTTCATCAATTGTTGGGAAATCTTAAATGATTCAAGCACAGAAGCATTTCACAAAGGTCTGAGGGAAATTCAGATTCATAAGGGAAGTAAAAACTTGCAGGTCGATGAGCAGCACAAACTAGATTACACTGAGTGGTATTTTATTGGAATGGAGGCAGAAATCTCACAGAGGCATATCTGAGAAAAATACAAAAAACTAAACACTATCAGCATGACGGAAACCGCTCCAGACCTCTAATGAACCTGTTTGACCTCTGATGGACCTCTTTCCTCTCAGGTTCTCAGTAACGTGGACGAGCTGTTTGAGAGGGAAGAACTGTCGGCAGCTCCTGATCCTGGCTGGCCCGACTGCTTCAACTCTGGCGTGTTTGTCTTCAGACCTTCCCTCCACACCTACACCAGCCTCCTGGATCACGCCCTGCAGCACGGCAGCTTTGATGGTAATACATGGCTACACGTCGGGGTTCAGACTAACGAGCAGATAACTCTGCGTGCTCTGAACACTCACAACCCGACTGAATACATTCATATGAAATTAAAAGAAGGGGCAAGAAATGTGTTTGTTCAGGGATTATTATTCTAGCTGTCTCTTTCTCCTTTGAAATGAATGATAGCAGTCCATCACTCAGTACAGATGTTTATTTTGGCCACCCCAAAATATATGTATATTGCAGAATAATTAATTCATAGTCTCTCAATTCGGCGGTTGCTTCTGTTAATGTATTTTTTTTTATAGGCTGTACAAAAAATGATTGACATGTAATTGCATGAAACACTCTCGCCAAACTGTCATTGGCTGCTCATTAAATCTGAGGCAGAAAATAGTTGCGTACTTGCTTCATTTTGCACTCATAACAAGTTGAAATCCAAAACCGCACTAATAAGTCACTGCCTGCCCAGCACCAAACAAAGATAGCTGCAAGTAAAGAGCCAGAAGTTGGTGGAGACCAAAACTGAGCTAAATGAGAATGAATAGTGAACTTGAATTGATAAAGTGTTGTAAAATGTTAATGTTGATCTGTGCCCGCTGGATGTGTAACCGCGCAGCTGCTTGCCAAAAAGCTTGCCATTGGCCAGCTTTAGCTTATAAGGTGATGATACGTCAGTATGGTGCGAACAGCTTGTTGCGCTGCCGCTAAATGACCAAAGAACGCAGCTTCAGAAAGCGAGTTTCAAGGAGTTTCAGAAGGCTAGAGCCTGTTCCGTGTCTCAGTCTGGTAAAGCTCAGATAAACCTCAGTGAGTGTTTTATAGCCTGCCTTTGTTACACTGTTTTGGAGGGCTGATTCATCTTTTGTGTTTTAAAGGCCAGATTGGAGTGGACTAAAGTTATTTAACTAATGGGGGCTGAATGAGACGATGTCCCAGAAGCTTAGGTTTATGCAAACATGATTATTTTCCATTATTTCTCCTTTTTTAAAGGAGACATCTACTCTTAACCCACATTCAACTATATAACAACCCGCCATAGAAGGATTGATATATTAAATGTTGTACAGTAAGGTATTCAACTTCCCCTTTTTGGCAGAACATATACATACGTCTGTGCAGTTATATGTTCTCCAAATATTTATTCTCATATACTATGTTGGCTGCTGTCAGGAGGCGACCAGGGCCTGTTGAACAGCTTCTTCAGTAGCTGGCCGGTGGAAGACATCAGTAAACATCTTCCATTCATCTACAACCTCAGCAGCAGCTCCGTCTACAGCTACCTGCCTGCTTTCCAACAGTGAGTGCGTCTGCTCTGCCTGTGGCTGTGTCCCATTATGCTCTCTCTTTACATACTTTTGCATTTGTGGAGTGAAACACATTGTTGGGCTGACAGATTTTTGCTGTAGAAGGTCTGCCTTAACTAATTTTATCATTAAATGAAAAGATCATTTTAGTTCATTTGTCCTTAGGTCTAATTTGCATCGTTTTTATGATAATGTTACACTACAGTAATAGATAGTAATGCGATTTCAGCTTTACCGCATCTACACACTATAAGGACTTTATAACATCGAAGCACAGTATGTAATCATGTCCTTTTTTAATTTTAGATTAAGATCACAGTGATGGAAAGAGTAACAGAACATGAAGAAAATATTACGAACTGATTTTCGGGTGCACAATATCTCATGAGTATGTCAGGCAAAACCTACATGAGATGGTCAGGTTGAACTTAAATATAAAATAAATAAATAAAAAAAAAGAAAATGTGAATTGTTTCCACTGACGCACTGCAAAACATGCAAGAATTATGATTTTTGTTCCTGCAGGTTTGGCCACAATGCGAAGATTGTCCATTTCTTGGGAGCAGTGAAACCCTGGAGCTGCAGCAGCCAGAGGGATGACAGCCACTCACATATGATGAAAGAGTTTGTATCTCTTTGGTGGAAGGTATACCTCAGTTACTCACCATCACCTCGACCAGAGAGACAGTTCGTTCGAGAGTTGGAGAACCAACAACAGGTACAGATATCGATGTGATCTCTTTATCTCTTCTCTCTGATTCGTTGCAGGCCAGCCAGGTATGGCTTGAGTGTAAACATAACACTTTTCATTGGCTGTATTACTCCCATGAATTCTGTTTTTTACTCATTGTCACAGTTTATTCATTGTGACAGGTAGCTCTAGCGCTCTTCACCCTCACTACATGCCTCATGGGACCAGTGCAAACAAAAGCCACTGCACACACAATCCCCCTGGCAAGGATGAGCCGAACGTTCCTCCACACACAATGCTCTGTTCTTTTTAATACCGAGTGAAATTTTTATTCTTTTCAACAACAGAAATGTATGTTAACCATGACATGGGGAGTTTCCCAATATGCCACGAAGAAAAAAGAAAGCCTATATTTCTGTTTCTGGGAGGGCTACACTTCACTTTTGCAGATATGCTCCCAGTCTTTAAACATCACAGTTTTTGAATGGATTTTGGTGTGCAGTTTGCAAATAGAGAGCTTAAACAGGGAAGGTAGCTTCTTACCAGGACTCTTGGTATATTATATTGTTCTTCTAAGACAGCTATTTATATGTGCATGTAACTGTTTGGGAAATCGATCTTGTTTGGTTAGCCTGCTAAATGGTACAGTAGGGGTCAGGGGGCAACTGTTAAAGCTGACTGACAGCTGATCTAGTTGTGATGAGCCGCTGCTGTGATCAGAAACAGGCTCACTTCACAAAGATATCGCATTTTCCTTGCGTCTCTCCATGCATCCTCGCTGGGAGGCACTAAGAATCAAGGGAAGAATGCTAATGAGGGAGACATGGATGCACCCATATTCTTGCCCCCCTCTGAACTCAATCTGCTAATGAAGACCGTGGGATGCAATCAAAACTTCTTATGAATATACTATAGATTGTAGAGAAATGTGGACTCTGTAAAACAAAGTGTAACCAGGACTTTAACTGTACTACTGGCTGTGACTGGCGAGTGCGATATTTTGGTTCTGATTTTAAATGGAGTGTGCAGCAGCGTATGTGAGTGTTGTGCAGGAAGTCAACCATGTGCCATGTTTGGCGGATGCTCTGCAGATTTTCGCTCCAAACACTCGAGCAGCACGTTTCACTGACGACTCCCTCCTCTTTAGTTGGAGGTTCGTTAATCAGTCACATAAGCTGCTGCAGAGCTTGGTTGGACCATCAACATGCAGACTGGCAGCCAAACGCGGCACATGGCTGCTTAGCCCCGATATTGGTTGCTGTCCCAACCCTCAACATCCCTCCCTTGTTTTGCAGATTCAAGAAAGAGAAGCTAAGATTCCATTTCAAGAAACCTTGGACAGCTCCAATTCACTTCTCGCACATTTTTCACCCCCGTCTGAGGTGCTTCATTCGCCATCTGAACCAAAGACAGTAAGATGAGACACCAATACCAGTACCTTAATCATATTGCTTCTCTTGTGTGCTGTCAGATATTAAATTGTTATGGTCATGCTATGTTTATGGTTGAGAATGTTTGGGCATATCCCTACAAGCATATTATGCGATGAGTAGCTAAGGAGCCAGATATTTGCGTCAGGGGTGGGTTGAGATCGAACCTGGGGGCTCATTTAGAAAATAGCAGACAACCACTTCATCATAAAACGTTACTTTGGCATGGAAATGATCTTATCTTTTAAGCAAAGCAGAGACTTTGTGCTGCTTATGTTGGGGTACTGCAGTTTGGGACACATATGCGTCAAAGCCTGTGGTGAAGTTTGCATGAGTTTTATGAACAATGTCAGAGGAATTATCAAACGTGTGAGGAATTAGCAAACCTACAGTTAGAATTTGCAATGCTGAAGTTAATGTGTGACTATTCTTTTTCCCCCCTGCTAGTTTAAAGGTCAGATCATTTCTTTTTTAATATGAGCCACAGTTCTGTTTTTCTGCTCCACATCATTCACTGCAGCATTGACACACTCCTAAGCTGTTTGGCTTTATCTATCAACCCATTATTTAGTTCAGTAAATAATATATATTGCTGCCTTCAGTCTGCTCAGCCATGATCTTGTCTTCCGTTATATTAGGAGAAATCAGGCAGGGGCTGCCAGCTGAAGTATATTTTAGATTTATAGATGACAGGTACATGAGTTACAAATGGGATTATTCAAACCTGATTAAGTAAAGTTGTTTATGTTCAGCATCTTTTATGGATCAGTTGGAAGCACATCTTTGAAAATTATCTTAAGACTGTTTGAGTATAAATCTAAGAATAAATTAGGTCCCAGTGCCAAAAGGAAAGTGGGGTTATATTCATCAGGTGGACACAAACAAACATGAAAGGAATGCTAATGTTGCTATGTGTAAAAAGACTGCATTTACACACAACATAGCCATACAAAAGTCAGCATTCACCCACGCATTCATACACTAGTGGCAGAGGCTACCAAGCAAAGAGCCACACGCTCATCATTAGCTTCCCCTGGAACAATTTGACATGTCTGACTCTGTTAGCTTTGTTACAGCTGTTAGTTTGAGGCAAAATACATCGTTCATTCATTCATCATTCCATTTAGCTGAAGGAATTCCGTGTGCTCACGTACGTCCCAGCATATTTCTGCCCAACTTCAACCCGAGCAGACGTCTTATTTACCAAAATAACTGAAAACACATGTCGAAGTCTGAAGGGCCTTTAAAGCTTTTAGTACATAATGGGTCAACGGTGGCCAATGGGTGTATTTGGGTCCTTGCGTTCAGTTCAAAAGGACACATAGACCAAAGTTGGCAGCAAGCAAAGCACTGAATGTCTTTATATCCATAAATGCTACCAAACATTGGGTTAAAGTTAGTGAAAATCCTCAGCATTATAATGACATCAGTTATATCTCTCTGCATCCACTGCAGTGACAGTCTGGGACTTGCTAGCCTAGCTTAGCACAAAGACTGGAAGCAAGGGGGAACTGTTAGCTCCATCAAAAGAAAAAAAGCCTGCCCTTATAACAACTCGTTTAAAGAGTTCATTTAAAGTCACACATGTTCTGTGAAGCCAAGTAAGTGGTCATTAGAAATGTTTCCAATCAATTCATTAATTAGTTTAATAAATGACCTTATTAGCATGGCTGCTTGTGTTTATAATATATCATGGTGATTATTATGGTGGGTTATTAGGCAGCTCAAGTGCCTCTTGTTAGTTCCAGTAGATGAGACCTTTAATTTATGAGTATTTCTGCTTGACTGCATTTGACTCCAGCAGAAAAAAAGAACACAGGGACACAGAGCCTATTATCTGCCACAGGCCTCTGAGCTTCTCATTGCATTTCTGCCATTTGTTTAATTTATTTCAACTTGATGCATTGTGTTTATACAAGCTTGTAAGATTAGCCCAAACAGACACACGCCCTCCAGTGTGACAACACCCATGAACATACATCAGCTGCGTTATCAAGCGCTCCGCAGTGAGACACAAGTTGTGTTAAAACCGCTGCTGCTGTATCATTTCACACTTTTAGCCACATGTCATGCTCTCACATTAGCAGAAAGCACATACTGGAGTGTATTAACGGGTGACATGGCTACGGTGTCTGTAGTGTTCCCACACAGATAAAACACCACTGGAGGAAGAGTCAACAACATCTAAGACGACAGAGATCCAGGAACCAGACGGGTTGGAGGGCAGCGATGGCGCCTCAGACACTGAAACACAACCTGTACGTAAACCTTTCCTTTCTGACTTCTACACCACTCTGATTTCCATACTGGTCAAAATATAGAATGAGTAGTTCAAAGACACAATCCTTTACTTTCTTACAGCATGTGATAACGTTTCCAAGCTGTGGCTGTCTTGAAACTCAACACAGATTAAAGTTGAGAGATGATATTGAACGCATGAGTGCATAATAAAACACAGCTGAGCTGTGTGAAAGAATAATGACATAATGATCTGCCAATTCTGAAATATTCTACACTGCACATTCTGAGAGCTGGAAACTTGAATCTAATATTCAGCCTGAGTTAAGTCTGATATTTCTTTTGATAAATTCCCTTTGAAGACTGATTTGTTATTCTCCAACCTCATGGTCGCAGAGGGCTGCAGACCCAGAGACAGAGCGGCTGGAGCATCGCAGGCTGTGGGAGGCCGGACAGGTCGACTACCTGGGCAGAGACGCCTTCCATAACATCCAGAGGCTGCTGGACCGCTTCCTGGATTAATGGATGACGCTCAGGAGGAGAAACTCCAACCCGAACTGACCTGTATCTTTAAGCTCATTCTCATTTTCTCAGAGGTGGAGTTCAGTCTGAACCTGATGGTAATAGCCTGACTGAATTTCCAGGCTGTGGTGTCAGGATTTGACAGATTTTTGTATCTATAAAGTCACTATGTCTAAGACCTCTGACATCTACTGGTAGTATGAAGTCACTATAGCTGAGAGTGACACCCACCCTAATGGCGACCTTGAGACTGACCTTGGGACTGAAACCTACATATAGACTGAAACAATGTATTTGAAAGACGATGATAACCACAAACAATTCAAGACTGATTTACTATCAACTATAAACTGAGCTGAAACACTTGAAATATTTGTTGAGCATTATGACAAAATCAGTGTACAGAGCTTGCTGAGACATTCTTGGTAGGTGACAGTAAAAATGAAGTGGAATTTGAACACCATCTAATGCACACAGCCAACTCAAAGGATGACATATGCCATGTAAAGATCCAAAGCAGTAATGTGTTAATCTGTGTACTCTCAGATCAGCCGCCATGTGTTCCTACTGCTCTAGAAAACAGAGTTACTTTTTTACAAGACTCAGTAATTTCCTTAAACAGGTGGTTCCTGTAGTTTTTAACGAAGGTTAGTCAACTGGGAGGAAATCATGCATTTGTTGGGGACTATTTTCAGTGGCAAATTTGGGCCAGCAGGACAGTGCATTTGGGACTGAGTCAAAGTAACATGTCATGCAGTGCAACAGTGCGGCTCAGCCACGTGTTTTTAACAACAATGGAGCTGTGTGGGAGAGGAGAATAAGCTTTACCAGACCTTGGGTACACACACTTGTTAGTGGGATGCTGTGCATTCACAGTTGCTTTGGTTCTGCTCATTTGAGAACAGCTACTCTCTGTTAATTCAACTAATACCAAACTGATCGTCGCTTATTTGTGATATGAGTGTTTTGAATAGCTGTTGCATAAACCTACAGCAGTATCAAACAGTCATCTTGCATCAAAAGGCTTTCATTTAATTGCAAAATCAGTCAGTTTTCCATTCATTTCTTATCAGGAGCTTCTTCTGAAAATACAGTGTGCTTATAAACTCGCCACAGCTCGCTCAAAAACTCAAACAGCTGCGTGAGAATATTGTCTCCATTTCTAATTAGTATCAACTGACATGGCTATTTCCAGGAAACGTTCTAGGAAATTACTTGTAAATTATGGGATTCATAAAAGAAGCATTAGCAAATATCCAATTTGATGTGCTACATTACAAATGCATTGTAAAAGTCCCATACACAGAGTTTTGCAGGGTTTTTTTTTTTTGAGACACTCCAGAACTTGTCTAAATTCTCCCATTAGGGGGCACTGTGACTCTTCTATCAAAAGCTGTCTCCATCGTGGTAGCATATCAGAGAAGCAGGAACACAGATAAATAGATGTCAGACTGCAGTCACAGTCAACAGTATGCTGTGTGATCCATATCTACTGGGCACATGGTGCATGTAATTTTCATAGGCATTCCTCCCATAATGTTGTGACACAGCGATAGAAGATTGTGTGCTGAATACAAAGCAAATGGCAGGAGGTGAACTCGGGCCAGCGGTGTGCTGTCAGTGAAAAGGCGTTATGATGATTGCTTTGAAAGGCAACCTGGCACATCGCCGCTCTCAGCTCAGCAGCTCCCGCTTGACTCCGATTCATCAAGATTAAACTGCGAGCACAGATCTGGGATAAGTTAGAGGTTTCCCCTTGACCGCCTCATTCATTAAGGCCTGAAAAGGCAAAAGGAATCAGAGATCAGTCCCTGCAGACACTGACATTCTGGAAATGATGCTGTTAGAGACAGCTTCTAACTAGCAACACAAACAGAGGAATCTTTATTTAGGGCTGTTCCATAGAATGCCCAAGAGTCTGCGGATTTTATTTTCACAAAGAGACAACAGCCGAGTTGATTGTTAAGCTCTCCTATCAGGGTGAAAATGTATAAATCTGTGAAATCAGTCCCTGTAATGATTATCTGGCAGACTGGAGTCTAATCCTGCTTTCGTGTTCTGTGTGATTTAGCATAAATATGACCTGTCTACTGGGAGAAGTCGTTCATGTCAGCCTGCTAGTGGTAATTACAAGTAGGGATTGACAAAGTGTGTCAACACATGCTGCAAACACTGATATTCATTAACCAATGAGGCAGTCTAAGATAATCAAAGGCAAAATTACAAGTTATGTGTAATTACAGTAATGCTATTTAAACCAGTGAGGAATATTAAGCAAGTCTGCCACAATTCATTTATGGTTCAGAAAAATTGAGACTGTTTGAGCCAAATTTCCAATAGTTGTTGTATAGATGTAGGGCACGGTGGGGCAGCAGGTAGTGTGCGTGCCTCACAGCAACAAGGTTGCCGGTTCGATCCGGGGCCCTTCTGTGTGAAGTTTGCATGTTCTTCCCGTGCATGTGTAGGTTCTCTCCGGGTACTCCGGCACTTCCTCCCACAGACCAAAAACATGCTCATTAGGTTAATTGGTGACTCTAAATTGCCCCGAGGTGTGAGTGTGAGTGTGAGTGTGAATGGTTGTGTGTTTGTTTGTGCCCTGCGATTGACGGGTGACCGGTCCAGGGTGTACCCCGCCTCTTGCCCATTGACAGCTGGGATAGGCTCCAGCAACCCCGAAAAGGGATACGCGGTATAGAAAATGGATGGATGGATATAGATACTTAAGTCTGGCACAAAACTGCGCTCTGAGACAGACAGATTGTGATCCACAGAGCCCCACTGCTAGCATGGCTGTGTAAAAACAGTCAGTTATACATATTTTGACTACTTCTTGTCAGGAAGGAACTGCCTGATCAAATCCTGATTGCAGCAAACTCTCTTCAGTGAAGTTGAACTAAGTAACCAATGGCAATTTCAGCCTCCACAGCAACTCAAACCGCAAAAAAAACTGAGTCGAAAACAAAAATCTGCTGTTTGTTTGAATGAAACCTTCAAATGCATAACTCACTGAGTGCTTTCAGCACTGCTTACATAACTAGCACCGACACCACACTGACCCAGCAAAGAATTTCACCAGACTGACCCAGTCTATTTGTTTTGACAGTGTGGGACTGACACCCATATGCCTTTCCAAGAAATTCCACCTTTGTCGGGTACATAAACACAAATCTCAAGGAGGATGAAACTGAACGCTACATTCGGCCAAATAGACAAGAGCTCTGGGTACAGGTTGGTCTAGATTGGTGAAGCACCCAGGATCGATTCCCTCTGTTTATTCTTTATTTTCAACAAAAGTGTGCTCTTCAAGTAGGATTAGACAAACAGCCTGATAATGTCCCCATCTGGAACTCTTCGCTGGCTATGCTAGCTTTCTGCTCAAAGGAGTGCTTGTGATTTGGGGGTATTTGTGGATGAGGCTGTGTTTGAGAGCAAGAACAGTGAAAAGGGAAGAGAATTTGTGCATGTGCAAGGTGTAAGCTACATATCCATGCCAGCTGACTGTGTTGATATACATGCAGGGTGGATGAGAAAGAAATGTGGTAACTGTCATAGAATCCGAAGACCCTCCATATGTTTTTGGGTTAACTGCTCTGAACCACCTCCCTTGCTCATCATGTGTGGTAGCCATCTCATGAATTATACTCAAAGTTGTTCAGCTAATTTGATCAGTGGTTCAACTGGCGGCTTCGGATTCTAATGACCCACAATTTCTGCGATCAGGCTAATTGGGGATTGCAAGAGTAATGACAGTCAGCTGTGGAGGGGATTCTGGGCTGTGCTCATTTCAAGGCTCCCCGATGGAGCGGACAGCTGGGTGGAGTTCGTCCTTTCAGTGGCAGGCTGCCGACTGAAACTGGGCCACAAACCAAAGCAGATTCACACAATTAGACAAGTAAGCACTCTGCAATTCAATGGACAGATGCATCTTAAACATCGTTTGAGGTCAAATTTGTTGCCCCTTGTCTTACGTTTTTTCAGTAAGCTTGTAAAAGAGGATTTCACAGTTGGTGTTTCTGCTACTGGGGTCCAGAACATTAATTCTGTCAATCTTATATAAGCCAGGCAGAATAAATTAAACAAAATTCAGCAGCATGTTGGCCTACAGGCATGTTCACATCTGCCCGTAGACTTCGACACTAATTCTCAGAGTGGGAGATGATCCAAAGGTCCAAAGTTTAGTGCACAGCTGCTGAAACTTGAGAAAATCTTTGGGGAAGTCTTGCATCTGTAATACGTTTGAAACAAAAGGGGCTGAAAGTCAGTTACGCTTTACATTCAAGAAACAAACTTTGTGAAGTTGGAATTCAAAGACTTGAACAAAACTGTTTATTTTTTTAAATATGTGGCAAGAAATGTTCTTAAATGTTTATTTCAAGAACCTTTCTTGGTCATATTTTAGTCTATAAAACAACAGTAAGAATCAATTTTCAATACTTGATGCTGCAGACAAATGTTATTTGATCCTGAAAAAGCACTGAGGTTTGATACCCAGTCTGAGTAAGATACTAGAAAGAGAATACTATATTTGGTTGAGAATACTCCTTGGAAATCAGAAACCCTTCACATAATGGTGGAATGTCAGCTGACTTAACTCACAACAGTCTGGCTGATTTCTGAGCCACAAAATCTTCTGACATCTCTTTTCAATTTAGCAGCTTATTCACTGAGACTGATGATCATATGATTTACGATGAGCACGAGCCCTCATGAAGACAGCTCAGCACTCGAGAGCACACAAGTGACGCATGACGCATGCATACTCACAGCGAGCTCAAAGCGCTAAATCTGAGCCTGATGAAAATGTTGTCAACATCAGAGCCGCCACAGAGGAAAAAAGGGGTTAGCTCGGTGCTGCTTTCATTAGCAAGGAATCTCCACATCTACCCTGTGTTCTCATGCACTGAAGAAACAAGCCAATGCCTTCTGATGGCGCAGTCCTTTTAACTTTTCTTCAAATTCACTTTTTCTGCTGCTCAGGCATGAAGTGCCTTGATGTTCAGATGTATTGATTGGGTTGCTGTAGGACACAAATTCTCCACAGCCAACGCTCCCTCATACTGTCTTTGATTCATCAATCAGCTCCAGCGCCATGTGAAAATCTCCAGTCATTCAGAGATCATAGTAGATTCCCTCACTGAAGCTTCTCTTCATTTTGCTGCATCTGAGCAGAAGAGGATATGCCTTGAATAGCACTAATCCCTTAAAGAGTGACTTCTTTTTCAGTTTTCTATGATGTCAATTTCCTTAATAGACCATCTCAAGTCAGAGCAGATAAGCACAGGAAAATGACTGTTTATATGAACAGCATAAACATCCAAAAAATGTGGCATTACTTAATGCTGATGACTGTCTCTGTCAGTAATGAGAGCAAACAGGTGGGCACAAGATGTGAGCTTTTCCAAACTATATTCAAGCAGGGTCTGGGTCACAAACAGACAACTTTGAAGCACAAACAGGCCATGGTAAAGTGGAGCGCTGTGAGCAATCTGGTCTCGGTGTCAGGCTTCTTTAGCCACACAGAGAAAAACATGCATCACAATCAGTTTTCAGGGTGGAAAATGTTGATTTCATCTGCAAGAAGAAAGCGAAAGAGCATTTGGGTGGAAGTTAGAAGAGGCAGCACAGTGGATCACTGGTTAACCCCAGTGCCCTGACTGTTTCAATGAATGACATGTTTAACAAAGAGAGTCATAGATACTGAAATTTCTCAAAGTGTGACTCTTTCAGGCCAAATCTGCTGAACTAATGGGGGATTTCCTCATCGCTCCAGATGTTTCTCCTTTCTGGAAGATTTTACGGCGGCTGTATTCCCAAAGTGATGATTGCATGTTTCTCGTCTTCAAGAGTAATGGTGACCTACTTCCTTAATCCAAAATGCTAAGTTGTGCATTTTCTCAGATCTTTATCTATGTTCTGCTCTTTGAGGCCAGGGGAACAAAAACTACAGTCAACTGTGGAAGAACTTCTTCCATTAAAAAGTTTATAACATCCCAAGTTTCTGTATGTTTCCTGATGCTTCATATGGAGGTCACTTTTGCTACAGTGGCAAACATTCTTTTCTCTTTGTTATGTTTCAGCAGTATTTGGAATAGCAGACACACAGACAGGGGGCAAGGCTAAAATAGGAATTTATTGAATGGATAATGAAAGTAGACTCCAGATTTTAGGAAACTAGTAGCTGGGGAAGCCTGGGAATAGCCGGTGTGGCACAAGGTACTGAGGTGGAGAGCAGTTCAGGGATATGCTGGAGCGCACAGAGGTCAGGTGGTGTGAGTACTTGTGTTAAGGACACATGGTGGTAGAGGCACATGTGAAACTGGGTGGTGACGGTTGTGGACTGGATGCTCTAGGCAGGTGGTGGCAGAGACTCTGAAGCTGAAGGTGATTAACACATGAGAACAGAAACTAAATATTCACTTCTGCTTGCAGGTAGCACTAGCAAACGGCCAGCTATACCACTAAGCAGCTGAAACAATTTGGCAACGAGTCCTCTGCAGTCCACTCTTAATGCTGTGCTTGATTGTAATGAGTCCCAGCTGTGCTGGAGCCGGCTCCCAAGCCACCTGAAGAACCACACCCAGCCTCTGCCAAAAAAGGAAACCCAGGAAACAAAGCCCCACAACTCTCCAGAGTACTCAAGAATTAAAAAAGATTTTGTTTTTGACTTTGAGCTTAGTAGAAACAGGTGGAAATATTTTATTAAAAACTTGTCAAAGACAAATTATAAATTAGGACATTAAACCTGCATCAGCATTTTTTCAAAGACTGTGCACACTGCTGAGAGCAGTAAGGAATCAGTAATCGAAACACACAGAAAATATTTAAGATGGCTGTTTATGAAAGACACAGGATATCAATGGATGTCTCAAATTGTGAGTGAAAAATAAAATTCAAGTGCCATAAAAATACCTTACCAACATTATACATGTTTTCTCTGTAATTAAGTTAAACAATATTTCTTGGTTAGAAAATTAGAAGTTATGCAGTTCTTCACAGCTTGACATAATCTGTCATTGTCAGAAGCAACTGTACTACATCATCAAAGCAAAGCTACGGGTACGGCTGAGGACGCTACAGAGAGTCTTTGTTTACTGGTGAAGACACGATCAGCCAAATCAATTGCTTTAATGTGAAACACCTTGAGTTCAGCTTACAGAGGCAGAGTGTGATGTCCTTTTGTAGGCTGTTACTTCACTTTCTGTGTTGTCAAAATTGCTGGGGAAAATAACAATTGACAGCTTGGATTATGAAATTTGAATTACGCAGATTCACAGTTTACTAGGTGTGTAATGGAGAATTACCTCCTCTACGCAGGTTATGTTTTTGGTCCTGTCTGTTAGCAACATAACCACAACTTAGTGGTCATTATCTTATTAAGCTGAAGAATTTAAAGCATTGTATTGCCTCGGCAAAGGCAAAGACTCTGAATACTTTTTATCTCAATAATCAACATCATAGTTGGCCCTTTTATGCCCTTCAAAGTGTAGTCTCATGATTCTACAAGATGGAGAAACACATATAAACACCTTTTTGTCCCTGAGTGATTTCAAATATACAGTTAAGAAATGTGCCCATATATTTTATTTCAATTTGGCTTTATTATGGTGTTTGGCCTACAGTACATACTGCCAATCAGGTAACTCCAACTATTCATCAATGCCATTACCTTGTTGGATGAGGTGCCAATCATTTTCAATCATCGTTATTACATATTGCAAGAGGTGTGTAAATCATTTATGCTGCACTGTCAAAATGGGCTATGAAAGTAATTAGCCTAAAGCTAAACTGCAAAATATAACAACTGACCAAAAACCATGAGAACAAGGCAACAATACCAACAATAAATATAAACATTGCAGGCAACAACAAAGACAAACTGGAACGTATGAATATGTCAGACGAAGGCATTAATTTGTCCATTCTCCCCCATTATCAGAATTTCTTTGGCAAATACAGTTTCTTTGGCTATAAAAAGTAAATGTTCAAAATTGGAGGTCTGTTGATCTTTCCCAGCTATGTGCAGTACACAGAAAATCGTGGTAAAACTGGTAAACTATGGTGCAGAAAATACCATCACCTTTTAGCCTCTATACAGGACACACTCAAAGTACCACTGCAGATTTTAATCAGCTCATTATTACATCATTGTGACAGCAGTTTTCATAACACTTTGATCATTAAAAACATTAGCTGTTTTTAACTAGGCAGTTGCTTGGGCATACAGTATGGAAATGGACCATGATGAACACTGAAATTCTTCAGAACACATTGAGAAATGTAACTTTAGAGTCTATGCCAACGGCATTTCTGGCCGTGCATTTATAGACACCACTGTCTCTTTTTGTTGGGCTCTGGATGATGAGGGAACCTTGTGGATGGAGGTACTTATTTCCAAAAAGACGTGGCTGTGTACTGACAGCCAAGCGGGTTTTATCGGGTGTTTCCCATGCTACATCCACTCTAGGGATCCCAGTTGCTACACAGTTCAACTGAACAGCAACTCCTTGTTTAGCGTAAGTCATAGAGGGAGGACCATTGGTAATTCGCGGGGGGTATGCAATCACAATTACCGATGCAGAAAGCAGAGAGCTGCCATACTCGTTTGCAGCACGGCAAACATACGACCCCCGATCATAGATGGATACTTGTTGGATAGCAAGTGTCCCATTGGGCAGTACAGCATACTGTCCAGCTCTCTGTGGCCTGTTGAGGACAACCCCACTGGGTAGTGTCCATGTAAGTCTGAGGGGTTCACCACTAGTTAGACAATGAAGCAAAAGTCTTTCTCCATTCATGATGCTGACAGGTGTGTTGTATCTGTTGTTGATCTCTGGCTTTCTTCCTGGGGACAATGTTACTGTACGCTCCACAAGCCCTCTGAAATTACGCCCCAGACAGCGGTACATACCAGCTTCACCAATAGAGGGGTTGCTGATGATCAAAGAGCCATCTGGTCGGTGGAAAAACTTAGAGAATCGAGCACCACTTTGCAAAGGTGTACCATTGGGTAAGATCCAAGTGACATGAGCTAATGTTGAGCCCTCAAAGGAACAATTCAAAGTCATGGCATTCCCAACAGTCAGCGACAGGCTGTCTGTTTTGGGTCCTCTTACTGGTGGCCTCTCTATAGTCTCCTGCACATCCAAATTAACCACCAGCTTGACCTCCCCTCCTTCATTACGAGCAATACAAGCCAGCTGCCCTGAGTCTGTCCTCTTTGGTGACCTGATTTCTAATGTGCCATTTAGATGAACTGTCATTCTGTTGCTATAGTATGGTGCAGGAAGGATCACATTTCCTGGTAGAACCCACATGACGCGAGGGGTGGGGGTTCCCTTTGCCACACAGTCCACAAACTTCCGCTGATCCTTAGCTGCGGTCACCTTGATGGTGTTGGTAGGTCCACTTAAGCCATTGATCACCGGAGATGTTACCAGGACCTCAAGCCTGACGACTTTATAGTCTTGTCCTGCATTATTCCTGGCCATGCAAGTGTAGTTACCTCCATCAAAACGTTGGACTTTTTGAACCACCAATGTGCCATCATCCAGGACCTGGTATTTGTCTAGAGCTGGGGAGATAAATCTATTTGTAGGGGATATCCATGTGATGACCGGCATTGATTCCCCTTTGGCGTTACATCTCAGTGTAACAGTCTCACCATAGAAAACCTTGATGGTTTTTTGGTCTTTATCCTGGATTTTTGGTGGGGAAGCTGTAACCTTGACCTTGACTCTAACCTTCATCTCATCTTTGCCAAGTTGGTTCTCAGCATAGCAGGTGTAGTCACCTTCTTCTGGCATGCCGACATCGTTGAAGTATAGCGTCCCATTGTCAAACACCACGTACCTACATGCAGTTCAGAGAGGGAAAGGAAGGAGGGAGATATGACACTTTGATGACTACAGCTGTCAGAGTTACGTGCATTAAAGAAATCAAATAAAACATTTATAATTCTATACAATTATGTGGTTATTAAGAATTTGGACATTATAAATTATGATTTACTTTGGTATTTTTTTGTGAGAGAGGTGACTATAAAGGTACCGGTGTTTGCTGCTTTGTGAGCCTTTTTTCTGTGTTCAGTCAGCCATTAGGTGTCAGAAAGAAACATGTTTGGTTGCACAACCTGAACAAACTGACAAGTAGTATTTACAGTATGCTCTTGGTGTCATAGTAGGAAACAATAAATACTGTTGAAATACGAAGGTGTTTTTCTATGGCTGCAGCACATGCAAAAATTGGTTCTTGAAAGTAATTTTCTGTGAGAGTGAGGAGTCATTAATCTTAAGGTGGTGAGCTGCCAGTGCAGCACAGAGTCAGGGAATAGTTTCCAATAAATGATATGGACATATAGGCATTTTAAAGGGATCTTTAAATGTCTCAGTTGATAAAAAGCAGGTTTATTGTTAAATAAAATGAACTAGCAAAGCTAACTCATTTTAGTTTTTATGAACACCACTGGCCAATAGTGATGGATATGTTGAAGATTGAATTGTTAATTTGAATTATATTTTTTAGATGACATCTTAAACAGGTGTTCCAATACAAATTAATTTACATGTGAAATCAGTTCAATGCAACAGTTCCACTGTACACTGGAAAGTTCTGAATGAAGAGATGCGCTGGTAAACACAACCCATGTGTTTACAATAAAGACAATTTTCCAGCTTTGTTAGCCGCTGCTGACTGGCTGTGCTCCAAAATGGATTTAATAACCACATTGACAACAAATTCAGAAATCGTTGCACACCCTTTTTCAATCAATTCAGTATGTGGATTAAATGTACATTTATGTGGTAGCAAAAAGTATCAAAGGTGAAAGGTTGGTAAGTTATATATTTATGCAGTTATCCTTTTTTTTTTTTTTTAGAAACAGCTGTTAGAAAACACAATGCAATTGAACAATACCACAAGTAACCATCTCCAAAATGTTAATGAAGATGACCCAAAGTGCATTATTTTAAATTGGGAGACACTAATAAACTCACAACTGAGTATATATGTGATACTGTCACAGAGTGTGGAACATGATGATTAAAAACCCTAAAGCTAATTCAGGGGAAAAAAGTGGTTTGATTTTAAGAGGTTAAACCCAATGTTAGGTAGCCATGAAGGGCAAATAGTGGTATCTTGAAGAAATGTATTCTAAGATTTCACTAACACTGTGCAGCTCATACCTGCGACTACGGCCCCCAGTGACACTGTCTCTTTGTTTGACCGGGTTGACCATGGTGCCATCCGGAAGTGCCCAGCTGATTTTGGGGTTCGGGACACCAGAGGCCACACAGTCGACCTTTAGGTCTCCACCGTATATCACCTCCTGACTAGATTGCTGCTGTGTCTGCTTGATCTTTGCTGGCCTGGTCAGCACATTGACCCGCAGCAGAATGTAGTCATCACCCATCTTGTTACGTGCCACACACAAGTAGTCACCACTGTCCTCGTTAGTAACAGGATGAACAGTTAAACTGCCATTGGGGAACACCTTGATCCTGGGGTCAAAACTGCAAAAATAATAGACTTATATAAGTATTCATTTCAACATTAAATTAAGGATGTAGGAATAAATATTAATTGGCTTATGGATTTGTTACCTGTACTGAGCATCTACCAGCTTCTTGGAAGGTGTCCTCCAGATGATCCGGGGCTCTGGCTCTCCTGTTGTCACACAGTTGAGCAGGAGTTTACTCCCATAGATTACATCTGTTCTCTGAGGTGACGATGACATGATATGAGCCTTGGCAGAGGACAGATTCCTCCTTATGCTCAAGGTCACTATTCTCCTGCTGGATGCCAAAGTGTTACTGGCTGAGCATTCATATCTCCCAGCATTTCCCGAGCCAAATCCCCGTATGTAGAGGGTCCCATTGGGAAAAACAACAAGGTTGCGTCCACTAACAAATTGAGAAGCAGTGAGCTGTACGCCATCAGGTGTGATCCAGCGGATGACAGGCTGCGGGGCACCTGTGGCAGTGCAGTGGATATAAGCAGTGCTGCCCTCTGGGAGGGTGGTGTTCTCGTGTTGTGTCTGCTGAATCACAGGTGGCAATGCTGAGACATGAAGGCGGACTGAGACTGTATCAGCTCCGGCTGCACTGCTGCCAATGCACTTATAAATCCCTCTGTCTGTGTTAGTGGCCTGGTTGATCCGGAGGGTTCCGTTACTCAAGATGGACACACGCTGCTGAGAGGCAACACCAGGTGGAGCAGCAGCCAAGTGGACATGGTTAGGGAGCACCCATGTGACCCGAGGAGTAGGATGCCCCTCCACTCTACAGTCCAAATCAACTTTGACACCTAGATGCACTGTGATGTCTCTTTCCCGAGGCTGGAGGACCCGTGGATGCTGAGACAGGACCACAAGGTTGACCAGCATCTTGTCTGTGCCGTACTGGTTCTGGACTGTGCACAGGTACTGCCCCCCATCCATTGGCTGTGTATTTCTGATGATTAATGTACCATTTGGATGGACCTCAAACCTCTGGACTCTGGTGTTCTGAGCAACACTTGCCCCTGCATGAATGGAAAGAGAGATTTTTAATATGAAAGTTTTTTTTTCCACACATAGTGCAAAATTAGAATAAGTATTGAATGTAGACACAAAACAATATACTGTAGGTGAAATTGCTATAGTATTTTTTTGTAGGTTAGATATCTGACAAAGACATTTTGATTGGCAGGGAGAGGCTGATGTAGAGTCCTCATCCCAATTAACATACATAGGTTTATTCACTTTACTTATTTATTTATCAGGAAGTACACCCTTAAATTAGCTTTTAGTGAAATAATGTTTTTTCCAAGGTCAGTAAAGACAGGGCCACAGATTCCACAGGTGACAATTTATGTCCAGTGCTACTGCAGAAAGTAATGGTAACCATCATGGTAACCATGTCTTTCCCCCACCTTTACCAATCTTAACTGTAATTGCCCAATTTTAAGCATTTCCAAAACATGGTTTATTTGTCAGATAAATGATACCACTGAACATAATTTGTGGATTTGCAATATTAAAACAATACCAATATCAACATTCTGCTTGGCAGTAGTTTTTGGGTTAGCTTGATTGCTGCCAAGTTAATGTTATAAGTCAAGGACATGCAATCCTACTTGTACAGTTTCAAAAAATAAGATGAATTATATTTTTCATTTTCATTAACAATAGTAGTATATCTATTATGATTGCACTGATGTGACATCTGCGTAAAAAAATTCTGTTCAGACATTTTTATAAAATGCTGTGATCTAATATTAACGAGTTATACATTTCACATGCAGCTGAAAGATATGAAACAACAGTATGGTCATTAAGTCGATGGATACTGTTGTATCTAGTACTCAAATGGTGAGCTCTAAAAATTCCCAGATCCTACTTCATAAATGAACAGTCTCCACTACTTCCACATGAAGTTCAACAACCCAGCCAGAGTCAGGGTTACTGAGCCTCAAATCTGACATTTTCAATAAAAATGATTTGGTGGTAATGTCTCTCAAGGAGGATATTAAATCATTCACAGAGGAAACAACAGCAGCCATTGACACTGTTGAGACAACTTCTCAGAGGCATGGTACGTGAAGATGAGTTATGAGATTGAGTCATACATACCACTCGCAACTTTTGTCCATGACAGAAAGGGCATTGGCTCACCCTTGGCCTCACAGGGAAGCTGTGCATCTGTTTCAGCTTTCACAGTGAAACTTTGGAAATTGCTCTTAGTTATCCTTGGCATCCCTGTTGGAATAGATCCTTGTCCAGGTAGCTGGTGCTTTCTGGACACATCCTGAGTGCTTGTTAGCAGTCCATCTTTGAATGGATCAATTTGGACTGCAGCAGTTGTTGGGGCAGGGGCAGCCGTCTGCTTGATTGTCTGCTCACTGGTCAATCTTAGGGCTGGGAAAGTTGGATTTATACTAAACAGAGCCCATTTGTGGTCAGGTGACTGGGTTGCAGGATGGAAGTCGGATGTTCTCTGAGGTTCTGATGTGGTGATGTGTTGGATTTTTTGGTCTTGGCTATGGATGTCTGGAATGTTGTTGGTCTTGGGAGCTTCCTGAGTAGTGGCCCTCAGTGAAGGGCCCATTTTTGCTTCTATGGAAGGCGTTTTAGGTAGTATAACATATGGCACCACTCTGGATGGAATCACATCAGGCCTTGATGAACTTGTAGAGAGATGTGTGACAAGAGCATTGACATTAATTCCAGCGGTTGCAGTTTCTTCAAGATGCTTATCTACCTCTGACTCACTGCTTGTAGTTTTATTTTGACTAGAACTATGATACAATATTTCAGGCACTGTAGGTTTCCTTGTGCCAACCTGTTGTGTGTCCAAATCTACCTCTAAGCGCATGCTCCTTGTTGTAATTAAGCTTGAAGCTCTTGAAGTATATCCAGGGGTTGTTGTGATTTCATGCTCAATCAAGGAAGCAGCTGAGGCAGATGGAGATGGCAGTAGTGAAAAATGCATGCCAGTCTCATTGAAAAGCATCTTTTCGGTAGGTGTGTATTGATGGCCTGATTGATTCAACCCAAAATCTGTTTGCACTTGTGTTACATTGTGAAAACCTCCAGAGGAATTGTCAGAGCGTGGCATGAGGTCTTCTGTAATGCTCTCCGTTTGTGTCCTCTCTAAGAGTTTAACAGGTGGAAGAAAGCTGCCTGTAAACCTCTGCTGAGAGGTTGATGTGTACATATTTAAGCGTTCTGCAGGAGACACACTCTCTGAGATTCCCATGGCTGTTTGAGAACTTGTCTTTCCGTGACCCGCTCCTGGAGAGGCTGTTGGAAATGATGGTACTGCTGATGTGCTTTTGAATAGTGGTTTGGCCAAGGGTAGATGGCTGTCATTTGATTCAGGGGAAGAAGCTGGTAGTGAAGAGAGTTTGGTGGCTGCCTCGGCATCATTCCCTGAGACTGTGCTTTCTTCATGACTCAGTCTGCCTGATGACGCTGCTTGGCTTCCAGTGAATGGAACAGTGGTATTGAAATTGGCTGCAGTAACTTCTAATGGTTCTATATTTAGCTGGGAGGAGGCAGTGGCCCTGACTGTTGCTAGGGGCCCATTTCCAGGTGTGGTGGCAATAAACTGAGTGGATTCATTCTGCTTTTGTTTCCTTCTTTTTGACCCTCTCCGACGACCCCCATTCCTTCTCCTGGAGTTAGCTTGTTCTAGGCGCGGGGGAGATTGTTCCTCAGACCCCCTCCTTCTTGCAGTGATTGGTACAAGTGTAGTTGTTGGAGATGCTGTTGTGAGCATTGCTTCAGAATGTAAATTATCAACTATGTGTATGTGAGTATGTGCCTGTGATGTGGTTGCAGTCTCACTAAGATATCTTCCATTTTCCTCTTGGCTTGTTTCTGATTGATTTGGATTGACCATTTCACTTCCACTCAAATAGACTTCTCTCTCATTATTATTTGGCCCATCCATATTCTCTCTCCTCTCTGATGCCTTGGACCAATCAGCTGTTTTGACTACATCTGTATTTGTGCTATGGTTCTCTTGCAGAGAAAATGTACTGCTGCTGCTTGCAGTGTTTGTGTTAGCTTGCCAGAAAGTGACAGCATGTAGAGGAACAGATGTGGTCTGTGGGAGGAAAAATACACTGTTTGAAGTTGTGTGTAGACCCACATTCATATCAGGGTCTGTGTGTTGTACATTGTAAGTAGTCTGTGTGGTATGTGGCTTTGTTGTAACATGTATGCTGTGCTTGTGTGGGCTGCTTGATGTCATATCGCGTGTATCATGTGCAGTTTGGCTATTAGATGTCACATGTGTGTCTTGGGTTTGTGTGTTGTATTTATTAGTTTGCATTTGTGTATGCTGTACTGAAGTGTGTGGTGTTGTGAAGTAATCCTGGCTCTCTTTTTCCTGCACAGTCACGCCATCTGATGATCCCTCAATAGTTTCTTGTGACTGTGTTGTCTGCTCTGTCAGTTTCCTCTCTGTTGTATACTCAACTGGGAGTGGTGTGACAGTATTCTGAGCATTTCTATCTCGTATCTTAGCCAGAATATCAGCCCATTTCTCTGGGTCTATTTTGCTCTTTGACATATTAATCTTCCTCCTGTTCTCAACTATATCCTTCCTGTCTTCAACACGTGACCCTGTTGGTTTTCGATGCATTGGTGGCCGGCGCCACATATTCCTCGATGGATGAACGCCCCTCCTGCCCATGGCCACACCTCCTGGAATTCTCCTCCTCAAAGGATCCATGCGGCTTATTGGAGCTCCGACCTGAGTGACCTCGATGTCACCTGATGCCTCCTCTGTATCTTCTGTGGGGACTTTAATCTGAGTGTTGACCCCAGAGGCAGACTGAGGTCTCGCTGGGAACTTCCTCAAAGGCCTGATCATGCCTTTGCGCCTGATGAGAGTGATTTTTGTAGCCAGTGTATCCACACCGTGTTGATTTATGGCGATACATTTATAATGACCACTGTCCAGTAACTGGGTCTGTGGGATATGTAGAGTGCCATTGGAATAGACCAAAGCTCTGGAGGAGTTGGCTTGGAAACTGACTATGTTGCTGCTTGGTAAAATCCAGTTAATTTCAGCATCAGGAGAACCAGATGCTGTGCAGGGCAGGGAAATGGGATTCCCTGCAAATCCCTCGATAGCCATAATTGAAGCATCCTCTCCTGGGGGAGGGCTAGAGGATTCCTGCACTGTTAGATAGAATGGCAGGACAGCAATGTCTCCATGAACCTTGGCAATGCAGTAGTATATTCCTGTGTCTGTGTGGCTGACAGCTTTAATGGCCAGCCGTCCATCACTGGACACAGACACCCTGTTGTCTGGACTGCTGTATGGTGCCTCCACCTTGGAGCCATCTGGCAGCATCCAGTGGATGACTGGTTGACCAGAACTGTGCACATTACAGTACATCTGACTAGGGCTTCCCAGCATAGCACTCAACACTTTGTGAGTCATGTTTGTTGACTCAATCATGACCCATGATCTCCTCTGTCTCCGCACCAGCTCCACCTCCACTGTCTCTGAGATGTCTGTGCTCAGGATCAATTTTACCATCTTGGCTGATGACTGAAGTCTGTTCAGCTGAAGGTCTGCAGTTGCCTGCATCAGCCATGCAGGCTGGGCCATGACATTAACTTTAACACCTGTGTAGTACAAAGCATCCTTCTCAGAGTCCTGTCTGTACACATAGGTTGGATGAGGCTCTTTTCTGAGCATGATCCCCCTTTGTAAGTGGGCTGGCACATTACTGTAGTATGCGATGAGTCTCCACAGTCGCTCATACTTTTCTCTATCAACAGAGCACTCTATATCCACTGACAAAGTTATGTTGGATAGCAACTGGAGCTGATTCACCTGCTCCCAGCTGACCTTGGTAAACTCTCTCGGCTTGCTAATGTTGCATTCCAGATCCACCTCATTCCCATGTTCGTCTGACAGGCCCAGGGAGATGTTTCCAAGTGGTTCGCTGAAGTTTTCCTTGGTCATGACCTCACTCTCGATGTCATCAGGTGGGGAAGTCCTGCGAGGAGAGCTGATGACAGGGCTGCTGCAGACTAGGTTCTCCACAGCTTGGAGCTCTTCCCTCTGGAGGTGCCTAGGTGAGGCACACATCGGACACAGCTGGCCACTAGGAAGTGCCCTGTCCTTTTTACATTTCAGGACACCTGGACAAGAAAAACAACACTGTGAAATGAGGTCTTGAAGCAGTAATTTAAAAAGCAGGAGCAGAAATTTTAAGTCTAACCTGGTGAGATCTTATCCCAGTTACGAAGCCACCTCATGTTGCAGTCACATGTCCACGGGTTCCCATGGAGGTACAGGTTCTCCAGCTGGGGCATGGTGGCCACTAGTCTGGAGGGCAGTGACATCAACCCATTGTCTGACAGGTGGAGGTGCCTCAGAGTGGAGACATGGAAGTAGCCCATTAGAGTGAATGTGGTGAAAGTGGCTGGGTGCAGCTGCTGAAGTCGGTTGCCTTCTAGCTGCAGCAGCCGCAGGGAGGTGAGGCCCTGAAAGGCATCTGGGTGGATGAACTCTAGTTGGTTGTGGTCGAGGTGCAACCTGGCCAAAGCCCACAAACCCTGAAGGGTGTGTCTGTTGATCTCCTTCAGCTTGTTGTAGCTAATCTTCAACATCTAAACCAAATAGCAATGAGAATGAAAAACATCATCAGTAATAATAACATTAGGAACCACTTTAACACTGCCATGTCAAGCCATATTGTACTCAATATAAGCTTCATGTAGCAACAGTGAAAGTCAGACATTCAAGGGTAAAATCAAGCTTTAAATATTATATGGTTTCAATGTTGCCTGTAGTACTATTTCTCTGATACAGTTGTTATTATGTAGATCACAGTTTGATTCACATTGAAATTAAAAACATTTTTGAGACGTTTGTCTCTTCTGGAATTAAGTGGGAAGTTCAGGTCCAGCTTTCAGGTTTATTTTTGGTATTTAAATAATAAAAGTTAAAAAAGGCACAGTAAACTAGCAGCATGAGCATGAGAGAGAAAGTATGAGAGAGAAAAAAATGAAATGGTTGCTGTTCTTGAACCCTGAAAAGATAACTTGGAGTTTATTGATTTTTTCACCAATGTATTTTTTCTTCTGTCTAAAATGGAAATATATGCTGGCCTAGCCAAGAAAACAATGAGGCTGAATACACCTTGCTCCAAATATGGCAAGCATTGCACTAAAATTTATCATTCTGCATTGTTTCCTCTAAGGTTTTGTCAAGGTGGATACACTGGGAGAGACCATTTGAAGACTCCAAAGGGGCACTTACTAATAATATTATTTGCCATCTGAGCTCTAAAATACCATAATCTGTTAAAAATCAGCAGAACAGGCAAAAGTCTGTGTGCATAATGTCAGAATTGCTATCATTCATTCATTCATTCATTCATTCATTCATTCATTCATTCATTCATTTTATTCACTGCAAGGGAACATTTTCATGGTGTGTTCAGCCAGTGTACCTGTAGTGAATTAAGGTCCCTGAACACTCCATCAGGTAGACTGTGGATGTCATTTCCGTGCACCAACAGCAGCTCCAGCTTCCTCAGACCAGCCAATGATGTGGACGTAATCTTATTAATTCTATTGAACCTGAAACAACAAAAACAGAGTGGGCAGTGTAATAAAGACTAAACCCAAATTCATGAGAAACAATACATGAGCCTGCTTACTGACATGCCATAAAATTAAATCTGCTTCTAATACTGAATTAGGACTGTAATCCAAACACTGACAAAAATAACAGGCGTGCCGAGCCAATACGGAGGATTCCACAAGGACTGACCCCAGGTTCATGCGCTCCACGTGTTTTGATACAGCAGCTGGGATCGTGATGAGGGAACGGAAGGTGCAGTGGAGCTCAGTGGGCTGGGGGCAGGAGCAGGGCCGGGGGCAGGGCACAGAGGCAACAGGGGGCAAGAGAATCAGCACCAGCAGGGTCTGCAGGACGCACACGGCGGCAGGGTCCATCATCATCGGGAGGGGCAGTTAGAGGAGATGTCCGTGCAATAACTGCAACAGTAATAATGTCACCAACACATGCGATTGTTACCATTTATTGAAATGTTTTAATTTTAATTAAATCTAAAATAATAACCCGGTGAGATGGAAAAGATTGTAGAATCACGTTTTCAGGGGGAACCTCAACAGGAATATCACAATATATACACGATCACCCAAAACAATAACAGAAACAATAACTACAAGATGATTAAATGACACCAAATGTAAAAAAACCCCAAAAAACAACATCCCCGAATCCTATTAATTTTAATGTCATTATTATTGATTATTATTATTATTACTGTGTCGCGTAATAATAAAGTCGAAGCAGAATGCAAAAAAACGGATGGATATTTCCTGAGATAGTAAAATTAAAGTTGGAAGAAAACAGTCTCAGATGAAAGTCACAATCCGTTAAAGGTAAACTGAACTTGATGGAGCGCTGATCCGAGTTTAGCTCAAGTTTCTTGGGTGACTCCCTGCCTCCATCACCGCCTGAATGGATGAAGTCCGGTCCGGTGCGCACAGTGCGCTGCAGCGGTGGTTTCAGGCAAAGTGCTTCTTAAATATTTAATCACTTCAGCTCAAATCTTTGTAATGAAATATAGATGCTCTTACCTCAAAACCTTGATAGTCTCTCTCTGGGGAACTCCTCATCCATTTCAACATGGACAAAGTCAAGAAACCGCAGAGCTGAATTAAAAATAGAACAAAAACGGAAACCTGTGTGGAAAAGTTGGTGTTACAAAGTGTGACAATGCACGGAGGAGAAAAGGAGCACGGATTTTATGTAAAAATCCTCGGAGAAAAGGTTAAGCTCGCTCTCTTAACAGCCGGATTGCTCTGTGGATCTCCAGTAAACAAAGAGTGAGGGAGCCACCGTGCGCGCAACAGGAGGAGTCCGAAGTTTTGCGGGAGGAGAAAAGAGGTGGAAGAGAGTTTCAGTAGTGCGTCTTAACTGAGAGTATGAGACTGTAACACAGCCAAACACACTCTGATGCTGCTGAGTGTAAGAATGCTTGGTTAACGTTGCTGGGATATATTCAGTGAGTCATATTGGAACTATGAGACGGACAAACTGTGGCTTCAGAGCTGCATGCGACAAGGCCGGACCCAGACCCGTTTGGGCCATGAGCTGAACAGCAATGCCTTCAATATCTACATGCTAACTTTTTTCTAGAACTTCCAAGTGCATCTCACAGCCTTCATCAGCAGACTGGGTTTACTCACTTGTCATTTCGTTTTACAGGGTTTCTACTGCCCTGTCGGAGCATGTACAAGACAGCAATATGATCCTGCAGGTCCTGTGGGACCTGAACAAAATGCCTCAGGTGGAGGATAGATTTACTGCAAAATGGGTCTCTGTCACTATCTCAGGATGAGAAAAAATATGAGCCCCTCATGGAAATGCACTGTCTTCCAGTTAACTGTGCACTTCACATCATCACAGACGAAAGATGCTAATATGGGGGCCAGTGTTGACTGCAAGGCATTAAACAGATACTACTTTGCTTAAAGGCCCCGAGCAAGCGCTGGCTGTTGAGCACTGTAAAAAGTGATGCTAATGGGGGTCTTATGATCAATCCAAAATAACATGTTATTAGTTTGGAAATAAGCAAAGGAACAATATGTTTTTACATCGTAACTAGGGTGATTCAGAGATGACTGCACATATTTTTCACCTTGATTTAGACAGACAAATTTATCTTATCCTCTTGGCTTTGCGAGAGAGAATTCCAATCCCAAAATGTCACATTATACCTACTACATCGCCTCATGCGAATAATCAGCAACACGTCATGAGGTTTCACAACTTGCACTTGAGGGTTTGAGGGTCAAAAGCCCTTCTGTTGCCTCAGGACAAGAATATGCAGTTCGTCCGGGTGTCAAAGAGAGAATCAGATTCACAAATTAAGCATACAAAGTTTTTATATGCTGATAGTCCACTTTAATAAAAAGCTTCACAAACATCTTGTGTGGTGTTCTGTAATCTACTGTCATCTCTCACGTTTAGCGACTCACAGATTATAACAGAATGAATATTAGACTTTAAATTGCGTTTAGTCATTCTGACACATACTGTTAAATCGGCCATAAAGGTGTTCAGCTGTTGGTTTTGCCCTTCTCTCTCGCTGACTGTCAAGACAGGGGGGCTGGGAGCTGAAGGTAAACTTCAAAGCCCTTTCATTAGCACTGACTCACATATGCACAGCATGCTGTCTAGACACACACCCATTGGAAAAAAGAAAGCATGACACACACACACAGACAAACAGAGAATAACAAGAATGGGCCACATATAAAAAACAGAAGTTGACAGCCTGAGGGAAAGGTGAAAGGTTTATTATTGCGTCATTTTGTGAAGCTGGAGAATGATTATCTATCTGATATCAGCTCAAAAATTGATTCCATTAATATTCAGCCATGATATCATGCTGGAAATTTGGGCTCAGCCATGTTGATGTTGAATTCTCTCTCGTCCTCCTTGAAACATGACCCATGGTGTTAGCTTTGGCCCCTGAACTTCCATCCTTGACTCTGGATATCTGCATCACCTACGTGTTGCAGTCCAGAGGCCTTCTGGCTGCTGAGTCCGGGCTTTGTGACACTGTTTAAGTTGGAGAAAAGTGGAGGTCAAAGGCGACGGAGGGCGGGTTAGCAGATGGCCTCCCGTTCCCGCTGCTGGACCGAGAGCCTCCATCCATCACAATGTCAGTGTGGGCCTATAGCACACCTGCATCAA
The DNA here is from genome assembly GCF_039877785.1 of Chaetodon trifascialis. Lineage (NCBI taxonomy): Eukaryota > Metazoa > Chordata > Actinopteri > Chaetodontiformes > Chaetodontidae > Chaetodon > Chaetodon trifascialis. Next base: position 2,691,814 of record NC_092079.1, on the reverse strand, counting down.
AAGCACATGGAAGTGAGGTCACTGAAGCTATGTGGCCTGCGGCAGCAGTCAAAGCGTGCCTCGATGAATCATCACAGCAGCGTATATCATTTTATTTGAAAAATGAATATTTCATCGAGCCCCTGAGACAATCTACACATAGATGTTAAGCTTACAGTTCATTCAAAACACAGGTGACTTTCTCTTCTCGGCTGCTTCTTCTGTTGCACATCATCACAAGGTCATTTTTCATTTCAGGGTTTTGTTGCAGCTTCTCATTAACGGCATTGTGATCCCAATACCACCCGGTATTAACGTGATCATCGGATGCGTTATCTGGATAATGACATCTGAATATAAGCCTTTGCATTTAATCTGGCATTAATAAGCATTGCCGTTATCTCCGTTCTGCCTGAATTGTGAACAGATCTCCATATGCAAATAATGTAGGCGGGGAAGCATCAATTTCTGTCATTTTCCCAAACATTCACTTCACACAGCGATTGGTCAGCTGTGCGGGTGTGAGAAAGTAAGCAGGGTTTGAACCTCTCTCTCGATCTCTGTTTTAAAACTCATTACACGGCACTACCATGATGTTTTCCGACAGAGACCATCTGAAAATGCACTCTGGTATCCCCATAATTAAATCAGTGTGACCATTTAGAACAGCCATAAACACTTCTGCTTTCCAAAGTGGTTGCAGCAACACGTTCTACAAAGAGCTATTTTCCAGCATACCCCAACACTTAAGAGCCGGTTGAGAAGCTTTCTAGCACTAACTCAAGTTCAGTTTGCCCTGCCCTGACCCTAACCTTGAACCTGGTTTTGGTCCCTCAAGAGTCTACGCATTAGATGCTGCAGTTTGGTCTCTTTTTGGCAGCTTTAGATAGCAGGAAGAGGCAAAATGATTTGACCTTTCAACACATCGGGGGGAAAAAAGCTGCACTAATCGGAATCAAATTAATGCAGGTTCATGCTGGCTGTCGTGAAAAACCTCTGATAAACCCACTTTACCTGCTCAGCTCCAAACAGCTGGCAGACCCAGTCAGGAACTAGCTGTTGAACACAATGTAGCATTTAGCAGCCTAAGAGCCAGATCATTTTCTCAGGAGATGGTGGAGACCAAACCAGAGCAAAAAGAGAGTGCTTGTTGGACTTGGATATTCATCGGGATTGCAAATGAATGTTGATGTTCCACCTGCATTTCCACACTTCTTTCCTGGTTTTCCTGGAAACTGGGTTAATATATCACCTGTTCAAACAGCCCAAACTATTATTTTATCACCACATTATTATTTTGTTTATTAGGCCATCTAAAACATTATTTGGAGTTCAAACTGATGAACACATCACTAGTAATCCATTGTTGCAGCCAAAAAAGTGCACACAACAACAGTAAGGACAGTAGGTCAAAGTTCAAGTAGGATTTGGGTCTGTAAACTGTGATAAAATTTCTACAGTGAACGTTTTGGGTCATAATTGTACCATTTGCCTTTGTTTCTCTACCATATGAGTTGGTTATCTTAGGGGTTCGTCTTACTGCTCTTATGTATTTTTCCCCATTAAACCTGTTTTTAATTATGCCTCTGCGTTCTCAGATCTCAGTTATTACTTTACTGAATGATGTGATAGAACCAACAGCCAGAGCTACAAACATAAAACCCAAGTTTTAAGGGTAATTAGGAAGCGTGAAGGTGATTGCATCTCTTTGTTTAAAAGCTGCCTCAGTCCATTACTAGCCACCTGAGGCATATCATGACTGTAAATTGATTGGTAGACTCAGTCTACTTCAGCGCTTTACAGTTGAGTTTCAGCAGATCGATCCTCCTCGCTGGCTAAGTGGTGAGAAAGGAAACAAATAGGCGTGGAAGCCCATTGCACAAAGTGTGACATCCTAAATGGAGTCTGAGCATAATTGTGCTGCTCAATGCAAAAATAGTCAATTTCCAAAGCAGGATCCAATGAACTAACAGTGAAACAGTTTACAGTCATCAGTTCCAATACAAACAACATTATTCTCCATTTTCCAGCAGTTCTGTTCCTGGAACTCTTCATCAGTCCTCAGAGTTATTACCTGAAAAGAAAAGGGAGGCCATTAATCACAAAATGAATGCCAACCAAGGAGCTTGATAGATTACCCTCAGGATTGATGAGGCTGTCTGGTTCCAGGATATTTGATTGACTTTAACGATGAGGCGTTCGCAATGAGAAGTGGAAGGTAATGTGAAATTAAGAGCGGCCAGAGGACTCCCACATGTCTCTAGATTTAATGCTTTATGTGCTACTTTGAGATTAACTGTAAATATCTCACATGACTGGTTAATGAAGTCTGAGTTTCTGTAGGTGGCACCCTTTATTTTAACAGTCCAGCTTGTTGGGCTTCTCTTGTTATTTTTCAGGTCAGATCAAATATGGAAAATCTAATTCAATAAAAATGTTATGGAACAGTGTCAAAATTATGAAGCAATAAGTCGAAATGTTATGACAGTTTTGAACTGAAAAGGCATGATTAACTACTCATAAGTTCAATTTATCAGGAATTTCTGTCTTTTGTCATTTTCTTATATTATATTTATTTAGAAGTCCTTATTTGTTCACAATAAAAATGACAAATAGTTGCGAAAAAGAAAATAGTTTTTCATGGAACAAATGGAAAAGCAGTAAATGGCGCCGTTCATTTGAAGTCTGTGTAACCTAAATGGAGGAGGAGGGTGAAGAGGAAACTAAGATGATGATGAGAAGGGGGAGAAGAAAGAGAATGAAGGAGGACGACATAGAGAATGAAGAGACACAGAACTGAATCAACCTGCCAGGAAACACAGAATCTGCAGGAATTGGTCCTAACTAATTTTTAGTTAACCGTATTATAAAAAAACTAAGTGACACACAGCAGATGAAGGTTTGGAGCCCCTGGAAATCTGGGACCCTGGGGCAGATAGTAAAACCTACTTATTCTTTAATGAAACTTACATTTAACTACAATGAGGTGGCCAGAACCAAATGTTCTGAATCCGCCACCTGATGCATCTGAGAGGAACGTAGCAAACACAACAAATAAGTGGTTTCGCCGTCAACGTTGCAGCCGAAGTCAATTTTAGAAAAACGTCAAGACGAATATCGTGCAAACCTTCTTGAAGACATGCTGTCAATCCAAAAGCAGACCCTGCAGAGCTAACTGATGTATTGAGTGTCTGTCAAACTGCATCATCTTCATGGTGGCTGGACTTTTATGACATCAGACTAAATGTATAAATTACAGTTGTGCAGCAATTCAAATAGACTCTTGTCTGTAAATGAATGTTTACAGACAAGATGTTTTTCACCACAAACAAATGGAACTGAAATGATTCTGGCCACTTATCTCCCCAGCGCAGTGAAAGGAAGAGAGAGCACATGTACAAGAGCCATAGCACTGCTTGGTTAAACTTAATAGCTTTTTTTTTTTTTTTTTTTGTCATTACATGATTTGATTGGAGTTTTATAATCAAAACACGGTTAGTTTTGCTGAGTTCTCCATGTTTCATCTTTACAATGAGGGATTCCTTCCATGAGGCTTGGTTTGTGATGAGAGGCTCGGGGACCACAGGAATTTGCTTCAATTTGCTAAAAGTACATACAGCCTGAGACTCAATCTATAAAAACACTGGAAAACTCTGTCAACAGTGAATTTCATTCAGGAGCAGAAAAGTGGTCGCTTTAATCGGGGAAATTAACCGGAACAGAGGGTTTCTCTAATCTTCTCATCTTGTGGGTCCTTTAATTTTTATGACTGAAGCATATTCTCAAGTAATTACTCTGCATTAAGTTTAACAAAGTTAAATCCAAGCTATTTTGAATATATAATCCCATTATTCTCATATTAGAATAAACTGGAATCGGATGAGTTTAAAAATAACACTTCCTGATTGTGTTATAGCGCCCAAAAAGGGCCTGGATTTCCAAAATGCCCTCCTAGCTCGCTGCTTTAGGATTAAAACTCAATTGTGAGCTGTGAAATTGGGAATTTGGTAGCACTGCCGGGCCCTTTAATACAATCAGGGACTATATCTTTAGCTGAATGTCTTCATCCTCAGTCCAAAAATGTGAGAATTTGTATCAGTTCATGTGCACATGCTCATGCAATCATATCTTCATTTATCACATGTGGAGCTGTAGGAATTATGATGGAGTAAAGGAGGAAGTCAGGTGGCATTATTGTAGAACTACAGCAGACTTTATCACTGCTACTTTCCTGTTTCAAAACACCTGTTTTTACCCATTTTACCTGATGCAATCTCCGCTACTGCTACTCTGCAGCCTATTGTTAATGACAGAGGTATCAAATTATGATTGTTCCTGGCTTCCGTAGTCTTTTAATGTGCTTTTAATGAGGAAGAAACATACTGTGTATCATGGCTGAGCATCTGACAAGCGTGTTCTCACCAGTAAGTGGAGCTCTACTGCTAAAAGCACCAATTCGGTTCGAGACGAGGGTGATTCGGTAAATTTCAATTTAAAGATTAATGTGTGTATGCACAAACATTAAAAACATGTTAAAAACACTAGGGATAACAACTTAATAAGGTGATATGCTGGATTCCGTTGGATGTCTCGGTCCTAGCATCTCAGATTTAGTGCATGGAATAGCTTTAATAAGGCAATGTTTTTCTGGTATTCTGTCCTTGACGTCTGCCCTCAATTAATTGCCTTGTTTTGTTTTTAATTTATGCGTGGTGAAAGACAATTTTCCACATTGTGGAGTAAATCTGACTGACCTTAATCATATTAGGGTCATTTGAAAAAGGAAAATGTTTGATGGACAAAAAAATATATAGGTTATATGACACAGGCCCACAGGCTTTATACAGAATAATGCACATTTGTAAAAGTGTTGAGCTGTAAGTGTGTACGAACATGTTGTTCATAGTTTTTTTTGATACGTATAATCTTGTTTTGCATTTCTCTGATGATTGCTGCTGTCACAGTATTGATGCTTATACATTTAGATACCAATCACGGTCCACAACTCTGCTGCAATATTTTGTGACATTTTAAGACATTAAATATTGCTTTTTGGCAACCAGAAGAGCCAGCCCAGAGTAGAACAAATTACATTATGTGCAACAATGGCAATGCTCTCGTTCACTACAGGAAGTTGTCCAGCACAGTATAATAAGAGTGTTCACGTTATGTTTGTCACCAGCACCGGGATGTTAGGTTCCTACCTGCTTTGAAACTTGATCAGAATTGACGTTTAAAGAGTGAAATGGCAAGATTCATAGCACTCTGCATGTTAAGTGTGAAGCTGGAGTCAGGGCATGGTTAGCCTAGCTTAGCATAAAGACTGGAAGCAGTGAGAAACAGGACTCTTCCTCCGGAAGAGGACGGTGATTGGGGAGGAGCCAGCCAGCGTCCAGTCACCTGCTAACACCTATTGGCCTGCCGGCTTCAAGAGACATCTCAGCCTGGCAGTCTGGGCTGGCATCGTTGGTGACCAGTCCTCGGCAGGAGAGATCCGCTTCCTAGTGTGACAGATTTGTCAGAATTGTGTTTTGGTATTGTGTTGGCAACCAGACTCGAATTGAGCTAAGTTTAGACGGGGACTGATTTATACATACACCTAGTTTTTGGTTTGTTAGCGTCAATAGGCTTAGGGGTGCTTCCCCCCCCCCTGTATTTTGGTTCTCGTTTTGTTTCCATTTAGTAGTAGTAGGCCTCTTTTAGGAGAGTTTTGTTTTTCCGGTTTTGTTGCGTGTAGGATTTAGGTAGCTCTCATTTTTAGAGAGTTCACTTTTGGTTTGCATTACTTAAGCTCTTTCTTTTGAAGAGTTCTCTTTTAGTTATAGTTAGTTAAGCTCTCATTTGGTTTTGATTATTTCATTTGGTTGAAAAGCACCCACTCGCTCTTTTCGTTGTCTTGGCCTTTACATCTTGTGATTTGCAACAATTTTGAATACCTTTGATTTAAATGAATAACTTATTTTCAACCACTTCCACCGGTTGTTTTTTGTTACTTCCCTACCCCTAGCGAGCTGGGTCGTAACAGGTGGCAAGGCTCTAAGAAGTCGCTGCACCTGGCTACACAAGACACAGTTTCACATAACTACCACTAAATCCACAACCTGTTGTTATTGCCTATGTATGTCCTCATCCTACGGTAGGATAAGTACATCCTAATTCCAGCTCGAGATAAATCTTGATCTTCACATCTATGATCAAAGTGCAGTGGATGAGTAGACCCTCTGCACCCAACCAGCTACCAAGAGACACCTGATAATAGAGTTGAACAGCAAAGCTGAGTGTTTAAATATATCTGACTGTGAGCCTGTGTGGGAGGGAGGCAGACAAATGAGAAAGACAATAAATGAGGGAGAGAAGACGTGAAAAGAATCTGCGAGGACTTTCGTGCCTTTACACACACTGTAAATCTCTTGCAGTCAGACATACAGTATGGCTTTCATATGTGCTCAGGGTGACTTGGAAAACGACGATTTGCTTGGAAAAAGGCCCACAGCCCAGGCCAGAGAGCGCTTGGATCCAGTTTGGACATTACGTAAACACCAAGGGAAGCCGAATGCCTGGAAAGTTAGAAGGTGAAATCCTCAACATCTGCAGATGCAGACTGTGGTGTTTGAGGCTGATGAGTCAGCAGAAGGTAGAGGGATTAGCTCTCTTCATCTCTGTTCTCTCCTGACTGTTTTCAGTGAGAGAGGCGGTGTAAGGTGAAGCAGGATCCCCCAAGATTTATTCACACACCCACGCCATTTCAGCCTCCGAGAGCTGAGGCAAAAATTGGGAAGAAAGGTACAGATATAAGACGCTCCCTGAACTTTAAGTCATTACAGAGAAAAGGCAGCTTTACAGTCTGAGGAGAGCAGAGGAAAAAGTAACTCATCGCCGGATGGAAAATCCTCCATGACCTTCTCACCCCTGGACGTATTTTCGAACGTTAACATATGTCAGCCTTTACAACACTACCTCGGCTGTTTTATCCCCCCTGGGTCCTCCTCGCTGAGATGTTTGTGACCTCATGTAAGAGCCTGACCCGCAGCGGATGACAGCAAGGGAGGTTGATGTGTGTCACTCAGACTCAAACTGTGATGTTTTTTTTTTCTGCCAGGCGCAGAAGACAGCAGTTTATTTCATAAGTCAGTGAATTTTTTTGAATCTTTTGCAGCACAGTTTACATCCAGTGCACTTTACGTTGCGGGGCAGAACATATGGAGGGTGTAGAGGGTGGCTGATGAGCGAATAGAAAGTCAGACTTTCATATAGGAGGCCATGTGTTTGTACCCTGTATTAGACCAAGAATTGACATTTGCTTTTTCAAAACCGGCTTACCAGTCGAGGATGGCCGCCCACCCAAAGCCTGGTTGTGCTCAAGGTTTCTGCCCATTTAAAAGATTGTTCTTCCTCGCCACTGTCACCAAGTGCTGGCTCATGGGGGATGGCTACAATAAACAGAAGAGTAGAAGAAGAATGTTGAAAACAGGAAATGACACGAGTCACCTTAGCCACCTGAGAGAATAATGGTGAGAGATCTGCAGGACTTTGTTGTAATTGTTATGTCATGTCAGCTAGTATAGGCCATTACGAGAATATCCAGAAGGACGACGACAGTGGAAAGCAGTGCCCTGCTGTCATCTTCTGCCTCTTCTTCTTTGGGTTTTGTAGTAGAAACTGCATCTGGAAATCTGGAACATGCAGCGATGAGTTTCTGTGAAAATTTGGATTTGTTTCGAATCAGGCTTTTGGAGCGCAGTTGGGATTGGTTGCGCAGCTGCTACCAGGTAGATTTGTTTGAGTTATACATTTTAAAGACACACATCAAAACAAGTTAGCAAATTAGGACAATGACTTGTGGAAAACTTGACTGGTGGATCATTTCTGTCTCCAAAAGAGTAACAAAAATTCAAATCTACAAACAGAAAGTTCTTTAAAATTTCAGATGTACCATCATCCACTACTTCAAATGGAGAAGACAGTGCTTGAAGCATACTTAACTTTGCACACAATGTTCTTTTATTGAATAATCATACAAAGGTATCTGCCAACTGTAATCTCATTTCCCGCACTGCCTCTTACATTCAATATGCTCTTGATCTTGGCCTAGCTAGAAATCACTGAAGTTTCCATGCTCTGTGATGTCGTCGGCCAGATCCTCTCCACCAGAAACACACAAACGCGCACACACTGAGGGACCGGGAATAACATCTGTTCTTCTGTTCTTCAGACGCACCTAGCAGGCACAGAGCCGCACAAAAACAAACAGCACACTCCCTCACAACCGCACAGAACCAAACAGAAGCACACACATCCCAACGTAACCAAATATCCACTGCATTAATATGTCATATCCATAATACAGGCTTATTTTCCAGAAAGAACAAAGCTTTCCTCTTGGTCATATGTGTTACTCTATTAATGCTTTCTTGTTGGTGGGTTTTGAAGCCCCTTATGTGTGGAATATTTATATTTAGGCTACATTTTTGTTCATGGAAAGTAAGTTTACAAATCCCAATGAGAACTGGTGCAGTGTATATGTTGCTTTCAGCCCAATATTAACCAATATTGCTGCCAGAAAGAAAAATATATTTCGCTCTCCCAGCCAATGTCAAAATGTCAAAATCTGTATGAATTGTGTGGAAACTGCATGCATTGTGCTGAGTTTCAAAACATCACCACTGAGCTGTGACGAAATGTTGTCAAGCTCCTCAAATGACATGGTGATTAGGTTAAAAACAGTTTGCTGACATTTGACTTGGTGGAAGGACTAGCTGATGAGACGGCCTCAGGGGAAAACAGCCTCCGTGGCGGAACAATGATTTTGATGATGCTTAAATCTGCAACTAGTAGCTGGGGAATCTGTGGTACTGAAGTGGAGAGCAATTCAGGGATACGCTGGAATGCACACAGCTCGGGTGGTGTGAGTACTTGGTGGCACATGGTGGTAAAGGCACAGGTGAAAGTAGGTGGCAGAGACATTGCACTGGTAATTGACTTAAAGAGAAACTAAATACACACTTGAACTCGCAGGTAGAACTAGTAAACAGCCGACTATATCACTAAACAGCGGAAGCAATCTGGCAACGAGTCAGTAATAATGAGTGTGCAGTCCACGCTTTATGCTGTACTTGATTGTAATGAGTCCCACCTGTGAGAACCACACCCAGCCTCTGCCAAAAAAGGAAAACCAGGAAACAAAGCTCCACACTTCTCCACAGTACTCAAGGAAACACGAGAGTTTTCCTAACCACCACAATTAGATCAATAAGTCATTTAGGCCCCTTTCCTTTTCCTAATTTGCATAAAGTCTGTGCAATCTTTTTCTTTTTGGGGGTATATCTTAACCTTGGTTCCTCATTTTACATGTGACTATTTTTGTCTAAATAGACTTTATACTTAGTGTTTTCCTTGGTTCATATATTAAATGCCTTTTATTTTTGAATTTTTCATGCTTTATTATCTACTGTCCATCTATTGCTGCTGTGAAATGAATAACGTTGATCTTATGTCATTGTACACAATCTGTCAGTGGTGATCCTGCATCAGAAGTCGTATTTGCATGATTGACATGTCCTCACAGGATGATCAATGGCTTGCTAGTAGTCATTTGTACCCCTCTCTCCTACCTGACTGGCTGTTTTTACCATGACGCTAGTCTTTTTTATTCAGTGCTGTATATGTATTGCTGCTGGAATATGTGATGTGACCACTAACATGAAATGTTTACGAATCCCTGCTGACGTCTTAAACAGATCTTATGTTGGTTTTGTGCATATGGATGTGAGAAGCCTTTTGCCCAAAATTGATGTGGTTAGAATATGGCCAACGTCAACCAATGCTGACATTATGATTTGACATTATGATTTGATTTGAGATTAAATTCATGAGAAGATACACTTCAGACAGTCATATTCATAGGGGTGGGTGTAACATCTTTGGCCCCGATTGCAGTGCTAAAGGTTAGAAAAGGATTCAAGCAGCAGTTCTTTATTGAAGTCCTAAACATTCCTAAACATTCTGAATTGCTTGTATTAAAAGATAAGTTTAATAAAAGTTGGGTTATGGCAATTAGGGGATATTATAGACCTCTTTCTGCATCAAAAGATACACTGACGTCACTGTCTGAGTCCTTGTCTGTGGTCAATGGCAATGAACTGTTTTTTCCGAGGCTCTCATGTAAAACCAATTGTTATTTTAACATGACATATCTTTTAAATGCGTATATATTTCAAATGTATTATTTCCTAATCTTCCTTCTATTTCTGTTTTGAAGTTTCAACGATTGCTTTGCTAAAGCAACAGGCCTGAGGCATTATTGTGCACTTGAACTGAAACATGAACCTGCTCCTATTGAAATCTGCACCCAGTTTCCAGTTTCTTTCCTATTAATTGGTAATTTATGATATTCTGATTTAACTGTTACTCAGAGGTAATCCTTGTCTCTTCCTGCCCTTTCAGTTGTCAGTCTGGTTGAACCACTGTACAACCTTTGCTTCTCCACGTACAAAACACCAACTCTTTTGCAAACCTTTCATATAAAATAACATCTATTTGTGAAAACTAAAAGCATGAAAGGCCATTCAAAAATATACAGCAGTTCTCTCAACCATCTGTGTGTACTGCATCAAGCTTTTGTGGGAGATGATTACAAACCGTAGAAAGATGATGTGTTCGTTTGATGTTTTCACTTTTCACTTTACACCACCAGAGACATCAGTGTGGGGACTGGCTGCTTTGTTTTTCTTTAATCATCTTCTGGGGCAAATTCATTTATGTTCAGGAGCTGAGGCAATTTATCTTTGAGGAGATATCAATAGCAGGATAGCTGCTTTTGATGACTGTTTTAAAGAAGTGGGTGAGGTTCCCCCCAGAGTCTGTAAACAGGGTTGGGGAGATTGAATTTTTAAGATAATCTACGTTATGTATTGTCAATGGAGGAATATGCCCCCTGAATGATAAGTGTAGTGCATATCTATATCCATGAAGGGTAAAGCTGTAGCTAGTACACCTGTAGGTACCAAACAACTGCTTATAAAACTGTGACTTTTTTAAAGTACTAGCTCCAAATCAATTAAGTTTGCAAACTGTATGGATTTAATTGGAGAAAGATGCAGAATTTCAGAGCACACTTTCCTCTTGTTAAGATTTCTACAAAAGCTGAAGTCTCGTGGTTGTATTAGGCTCCAGGACAGGTTATCTGAAAAGCAAAGGGTCTTATATTCCCAGCTGAGATCTGGTACTTCACTGTATCCTTTGCTCCTTACACTCATTGATCTTTGGCCTCGGGTGTTCTGGTGTCAAGCACACTTATGAGCCACCCACTGCTCGAACATGGTGTTGTTATTATGGCCAATTCATGACTAGCATAGAGGTCCAATAACAAAGCAGTGCTCACACCTTTGAAGAAGGCACCCTTTATATAGGATTTATAGCTGAAGACTTCATTAATTGTTCATAAATGCTTTACTTATATAATTATGAACCATTGATAAAACAATTTCTGGGCTGCTGGGTTGTGAAAATTCCCTCTGGCAGGTGCTCAAACTCCAGCAGGATTCATTAGGGGAGACAAACTGCTGACAGCGATTTTGTTGAGTAGTGGAAAGAACACTTTGAGGAACTCCTGAACCTGGCCAGCATGTCCTCTATGGAGGAGGTAGAGTATGAAGACTCAGGGGAAGCTACACCTGTATCCCTACCAGAGGTCTCTGAGGTAATCAAGAAGCTCCTCAGCATCAAGGCGCCAGGTGTGGATGAGATTATGATTGGTCTGGACCAGTGTTCATTTTGTCAGTGAAAATGTATCATTATCATTCATCTGCAAGTGCAAGTACAAATTCTCACTGCCTCCATGCATCTTTCTCATTGGATGTTTTTTATCCAGCTCGGTGCATGTCATGGATGTATCATCATGTATGTGCATGGTCTCCCCAGATTAATATCAATATGTATGTTGATATATATGTTAATTCCCTTTTAGGAACACATTTGTTGAAGTAGCTGGAAGTTCTTTGAGGATTCTGAGCGTGTTCGCGATTAGCTTGCCTCGCCCCGTTAACATATTGTTCATTGTAATGGAGCCGAGCTAACAGTGAACATCTACTGCTTCTAAAAGATCATTTAACTAGAGTCACCTTTAGATACAGGATGAAGAACTCAGACCTCCAGAGGGAGCTTAGGGTACAGACACTGCTCCTTTGCATCAAAAGTAATCAGTTGATGTGGTGTGAGCATCTAATCAGGATGCATACTGGGTGTCTCACCTTGGAGGTTTTCTGGGCATGTCCAGCAGGCAGGAGACCCCAGGGTAGACCCAGAACATGCTGGATTATATATCTTATCAGGCCTGGGAACACCTCAGGATCCCCCAGGAGGAACTACAGATGTCTGGATGACCTTGCTTAGCCTGCTGCCACCATGACCCAGTCCTGGACAAGTGGAAGAATATGGATGGATGGTTGGATTCGCAACAATTTAGAAACCTCATATAACGGATGCCTTATTTGACAGTGGTACTACAATGACAAATTTTAGAAAAAAGTGACTCGTCTGCTCATGCATTCATGTAACAACTGTAATAAAGTGGAATGATTTTCTAATATGGCCACATATGATCAGCAAATGTCCATCAGTAGCCCTGAGGAAGCTGCTGGCAACTATTTTCCCTCAGTTTTCTGGAGTTGTGTGTGCTCAGATTTATATTCTGCTGGCCTGCAGCCTCACTTCAGAGAATAAATAGCCTCCCCCTGCCTGCTGTGCTGCAGCTGTGCTCAAACCCTACAGATGCCTCATGTCGACTGGCTGGTGGACAGAAAAAAGGAATCAGTCTTCCTGCCATCACAAAGCAGTTGCTAACATGCTGAGTCGCCCGAGACGGCAGAGCAGCAGTTCAAACCGGAGCCCTGCGACTGGTTGCCAGGTGTTGGGCAGCCCGGCTAGCTTTCATTAAACATACATACTAATTACAGGTATGTGAAAGAGTTCATAAACATTAAAGACACACATATGTCTGCCAACAGGCATGTACAAAGATGCCGACACATAACTGAACACACACGTGGCCCTGGTTGAGAAATAGAGTTGTACAATCCTGATTCCAAAAAAGTTGGAACACTGTGTAATACATAAACAGAGTGTGATAACTTGCTAATCCTTTTTGATTTATGCTCAATTAAAAGCAGCACAAACATGATGTATTTAATATTTGACCTCATCAACTTATTCTGAATTTGATGCCAGCAACATGTTTCAAACATATTAGGACAGGAGTGTCAAAAGACTGTGAACGTTGTGGAATGCTCCAAAAACACCTGTTTGGAACTACTTACTTACAGCTTAGAACTAATCAAAATGACGGCCCTGTACGTGGATTCTAATGCCTCGTTTTTAATGAGTTTCACACACATTTTCAGTGACGTTTAATAAGCCTTATCACCATGCCCACAATACAATTTGATTAATTCCCTGACACTTGGCCTTTCTACCATTTCGATTCAGACTGAAATATTTAATGGACTCACTTGAAATGTTGTACAGATATTCATGCCACCCAGTGGGTGACTTCTAATGACTTTACTGATCCCTTGACTTTTCGGCTAGGTCTCAGTAGGTCAAAGTTTTCATGTATCCTGAGAAATGTTTCCACATCTACAAGACAGACTGGCAGAAAATATGATAAAGACACTGAACTCTATCCCAGAATAAATTAGAGAGCTGGGCCCAGAGCTCTTGAAAAGAAATGATTAATAGATAGTCACTGCTGTCTAATCCCAATGTGTCCATGGACAATAAAATAGCGATTTGGCCAACAATGCCGCAAATACAGTGATGGTTAATAATGTCTGGGTTGCCAACTTTTGCCAACAAGCTGGAGAGAGATTCAAGGGTTAAAGTCTATGTCAGGTTAAATACCTGTCTTTCTTCCATCACCTAAACACAATATAGTGAATATTTCATCACACATCACAGGCTTCATAGGAACTATTCCTTCAGAAGAAAATATTCCCATGAAAACAATTAATTCTATGGATCACATTTTCACCTCCAGTGTTGGGCATTGATTCAGGAATGTGTCTTTGCTGCTCTCTGTAATGGACAAATATTAGTGTTAAAATGTGGAAAAAAACCTTGTTCTTAGACTTTCTCGTGCATGCAGAGAAACCTATCTTTTTATGAATTGTTAGCTTTGTTTCAGTGGTATGATCGTGAGCACTGTCAACGTTAAATACAACAACACTCAATTTGGTGACCAGATACCTGCAAAACTGACAACCTTCTCATCATCCTCAGCTTCACTTTGCGTTATGTGTTCTAATTAGCAAATGTTAGCATGCTAAGGCAAAAAAGTAAACATGGTAATCATCATAGGCTAGCTGCTAAACATCAGCATGTTAGCACAAACAACCACTGTAGCTAAGTGCAGTTGTACAGCCTCGCAGTCACGAGCTGCGAATAACACTTATAGAATGTTATTTAACAAAAAACAATAAGGTTCTGAAATTATACTGACAATAGAAAATAGTAGCCATCAACAGGTTTTATCCAAATATATTGGATAGAAATGCTATTTACTTGTATATACCCATAGAGGATAGATACAGAACTGCAGTATATTACTTGAAGGCTAACACATACTGCGGAGGGTTCCATATGGGGAGGTCTTTCCACACTCAAGGGACCAACAGATCAGTTGTAAATGATTCCCTTGTCTGGCATTTCCAGTGCACAAAGAGGGGAAGGCAGCTGGATCATGAGAAAACTGGAGGGGAATAATGATTTGCAAGCTAGAGTTTCATGGGAGAGCGGGACTTTTTGGTGGCCACCTGTTTTTAACAGGATACTGCATGCATTCTGTAAAGTTAGGTTATCTCATTGCTGAAAGATCTCATCCCAGTTGCTCTTGACAACGTGAAAACAAGGGTTCACAGTTGGATTTTTCCTCCATGTCATGGAGAAGTTGACCTGAATGCATGAGTCCTGAAGTTACACAAAGAACCAGGCTGCAGAGATAAACCAGCCTCTATGAGGATGTTCCTGCGCATGATGGTCCCCATGGAGCTATCAGTATCAGAGAGCATAATTTCGAATCTGAGGCACGTCTGCTCATTCGGCAAATCTCCTCTCCACTGAGTGTCTCCCTCTCTGCAGCGTCCGCTCCCCTGGGCATGAGCCAGCCGCTCTGTTTCCTCAGCTGGGGATGGGGATTCAGCCAGGTCCATTTGTCTCCATCAGCAGAGAGCTCTGTCTCTACAGAATAATGCTCAGTGATCCAGAACAGCTCATACAGCTCAGAGTTTGCAAAACAACACACATTGCAGAGCTGCTGGCTGTTTTAAAGGTGCTGAAGAGTGCGCTGAAAGCCAGTGTTTAGTTCAATTATAGCTGGAGTAAAGGAGTGGGGGTTTGCTGAGAGGCAGCACTTTTGTGGGCAGGAAGCAGCGCTGTCACACTGATGTGTCAGTTTTCCAATATTGGCCTTTAAATAAAAACTGGACATCAGCCAGCAAGATGTTATAATGGAAGTGATGGCTTTCAGGATGCAGTGCAAACACTGTCAATCTATTGGTGAGTAAACTCATAGTAGCAACTAATAAAGTGTAACCATTGATCCAGTTTGTCAAGGACAGATATTCAGTCAGTTCCAGTTCTTTCAGTAGGATGATCTGAAGCCTGGACTGTTGCTTCACACCAAAAGCACCAAGAGGTTATTCCAGTCCAGGAATGTGTTGGATGATTTTACTCTTGCTCAAGAAGCTGCTGACTCACCTGTCATCAGTCTAAATGATCAAGATGCTTTTTCAGAGACTTTTCTACTTGGGCACAAAAAAAATTAAATAAAAAAAAAAATACAGGAAGAAGAGTGATTTTTGCCTTTTGCAACTGTAGATTTTTGAGCTGTTTTTAAAGATTTACATTTTCAGTAAGAACCAATGGGCTTGGAGCTGAGAGTCACAGACAGGGTTATGAGGTCAGAAAGTATTGAGACACAGACTAAAATGTAATTGGTATGCATCTGCACATGGGATTTGTTGATAATAAGAAAAATATAGAGCTTTTTACTACAATTAAACAGACAGAAACCGTCATGCTCCACTAGAAGGTCAATATTCTGCCATCTGAAAAGATCAACACAAGAAGCCCATTTAATGGGAGATTATAATGAAAAGCCAAGAAAAGAACTGACTCCCGCAGGAGGAGAAAACTAATTTAATACAAAACCAGAATAAATAAACAGACAGTGTCCCACAAACTAACAGTCCAAAACTAAGGAGCCGGGCAGGCAGGAATCTAAGCTCACTAATCTCAGTCTTAGTTCAAACAGAAGCAGCAGCTTCCAAAGTCTATATATTGGTGACAAAGAGATCTGGCAACAAGGAAAAAGAAACACCGAGCTTAAGTATGGTGAGGATGATTGCTCCATTCAGATCAACTGCGCTGCCCGCTGCTCAACACACCTGCCCGCCACACCTCCACCCTGCACAGTAGAGATGGGGAGAGAGACACCAGACGCCAGAACCTCCACAAAAAACAACACAAAAACACCACAGCTACTGCAAAGGCAGAGGCATTTTGGACTGGTGTGTTGCTAGAAATAAGCATCATCTAGTGATCATGAATGAAAAGCTGAACCTGTTGGTGCTGTTTGAGAAATAGGTCACCAAAAATATAAGGAATCATTGAATATTCACTGTATGATTCATTGAAGTCTGGGCCTCATGTTCTGGAACAAAGCGCTCAAAAGCAATCAGAATCACGCTCCCTGGGACTCTTGGAGACACAAAAGTCATTGTTAGACTTCAAAACCTTCATGTACAGACTTGAACCCAGCTCCGACAATACTCCTGCCTGCCAACAAAGATTTCTAAGAAGAGGCAGAGGGACACATCCACAATATGCTTCACCAAATAATTTGGTGGTTCATAACAGCCACAGCAAAAACGCAGTGTTTCAACCACGTCTGCCCGATGAGGAGGTCATAAACTGTTCTTCTAAAAGGAGAAGTTTACCAACACAGCTGAAACACTGTTTAGTAGAATAAGAAAACTACATGGACTTACTGGAATGGAAGATTCGTCATGTTCCATGCATGTGGAAACTATTCTGACTGAATAATGATGTCATGCAAAGGTACATAATTTCTCCCACAAAAAAATGTGGATCCTTTTTCACCGCAGGCCTTCATGATTTCATTCGCTAATTTCACTTCCTCTTCTCTTGTGGGAGTTTGAAAGAGGAGGTTAGTCAAAAACACTCAGCCATAATAGCTTTAGGTTACTCGTCTCACCTCATCTCCACCTATAGGCTTCCTGATCTTTGCACCCTTTCTGGCTCCGCTAGCTGGCTGTTGGCTGCAGAAATCAAGCTTCAGATGGCCCTTCAGGGACGTAAGGTTGAACTCATGCCACATCCAATGTTCAATTCATCATCTGATAGCTCCAAATTAGCATATTATCACTTTCCTGTAAAACCCATGTGGGCCTATCACACAAACTTCTCATGAGCTATGAGGAACAGGCTCAGTTTCTGCTCTGTTTATAGTGATTTTCATATAATCCAATGGGTTTTAAATGATTTGCTCATCTTAACAAGTGGGACAGTTTACTCAAACAAGAAATGAACAGTTAATCCTTGACTCCCGACAAATAACTCTATAATATATTAGTTGCTGATTACGACATTGTGCTATTATGTGTAACAATATCTGATAGCTGCAATTAGGGCTTGATAAAGTCAGATATTGCTCCCATTTAACGCTTTCCCAGCAGATTTGTAATATCTGTGTGTATCACTTCAGAGTAGCGCCTTGTCCTCCTTCCCTGCTCCCCAGTCGACTCTTTCTGCTAATGGATCAACAGGACCGAAGTGAGGGAGTCACACCTGAGCAAGGAAAAATACCAGGAGCTAATGGAAACCATCTGTCCGAACAGCATTTTGATCCATAACTCGGATTCCCAGGTTCCCCATTCAGTGAGGGTGTGAGCAGCAGGACCTCATTAGCAAAATAGTGAGGCTTTTGGGGGCAAAAAAACAAAGATTGACTTCATGCAGAAAGCAAGGGGATTGCCAGCGAGATCCCAAAGTGGGCGAGAAGAAAGGAAAGAGATGCTGTTATGGGGGAAAAGCTGTGAAGCTAAAATCAAACTGACCCCTCTGAAAAGACTATACACGGAGAGAATAAATCATATTTAACTGGTTACAGCTGTTGGAAAGAAAGGGATCCATTTATTATGTATGAGAGAAATGAAACTGATGATCAAAGACAGGATGTAAAGATGTTCACACTGGACTTGGATCAGAAATCTGATTCTGCTATAATGTCTCATGGCCTTGCACGACCTGAAAATGGAGAAGCTGCTTCTTCTACATTTAATAGAATAAAGAGAGAAAGAGATGGGGATCCACTCCAGTGAGCTGGAACCATACCGCTAACTGCACAGGCCGGCCAAACATGCTCGGCTCAGGCCAACTGAGAGACTGTCACTGACAGTTCATGTGATGATGGCAGCCTGTTTGCGTTATCAGTCACCCCTCAGGTAATGAAATAAAGTTGTGTTCATGCTGGGCTGAGGTTTGCCGAGCTCAGTAGAAGCAATGCAGTCCTGCAAAGATGGGAAAACATAGCCTGTATTGCTCAAGGCAAAGCGTTATTTCTCTTATATGATACAATTCAATGACTGTGACATTATAAGTTTAATTATTTTTACTTTACTCTAACATCAGCAATGTATCTATGACTGCTATGACCCGCATTCTCACCAACTCTGTTGTTCCATTCAGCTCTGTGGACATGTTAAGCCTCCTTTAGCTCATCATTTTGGTTTAGTATCGGTACAGTATTGTTTTGGTTCAGTCTCACTGCTCCCAGCCTCGTTTCACTCCGCAACAGGCAGCTGTTTTCACTGGAAAAGCTCTGATTAATCCCCATCAGATATTTTTCTGAGGAGCTGGAGATCAAAGTGAAATGGATAATGAGTATTGGACTTACACTTACTGGTGGTCACATACACAGCTCTAAATGGAGGATAATGGTGTTCTGTGTCTGCTGGATGTGGGTTTAAACACTTGCTTTTACCCACATCCAGTATGCCAACATGTTCACACTGCCTCATTTATGCGGTGATCATATGTCAATATTGTGTTGGCAGCTTGTTCTGCTGCCCCCAAGTGGAAAAAAAATCTATTATTTAACAATTTTCACTCAGCCATATTGTGAAAATGTTTGCCTGATAGATGCTGAGCTTGGCCTCCTACTGCAGCATCACTCACTTACAGTATATACATCAGCTAAGATGAGCTAACTCCTCACTCCATGATCATTCCACGCTCTACAAATGTAGGACAAATGTAGGCAAACATGTCTGAGAACAAAACTAAAGATGATTCCAAGCTTTCCTCCTCTCAGGTGAAACATAAAATATTCCAGAGGACACATGCTTACATAACTGCAAATCAAAAACGGATACAGGTAGTGCATCATAAAAAATCTGGGATGCTCAGGGGAAGGCAGATGGGACAGCAGGCCTCTGAGCATTAGGAGTTAAACGGATGCATCTATGAAACAGAAACACATGTGAGCAATGCAGCAGAGACGGCTGGATGAGCATATGGAGAGGGGATCACAGGAAGAGGAGAAACATGCTCCAACAACTCTGCAATACCTGCTCCGGGTAGAAAATTCCACACGTATAGATATGCCACCATCAGAATCTCAGTTCTTCTAAAGCCAAATTATCATCACATAATCATTGAAAGAAACATTTGCGATGTAGCAATGGAAAAATCTGAATAACTAGTAATTGAGACAGCTATCTGCCTTCTTTTCGAGTTGGCGGACTTAAACACATCAAAATGAAACAGCCATTCCCATTTTTGCTCGACTGGACACGAGAATAGTTCAGGGTTTTGTCAATGAGCCATTTCACGGAACATTGACCATCTTAAATCATAATTTGTATGTAGGAGTATGAAAGAACATGTGACTTGCTACTTCACTCAAATCACAGCCTGAATATCTTTGAATGGAGCAACCTCAACAGCCAGAAAAAATATACCAGTTCCATTCAGTTCACATGATGCAATTGAGGGGTTTGAACATAGGTTTTCAGACTTTTGGGTAACCAAGATGCTGAAAGGGCTTGGACTCCTTTTGAAGAGCACTGACCAAAATTAAATTGGCAACTGGCATGACGATCTACAATCTTAGATCTTATTAGATCTTATCTTATTAGGTTTCTCTTTTTGAAAGAAGTTGCCCATTTATGAAAATAAATCATTTTAAAAATCTAGATCGAAAAATGGGGCTGCACGGTGGTGCAGCAGGTAGTGCGCGTGCCTCACAGCAAGAAGGTCGCAGGTTTGATTCCCGGGTCGGGCCTTTCTGTGTGAAGTTTGCATGTTCTTCCCGTGCGTGCATGGGTTCTCTCCGGGTACTCCAGCTTCCTCCCACAGACCAAAAACATGCTCATTAGGTTGATTGGTGACTCTAAATTGCCCCTGTGAATGATTGTGTGTATGTGCCCTGCGATTGGCTGGCGACCGGTCCAGGGTGTACCCCGCCTCCCGCCCATTGACAGCTGAGATAGGCTCTGGCCCCCCCACAACCCCAAAAGGGATAAGCGGCATAGAAAATGGATGGATGGATAGATGGAAAAATTAAAGGCCCAATTTTATGTTATTGCTAAAAAATTACATCAGCCTAAAAAAACATATGGAAAATATAGATTTCTTCATAAGCACGTATCAGGTTTCTGAACATCTTGTGTTTGAATTGAATTGAATTGAATTTTATTTGTATAGCACCAAATCACAACAGAAGTTGTCTGAGGACACTTTCCATATAGAGCTGGTACAGACCAAGCTCTTCTATCTGAGCAGGTTTACTCGTGTTTAGTCAGACAAAATTTGTCGTGTGAGCTTCAGTCTGGCTTCAGAGGAGCTCCTGAAACCTGTCTTTGTTATGATGTTGTGGTCGAGCAAAAAAAACACGGAAGCGAACCCAATTATGCAGACTTAAAAAAGGCAGAGTGGAAGCTGTCCAAACGCAGAAACCAGGGACTCTTAATAGAAATATGAAAATTTCTCAGGGAACAGGAAAAAGCCACACATAAGGGATGATGCTACAAAGACAAAGAGAAACACAATGACTTAAATAGACAAGGAAGGAGAACTAATTGCACACAGGTGGACACAATGGAACAAACACAAGGGCGGGAAAACACAGGAAGTAATGTCAACTCTGACACATGAGGGATGGCTACAAAATAAAACAGGAAATAACAAAACTAAAAAGTCCAGATCCTAACAGTCTTATTCATCTGTTTGACTTTGTTAGAACAAAACCTTGATGGAGGAAAGTTTGTGCGGCTGTCTCTTGTTGTATGCGGCGATTCTGTGTAAAACTGAGCTAATCCAGTTTGCAAGTAAGAAGAACAAGTATGAAAAAACAAGTATGTTGAAAGTTTCGTACAATGGAGCTGAAGTTGATCTCAGACAAGTTTCTCATACTTAGGAATAATAGGAAGAGTCACTCTGCTGTGAATCTGTTGCTGCAAAAATGTTATCTAAGCATGCCAGCAAACTGAAGCTCCTGTATCGCAGAACACGGCTTTTCAAAGTTTCTGTTAAGAAAACCCTGGATGTGTCAGCATTAGCGTTAGCGACAGTCAGATTTTTAAGGTAAGTTCATTGGTCAGGACTGCCCTAAGTGGATTTTTGCTGTGAGCACAACAGAACTTGTTTTTAGCATGAGAGCTAGCTAATGTCAGCCACCACCAACACCACCAAGTGGGAGGAAACCATGGCAAACCAATGTGCTTACTGGAGGTTGATCCATCACAGCCCGTCCAGTTTTTGACTGAAATGGAGGATCTGCACAGAAATACCTTCAACTGATCATTTGCCAAAGATTCCAAAACATTTGCCTGCCAAGACCTTTTGGATACTGGTCTATAGTTGTTAAGATTGTTCTTGTCACCTCTCTTATGTCAGCGTTTAACATGAGCCATTTTTCAACCTCTGGGAACTATACTGGAGGAAATAAAGATTGAACATATGAGTCATTTGCTCTGAGATAATTTAGGCCAACAGCTGAAGAGAAAAGGGATCCAGATGGTCCACTCCAGTCGATTTGCTGGGATCGATGGCATGGGGAGCATCTTTAACTGCATTTGAAGAGATGGGATCTAGGCTGATTAGTCTCTTCGTGGTCAACAGTCACTGACCATGATCTGAGAAGGAATTGAGGAAAACTTGTTAGTTTTATCAGAATTTATAGCCTTCATTGCAGGATTTGACCTTGAGACTAAATCCAGCAACTACTCTGAGTTGGCTTTTCTCATCATGGATGCACATCTGCTTCTGAGTGCTCTGAAAATGTTCCAATGGGAATTACTCCCAGTGTTTAGCAAAGGGACCAGGCTTTATTTCTTTCCACTAACAAGACTGATAGATCATGGGTAAACCAGGGGTTTGATCTATTTTTCACTCTTCTTGAAAAGGTGCATCCCTGTTTATGACTGAGAGGAAGTCTTGATGAGTCAGTCCAAAGCAAACTCAGTATCCAGATGAATATCGCTGATAGAGATAATTTAAAAAGGCTTGTTCATTTGTTTGAAGTGACACTCAGCAATAATTTCGATTGGGGTCTCTTGAAACGAGTGCTGCTGAGAGATGCCACCAGGCAGTGATCACGAAGTCCAAGCTCATATCCACCAGCAGAGACAATTTAATTACTGTGTACATTTATGCAAAGTGCCTCAAGTGAATAATGGATCCAGAAGATCCTGTTTTAACCAAGTTGTGCAACAGCCTCCCACTACACATCAATATTAAATATAACTGTTTTTATGGATGAGGGTCACAGGATTGTAATGAAATTTGCAATGGCATTGTTACTCTAGTTGTCCTTTTGTTCTGATGTCTGAATCTTCTTTATTTCTTAAACTGTGGTTTTTTTGTATTTCAGGATCGCGTTGTTTTGATGGATGTTGGATGTCTTGTGCTTTTTTTTTGTATTAAGAAGAAATTCAATCAATCAATCAGCTCTCAAAACTGGAACAACACAAACAAAAAGTATCATGTGATTCAGGCCTGAACTTTTCTTGATACACACATATGTCCTTAATTTTGGTTTTTACCAAATGTTTTGAACCACCAGATTTCAGTAAAAGCTAACTGACAGCACACATCATTCCTGAACATACACAGTATATCTGCCTGTTGTACTGATCCTCATCTCCCCATTGTTGGAATGGGAGCAAATCTATGAACCCTCAGAAAACATCATTTAGCTCTTTTCGATGTGGTGTCTATGGTTTTAGACTCTTTATATTCGGCTCTCTGGCTATCAGTCGGGATCCACTTTCCATCTTAACAGTATGCACATCAGTATGAGTGATGACGGGCAGAGGAGGCTTTGTTTTAAAAGTAGGATCCCTGTGCAGACTATAGAGTAACCAGATTTCCATGATAACGCGTTAATGTATTTCAGTGACTTATTTATGAATCGCAAAGGCATAGGTGGAAGACTGTCAGGCGCATGGATCGCTTGACTTTTCATGAAGTAAATATCAAAACACCCTCCGATCCTTTGTGACTTGCTTGCAGAATTAGGCCAACTGATGCTCTGTGCACTATCAAACATACCCACAGAAATGCAGTTTCGTAACGAAGACGCATTAACCATCAGGAATTAGTATGACTCATTGACTTGTGGTGGGCCAAGTGAGCAAGGCAGCGGTGTTTGGATGTGTTCCTGGCCAGCAGGATGATGAATCTCTGATTCTCTCTCTCGCTTGTCTTACAGCCATCAGCCTGTGTTTAATGTTTCCTTCCTCCCGTGCCAAGAAGATGTCTCCAATAGCGCTGAATCCCACATTGTGCTCGACAGCAAAAAGTTCAGCGAGCGCCAGGGCACCGGCCAAATACTTACTCTGTGTGTCAGGGGGTCACAAGGCTAAGTGGGCTTAATGCGCAAACAAGCATGGCCGAACAGCTAAGTAGCATCTGGGGGGAGGAGGGGAGCGCTAATATGAAAATCCATCAATGAAATGAAACGTTTCTAGGGATAACAGAACAGGGAAAGAAATGTCAGGCGTCCATTCAAAACACATGGGAGGTATTTGAGGAAAGCCTGGATGATTGAGCTCCTACTGGTGCCTTGAAAATGGGCTTTCTCCAGAGGTTTAGCTGGATGTGAGAGAGAAAGCGGGGAGGAGAGAGAGACAGCAAGACTAGACTGCATGTGAAACGGAGTGTGAGTATGCGTCTTTGTCTCCGGAGGACTTAGGGACGGAGCAGAGAAACGCTCAATCACTTCCAGCTGTTGAGCTGTTGCGCTGATGGATGGGAAGCACCGGGCATGTGTGTCGGTTTACTGAGAGAGGAGTTCCACTGTGACGTGCACGCAAAGACACAAGCGGCACATAAGCGCAAGCTGGCCCTCCGCTCTTTTTTTTTCGAATTTGGCAAGGTCATATTAGAAATATCGAGGGGAAATGGAAAAATCCAGAGTGCAAGTCTTTTCAGATGTTAAGCCAAATATATCTAATGGTGTTGAGTCAAGCGTACCACCATTTGATGAATTAATGATTCAAACATTTTATTTACAGCTCCATCATTTTGGAGTTCTTGCAACTTCCAATAGTGTTGTCTATCACACAGATGGTTTTGGTTGTCTGTCCTAAATACCCCACAACTCTTTTTCCAATTATACCACGGCATACTACATGCTTTCAGAATATACTAGTACTTGTACTTGTCCTCATTGGAAGCTTGAGCATAATTTAAGCATATTTTGAAAAATCTATTGAGGTGCAAAAATATCTGATACCAAAAACACATAGTTTGCTGGTGTGGCAGGCAAAAATACCTAAAATACAGACAAAATAAAGTGGTTTTAAAAATATCTGACATGCAGGTTTTAAGATATTATGATTTCAATTTAACACAACTTTAACTAAGCTTAAGTATATAACAAAACTATACTATAACTATAACAAAAATGGAAGAACAGGATCATCAAAAAAGCAGAAGATTATTTAAAGATTATGTGGTGGAAATACTGGGCTTGCTGAGGTTAAGTTTGTTTTTATGTTCAAGTGTTCTTTGACACTTTGGGTGTTTAAGTCGTGGTGACCCCAGGGTAGTTATCATGGCTAGGCAGGTGCAATTAACTGCCTCTCAAATCAAAGCGAACCACACTTTGTTCCAATGCCTAGTCCCCTCTAATTAAAGTAGATTAAGGTAGATCCATCAAGAAGTCCCACAACATTTCTCCCGCACTGACAGCCTCCTCTCAACAGACCAATAAACACCTCTGCAGTCCACTCGGCAAGATGAGCTTCGTGGAAACTAAAGCGCCTACGGAGCTGCAATGATAACGTGCATTTCTGTTGAAACACTCCCTTTTAAAGCTCAACACAGGTTACAAGTGAGTTAAAGGGATGCTCAAGGGGAAATTATATGACTGAAGCAGGAAATTGTAACAGTTAATTCACAATTTATTCTCTTAATTTTCAAAATTCTTACTACTTGAATGAAATTCCTTTGACCTTTTTCCTCACAGATTCATTTCTGAACTTTTTTTCCCTTGGCTTTAATAATCTACCACAGAAGACAGCGTTTCCCTGAATGGTGGTAAACGTGCCCGCAGAGTGCCAGCCTCGCCACGCCTCGGCAGGGCAGATTCAAAGGTGAGCATTAGTCCAGGTGGGAGGGTGGCACCTTGGTTGGGGGTGGGGTGGTGTGTTGAGGTATCATCGCTTTCCCAGCAGGGGTGTGGTGCATTCCCGACCTGCGCTGATGACAGGAACCCCAGGTGACCGCTGCTGACATGACCTGAGCGTTGGCTTGTTATTAGAGCGATATCACAGGGCATGTAAACAAGCGCACCCTGTTGTTTGGCCAGGTGGGGCTTCACAGGGCTGGTGACACTAAAAAGCCCTTAAAAGACAGGGTCAGATGATTTGTACTGCCTCAAATGTCCGATTATCAGCAAGTCAGCAAGAGTTGTTTTTTTCTTCTATGATGAACCTTCTTCCTGAACAGAGCCAATCAATGTGTTTATTGGCCGTCTGAGTGGAAAAATGACTTCTATCTGGTGAGACAGGTCATTACGCAGCTGTTTCAGAAGAAGTCAGCGATGGTTGAACCCATGCACACACAAGGCACTCTTAAGGGTTTGTGCGAGACTCACTGGGCTTTCAGCAAAGTCAAGCGTAAACCCATACAAGGTAATATTAGACACTCACAACAAGGTGAGGTGGTATAAAGAATGAAAAACACAGAATATGGAGGAGTTAATGGTGGATGAATGGGTAAAACACAACACTTTTACTCAGGAAACCAACGTTCTTCACGTCAATATCGACTTATTTTAACTTAAGTACATAAATGAACTTATTTGTCATGTAAATGGCATACTTCTGTGTTTTATATTCAAGAGTGTGAGGGCTCGAATAAAAAATATGACTTCAGCCTTCGAAATCTCTCACAACTGTTTCAAATCTCAAATGAGCAATTGGGGGATCAGCGCTGGCACCAGACAAAGTAATTGGACAGGTAGTTGATTTCTATGGGGAGCTTAATGTGTTCATTGTTCACTCATCTGAAGCTCATTTCCAATTTCATTATTGGGTGAAAGTCAGGCAAGTTAATATGTCAGGGTCTGTTGAATTATGAATTATTATGATTTTTTTTTTCTTTTACGTGATTGTCGTCGTTTTCTAATGTCAATATTCTCATACGTGCATTGGCAAATTTGGCTGTTGGGTTTGTTCGGGTGGGGCTGTATCAGTGGGTCTGAAAGCAGGGGAGGAAAGAGTCTTGCTTGTAACCTTCCAAAAGACACCATTAACCTTTGAAATCCAACACCAGTCGGATTCCAGAGAAATGGCGGCTTAAATTTCAAGTCCAGACGTGAAATTTGGACCAGGAGTGCAACACAAGATTCGTATTATTTTAAGAATATTCCAACAAAGACAAACCAAAAGCTTCTTGTTAGAAATGAAACCTTCTAAATTGAGTTTGCTGCCTCGATGCAGCGTGTCAGCTTCCTGACCATGAGTCACTGAGCCAAAGACTTTCCTGCGGACCTCCATTTGTTTCGGGCCTGTGGCCTCACTGCAAGGACACTAATTATGGTTTTAATTATTAATTAATCATGTCTGCCCCATTTTCAGCTCTCATTCACATGCAGAGTTCAGGAGGAGTTCATTTGGTTTGACAGGACTCGATCTGTAATGGAGTCTGCTGATGTAGAAAATCCAAATGGACTTAAAATTGTCATTTTGTTGCTATTTCAGGCTGGGAGTGATTTGGCTGAGAGTGAGATGTGAAGTTTTATTAGCGCAATGTGTTTAACTTAAGGGAAACCAGGATGTGCTAAAAGAAAAGGTTGAAACTCGTGCACTTTTGGGCTTACATAGACGTGTGTGTGACACATATCAGACATCTTTAAAGCTGCATTAATTGATTAAGTTGTTTTTGGTGACTTTTTATAAGCCTTGAAGAATGTTAGGCTCAGGGGTGCACAGAAGTTGCACACAGGTACACATGCGTAATGTCACATGTGGCACAAGCTAACAAACAAGCAAGTCGAGCTAAAAAGTCCAGTCGCTCGCTTGTTAAATGGGGAGTTTGCTGAATGAAGAACAACGGCCAACTCTGTCATGATTTTCTGAAGAGAAAATGGATTCTCTGATCTCAGTTTAATAAAAACCAAGCGCAGAAACGACATCTGACCCAAAGCCACGTGGGAAGCTGAAGCGGAGGACAGCGAAGGAGGCACCGGGGACAGCGAGGGGGATTGCGTGACTGAAAAACTTCTGTGCACCCCGGGTTATGCTCATTACGTCGTCATTATCATCGTACATGAAAGTGTGGACTGATTCAACAAAGATGCATCATGTTATCAGCTATTACAATAACAAATGGCATGATGTACATTGTGATGAATTGTCTACTTCCATCTGTGAAGTTAGCATTAAATTCATCAAATACTATGTGCTATTATAGAGTCGCAAAATGGTAATTTAATGTAAATGATGCAGTTTTTTCTGATGCTTCTGTCGCTACAGACACTTTTCCTTCCCTCTTGATTGTGAGCATTTTCTGTCTCCGAGCCTTCTGGGAAATATCACCCTGCACTCCCACAGCCTCTGCCATCACTTCACCAAATTCACCTTGAAAGTACTTCATAAGGCATTCATTAACTGACTAGTAGAGCTGTGCAGCTCTGCCGTCCTAACTGTCATCACTTAAAGAGAGACTAGCAAGGACTCCAGACAAAACATGACTCACTTTTCCACTGTAAACATAATAACCCTCCATGAAACTCAGCGTTCAGCACATTAATGCCAGTCCTTCCTTTGGGTTCTGGAGATAGAGAGAGGAAATTAAAGCTCATAGAATTGACCATAGTCCATGTAAAAAGCTCAATTAAATTGCGATTACACTTAAAGAGACACAGATGAAAACAGCTACCGGGAATACAGTCATGCCCCTGTCGAAAAACACGAGGAAATTGCTGGGAAATGTCATGTCAGGGGTTTCCTCATGAGGCGGTTAACCAAAGAATAACCGCGAACACTGTGCTGCTATCAAGAAGTTAATTATAATCAGGCATATTAAGCAGCTGAGCATCAAGATTAGGTCTGAAACACACAAACACAGGGCACCATCTCAATTTTGGCTGTCCCACATGGCAGTGAGAGAGCACTCTTGGGGTTAAGATGTAACGTCCCTGGTGCACAGACATTCAGTCTCTGAGGACTCAGGGGAGCATATGAACACTGCATGACTGCTCATAGTTTCCTCATCTATCACATGCAGATAAACCCTGCGGTCAAATCATTCCCAAGGAGCTTATTCAGTGACGAAGTGTTGTCTTAGTCATATTAGATTAAAAAAAGCAGTCAACCACCTGCGGTTGTGGTTGAGTCTAGACGCTCCACACCTACGTCCTCATCTTCCGGCATGCATATCATCAGAATAGTCTGAAATTTTTGCGCATTTGTTGTATTTTCTGTTAGAAAAAAGGTTTTCCACAACATACAGCGCTATTATTTTCTTATGTTGTCCCTGGGTCACAGGAGTCCATGCTTGGATGGAGCATCTTGAATGACTTTGAAAGGTTCGAATTATTGTTTTGCACAGTGGATAGAGCCTTTGTGCAAGGTCACAAGTTCCATTTTACTCAAATATTTGGAGCTTTCCGCTTGACAAAAGAGAAGCAGTGAAAATATCTCCGCATGGACAAACTTGTCCATCATCGGGCATGTCCACACACCCATGAATAAGATCGATTTTGAAGGGCTTGACTTATTTCCTGTTTTATGCTGAAGGTTCACTCTGTCATGTTCGTTTTACTTCCTGTCTGTGTGTTTTCTGTGTCTCCTGTGATTCAGCCTCTTGTGTATTATGTCCATATGTGTCGTCTCAGTCTGTTCTGAGTTCAGGTTTTGCCCTTCTCCCCTGTTCTTGGATTTGTCTCAGCCTGCTTTGTTCACTGGAATCACCTTAAATGAAGCTTCATGAAAGCTTTTTGTTTCTACCTTCCTGGTGCACTATAAAAGTCTTTTCCATGAATATTACAAATCATTAAGAAATTACAGACATAAAATAAAGCATTACTTCCAAAGGCTAAAGCACCAGATTCACTGTTTTAATTATTTGCAAAATTAGGGAATACACACAATGACAGTACAATATGAAGTAAGACAAGTAGCTAAGGCCTTACACAGCTTTCAAATCTTAGCACCAGAATGGGATAATATGCAGATTTATCAATGTATGATGCCACTTCTATGCTATCTCTGATGTTCTTCTCTGCAGCTCCACGCCGAGCTGTGTGCAGGGAGAATCAGCGCATTTTATCCTGAAAGCCTGACACAAGTGAAGCTTTAAACTTCACCAAAATGAAGAGTTCATTTCCCAAATGTCAGATTTCCATTTTGTAAATATGAAAGCTCTGCTTGAATACACAGGCCGGCGGCTGACCTTCAGACGGACTCTTGACAGCGGCTGCAGGGCGAGCGAGTGGGGAGGACAGGAAGGACCACGCAGGACAACGCAACATATTTCACTTCCAGTTTTTCAGACATTCTTTAGTCTTCATACAAAGGTGCCATCACGTGGAGTTCCATAATCCAAGATATAAAGGGAGCTACTGTATATTAAAAGGCATTGTTATGTACTGGCTAGACAGCTATGTATGATTGCGCATATAAAGCAAACATTTTAAAGGCAAAGGTTGAGAAAGCTAAAGCACATCACAGGGTGATACAAAATGGGCCAGGGCTGCAGGTTAAAGACAACACATGCTCTGGATGAGCACCACACCGAGAGTCCAGGTTCCTCTAGAAAAAGGTCTGAATAAAACATGGTGTGTGAGATTACAGGCATTGTGAACAAAAACAGTATCAAAACACGAGCGACAGACCTGCTGTACATGCTGATGTCTTCTTTGTTTGTCTCAATGTCGTTGCATCAGCTATATGGGGGCTAAATGGTGCAGAGCGTGTTGATGTAACAGCTAGGTTGACATTATTGGTTATTTATTTAATCTTTCCGTAATGAAGAGATAAGAAAATAAAAATATTAAAAAAAAAAAATGTGTGGGTGTGAAATTAGAGTGAGGTATCAGCTCCCTGCAGCCCACTCCCCATCCTTGCTTGAGGCTGTTCCAGGCTACATTAGCTGCTACTAGCATAACACACTCAAATATCTCAAGATGCATTGTGGGTAATATAGGTGCCAGGTTTGCAAGAATGTGTGAAATAGAAAGGATATCTATGGTTCAGCTGAATCGACTTCTTCTTACTCTATCATTATTGATATGAATTTAATTTAATGTCATGTGTTTCTGCTTTAAGAGTACCAGTCAACACGTCAAACATCGACCAGGCTCTACTCAGAGAAATTCACTCCTATCGTATGTATAAATGCCCTGGAACAGTCGGGATGTGAAAGCAGGCAGGTGAAAATGTGCGAATGAGGAAAATGCTTGGAGTGGTGAGGACGGCAGGTGCCTGCTCAATATTTGGTCCAACAAACATTCTCGGTCGTTCAGAGAAAACACACCAAAAAAAATCACTTTAGTGTTTCAAGTGTTTACTCCTGTACAGTCAAGCAACAACACAAAAAGGTCACAGACGCACTGATGTGAGCGAGTGTTTGCCAGCCGTGTATCGGAACAACATTCAGTCCCGTTATTCAGTCCTAAAACAGTTCACTGAAAATAAAACCCGGGCTTTGTTCAGATCAACATTAGCACTGCGTGACAAAAAAAAAAAAAAAAGGCAGCTTCCTCATTAATTCCGATATGATGGCGAAGCGGCGGTCGTGACGCAGAGGGCTCCTGCGAAAAGAACGCAGGGTTGTCCGGCGAGGAATCAATTACCTGCAGGAGTACATACCAGGGGCCCATTTGCAACATGAGATCATCTCCCTCACGTTCATTTTGAAGTTTCAATATCAATCAAAACAAACAAACACACAAACAATCTGTGGGTAACCAATATTGTAATAAACCCCAGTTTTCCTTTATGGATTCCATGGATTTATTACTCAAACTTTTCTCTTGTCTACCACCCCGTCTACACAGGCCACATAATGGCTCCCACTTTAGATGTGGAACCAAGACCACAAAGCGTTCTCTTCCATTTAATGCATGGAAGTGCGTATCGAGCTCTGAGCGCTGCCAAAACACGGGTTATCACACAGCAGCGCTGTGCCTGAGCGAACCCACCGCTGTTGCTGTGCTGCCAGAGGAGACCTAGTGTCATCGGTGCCCTTTTTTTGACACAGTGCTGTTTTTTGGTCTGAACACCGCAGAGATCCTTTCACAAAAATCACATCGTCGTTTGGATTTAAATGGCAGCAGACATTAAGGTTTATTTTAAAGATCTATACTGTCCCAGCACCTTTCACCAACAGTGACAATGATGATGATGACGACGGGTGAGCGAAAAGTGGTGTGGAAAAGTCTGTTGTAGAGCTGCAACAGGAAGCTAGGGGAAGAAAACTTTACAGGAGGAGACATGGCAGCACATTCAGCAGCCTGTTCTCTACGACAGCGCCTCACATGTACTGAGCGTCCTGTGATTCGGCTTCTATTAGTACTGCATGGAGCGCTGATGATTGAGAAAAGCACTAGTTCAAGCGAACTTTATGTAATTGCAAGACGTCATGCCCGTCACACTGTGAGGTAAGGCACCTTTTTACAAGTGCTACTGGTCAAGATTTTTCAAATTAAGTGGCTGATTCATGACTACATATAGTAGAAGGAGTCTAAAATCGCACATTAATGACTACTGGCCAGCTGACAGTTACAGCACCAGTCTGAAGTCACATTAAATATGACCGCATGGACATTTTTAAAAAGAGATAAAAAATTAAACATGGTAGTATTAAAAAAAGACCTGGTTATAACCTAGAAAGTAACAGTCTTTTGGTTTCAAAGGAACCAGATTTTCTTTCTTTTTTTCTTTTTTTTTTTGCATATGAGCAGGCTCAGAGAAAAAACTGTGATAAAAAATCGAAACAGCAAAGGTTTTGACTTAAGTCAGATAAATAAAAATATAAAAAGCAAATCATCTCTGTGGTATGATACATGTCACAGTATCAATCATTTGGAGTTTGTCTTTGGGGACGGCATTATTACAGATAAAACGTGACTCCCCGCCCCCCAGCTTTGATAAATAAGGATTTTCTCCATGATTGTACTTGTAAAGGTAACTTTACAATATGTCGTGTCAATTCTCAAGATATTCCATCAATAAATAAACCAGGCTGAGCGGTCAGAAGTTCTTGAAGATCTCTAAGTCCTTCTGAGGCACAGGAGGGTCTTTCTTCCAGTCGTCCTCCGGGTAAACATCAAAGTTAGAGGTGTCACCCTCATGGGAAACTTTCGGAACTATGGGGGGCTGTGGAGACAGTAAAACAGTCTGTGTAAGCTCGAGTGCAGAGCTGAAACAATAAAGCTAACGCTACATGACTAAGCTATTACTCTAGTCATATACATGTAATACTAAGAGCAATGGCTATTGGAGAATAGACTGAATTAGCATTAGCTTACCATGTATTAAAGCCATTAACAGGAAGGTAAGACAGGAAAATCAAAGCGATGAGTGTTACATGGAAACCGAAACCACTGAATAATAACTTGATTTGCAGTCGAAGCGAAACAGAGACTGAAAGAAACACTTCTGAAAACCCCTCTAACCTTCAGTTTCCTCAGAGGAACTGCCTCCCAGTCAACCGTCTTGAACCACCGATGCTTCTTCACATCATCTGCTCCATTCTGAAACACAAAACATGGCTATATAAATACTGAAAAACACGGATATGTGAGCACAGACATCCTCTGCATACAGTAATGATGCTTTTATTTTGATTCCTGACATGTAGCATTGATGGCATTGATCTATCCCATTGATAGAGGGAATATTAAATTAAATGCTTCACCTATAAAGATGAATTCTGATGGTGTTTTAATAGTTATGTCAGACTGTATCTGCCTCTCTGTGGACACTAATCATATCCCAGGATGGTCGCGTTCAGCGCTCTTCCCACCATAGCAACAAGCAACATCTGGGCATTTTTAGACATGAAAAAGAAGTGGCAAATGTCATCTGAATGTCATCTTCTGTTTGAAGAAATCTGGGAATAACAACGTCTATGTGTACGTGATATTCATCTCTTTCCTCCTGTGGTTTACTGCCGGTCTCCTTCAGTAGATAGTTAACACAACAAAATGTAAAAAACAAAACAAAAAAAGGTCTGTCTGTATGGAGTCTCGAGAGTGCCCGAACAATTAGACCTTGAGAGTTTTAAAATCCTAATGAATAAATAGATCATCTTTATACTTTTACTGGCTGTTATAGTATTATTAATGAAATCATATTTAAATGATGCATCAATACAATCAAATAAAAAATTTAGCTTCAAATTTCCAAATCAAAACATTTGCCTTTTCTGGTCTTTAAAAGATAAAATGATGAATGATGAATTTGAAAATGGACCACCTAAAAACAAAATTAAGTCCAACCCACTGAGCAGCAGCAGGAGCTCTGATAGGCCAGGCCCAACACTCAGCTCCCGCTAATACATAACAGCTGGCCAATCAGAGCTCCTGCTGCTGCTCGGTGGGTTCAATTTAATTTCAATTTGATTTCATTTTGACTGATCTGAGCTCCCAGCTTGTGCGTGTCAATGAGATATTATCTCATGGTTATGAGGGGTGAAGCGAGCAGTGTGCAGACTTTCTTCAGTCTGTTCCTGCAGCTATAGCTAGCCAGCTGTGTGTCGATATCAGGCTGATGTCTTGGCAGTACAAACAGCAGGAGCAGATAAATTAGGGAGGCCTGCCACTTTCTGCCCTGTATGAGCTCAAACTGAGAATTGAAGTGGGTATGTTGAACTCAGTGGAAGCATCTGGTAATGGCAGTATCCCTATGAGATCAACTGTGTTTTTATTAGCTGTGCTAGCAGTGTGGCTCCAGGGATGCCAATGTTCTTGCTCGGTGCGTCTCTTTGATCTGACTGAAACTGGACAACTATTGGATACACTGTAATGAAATGTTCATCCTCATGGTCCCCAGGGGATGAATCCTGATCACAGTTTCAATTAAACCAGTACAGCAAACTACACATTTCCATCAGCCTTAGCTGTACTTCGTGTTTAGTGCTACTCAAATGATGAAGATACTAAATATTACACCCCCTTAATATCATTATGTTAGCACTGTCATTATGACAATGTGTATGTTGGTGTTTAGCATTTAGCTCATGGCTCTGTTGTGCCTAAGTAGCAGCCACGGCTAGATGCTAGCACGGCTAAAAGACCTTTTGTCTAACGTTGCTTTGTTTTTTTATTGCATAATAATGAGAGCATTGTAAATTACGTCTTTTGTTTAAATGTAGGTCAAAGTTGCTCGAGAAAATCTGTTAATCATGAGACCCCATCCAGACAAAATTGGCAAAAAGGGGTCAACTTTAACTATTTAAGTCGTTTCATTTTTCTTGCCACAATTTTATAACAGGGAAAATTTTTCAGAATAAAAATTTCTCTAAAGCAATTTATTTTATTTATTTGTTTGGGTGAAACTGAATCTTTAAGAACTAAATTGAATGAAACTGACTTGTGTAGTGAAACTGAAATGTTAATTTCAATGTATGTACATACAGTATATATTCAATTATGAATCAACTGCATATTTTTTCACTTTCAGGCTATGA
This sequence comes from Chaetodon trifascialis, assembly GCF_039877785.1. Classification (NCBI taxonomy): domain Eukaryota; kingdom Metazoa; phylum Chordata; class Actinopteri; order Chaetodontiformes; family Chaetodontidae; genus Chaetodon; species Chaetodon trifascialis. The sequence goes on along the minus strand of NC_092079.1, from coordinate 2,656,612 downwards.
ATGCATCATTTAAATGCTGTTTAATTTAAAACATTTGGAAGAACTTCTAATGATTTTTTTACTTTTTGAATTTTGTAATTAAACAGTGACAATGTAAACCATTATCATAGTGGCACATCGCAGCCTCTGTACATCAGGACAGACAGCCTCAGCCTTAATGAGCGCTGTGACTGGAATATTGGCAGCCACAAATCAATATCATCTTGTCTGGGATTATGTGGAGTTAATCACTGGGCTTAGAGAAGTATTTGTTTTATTGAGAGCAGCTCTCAGTCTCCCGCTCCTTTCACTAATGTTAATTGAAATGCTCCAGTCCTCCAGTTTGAATGGAAATCTACACAGCCCCCATTGATGAGTGATGAAGGGGCAGGCTCTCAAAAACATGCTAAATGAACACACTGTTTTCCACGCTGTAATTCCTCCTAGAGATCACTAAAAAAGCCTCTCAACCTCCCGAGGCTGCGCACAGTGAAATCACTCTAAATACTTTTCTTCCACATTCCAAACCTTCTTCTTCTTTTTCCTTTAGGTTCTATAGCATAGTTGTTTGGAAGGTTTATGAGCTCTTTTAATCCCTCTGTCACAATCAGGGGGCACCTCGATACGAGAGATGCATTCATTCCAGACAAGCAGCTTGTCATTGCTGAAAGACACTCACTATATATAAAGTAGCAGTTGGAGCTCCAACGGGAAGGGTCAGTATGGGGTCATAGTGCTAAATGCAGAAATTACTGTTCAATTGGTTATTTGATTCTCTGTTCTGAGCATTTAATGCTCCCTGCCAGAGACCGAGGTACTTAAATTCTTGTGCAATCCTGTTTCAAATAAAGTTAACTATATAGCATGCTCCAGGTTCAGGCCTTCTAAGTAACTTCAGGTTTCCTTTTCCATGTGGTCCATCTATTTATCAAGAAGACGGGAACAAATATTTGACCCAAACTAGGTGCTGGTTAGTGAATGTCGATAGTTTTTAAGTATCCTACCTGTAACAGCTTCAGTTTGATTTCTAATTAAACCATCATAATTGAAGGAGAGTCGAGAGCCATTCGCTTATGACCATGCACTCACAGCACTAAGCTTTACAAGCAGCCCCTGTATCGCTCTCAGGCTGCATCCACAGGGGGCTGGACGCAGCACTGCTCAGGCCTGAAAAAGGTACTTGCTTGCACAGAGCATCTAAAGTCCACTTGGTAGCTTTTTCCAGAGATTCCAATGACATGTCAAGGTCTGCATTATATTTGCATAAGGAGTTTGCTCAGAGTTGTCTCATGTGGCTTAGATCTGTAACTTTGGCCTCATGATTGAGTAGGAAAGCGCTTTGCTGGAGTGCTTTTTCTTAGCTCCACCTCGCTAAAACTAACGCAGAAGTCTTGAATTGCATTGTGTTATCCTGATAGGTGTTTCTAATATTTAGTCTAGCCTGACAGGTTAGCAGTCACACACATTCTGAGTCTTCTGAGGCCACAAGTTCAAGATATTGTGCTGAAAAAACAGTTCTGTGAATGTATTCTCGAACGCTTGAACTTGTTTTGACTCAATAATGGAGTCATGAAAACACTTCCTGAACTTTGTGCCGCTGGGAGGACCAAGTAGATTGCTTCCATTAGGGACTAACAATATTTAGACTACAAGTCAGACATTACAAACAGAAGTAACTATAAGACAGGCATCCATCCTGCTGGAGGTGAAAAACCCAAACAAGCCTTCTGTGAATTCTCTTCACTTATGACTAATTGGAAGCATGTGGAGCTTCAGTCACACTGTGGGCCTTTTCTGCTCCTCAGCTTGTTGACGTCAAAGCACCTACTGAAGGTATGAAATATGGTGAGCTGCCATGTGGTTCAGGGAGACGGGAAGTCTAACCGACTCACCTTCATGTTGCCTAGCCGCCTGGCTCGGTCAATGACCAGAAACTTCTTGATGAGGTCTCTGGGGGGAAAAAAGAAGTGAAGTCAGTGAATCCAAAGCTGTGCAGTGTGGTTCTGAAAAGTGTTTCTCACATAGAAGAACTGCAAGAAGGTCCTCCCCAGCTCTGTCAAAATGATAAATGCATCCTCACCTAAGGTGGCCTGACAGCTGTAAAAGGTGACAAGGGCTGGTGAGTGAGTTGTGTCCCTTTGACAATCTTTTAATTGAAGAATGTAGCACATTTTTTTGCAGACAGGACCTTCCTGAGACTATAACCACATGACATAGACATCCATGAGAGAGGGATGAGGATGATTCACAGGGTTCTTAAAATGGCAGAGTGTAGGCTTTCTGATGAAATGTGATAGCTGCTGACAAACAGAGAGCTTCTGATGAAGGTACCGTATCTCACATCCGAAGAGCTGCCGGCAGGCTCATAAATACAGTGGCTGGGTGTTGATAAGTCAGCTATTTCTCTGTTTTTAGCTAAATCCCTCCTATGCTTTAAGACAGGCCTTTGGAGTGATATGTCACAGAGAAATATTTTAATCAGCTCCGGGGGAAAATATTTGTATTTATGCCTTTTCATGGATTTCATGAAGGGGAATTCATGCGGAAATGATGGCGACAAAACAAGAAGGGAGAGAGGATATAGATAAAAACAAACAAACCAGCCAACTGACAAAGAGAAAGGCAACCCAATATTTTGTGGTTCGTTTTTCCAACAGATGTTTGCTTGTCCCTTCACCAGTTAGGTTTCCCCTTAAAGCCGCACTAATCACTATTCTTATATTAAAAACATTAATTCAAGATAATTATTAGCGACTCTGCATTTCACCCACAGCTCTAAAAAGTGTTTCAGGCTCTTTGAGTGCAGGACCAAACAGCAGACAGACACAGTTAATGCTAGCTGGTAGGGCTATTGAGTCATTTCAAAGTTCAGAGCATATAAGAGCGATGATAAGTCACGATGTTTGGGATTTGACGCTGTGGAAGGAAAACTGTTAGACTCTAATGGAACGATTATGTAACTCTGTCTCTGCTGGATGTGTAAATCGGCAACTGCTCAACATAGCATCTTTAAAAAACGCTAAAATGCTGAATGCTGTGTTCCCAGCTCATTCCACTGTCCCAAAAGTGGACAGCAACTATCAATTAATGCATCTAATTATGGCCTGATAATCCTTCGATGCAGATGAAAAACGACTAACATTTTCTCTTTTAATAGTTATACTCCACAGACTTGGGGAATTATTGTATTATTCATGAAAGAGTAAAAAAGCTCTTTATTATACAAGTGGTTAAGCTTCCCTCTGTTGTGCATATTACAAATGTTGGCCCTACGGTGGCTCCACTGCAGCAGTTCAGGGTTTGATGTCTTGCTCGAGAGCACTGTGACGTGCGTGTGGAGGGCAGGGTTAATGTTACCCATTAAAGTCCCTCTAGCACATTCTTCTAGTCCCCTGGGGAGCCAAAACACGTTTCAGGAATTCCACGCAAGCATCCCACACCATACACACAGCTGAGGATTACATGGAGGTGGTGCAGACGGGCGTGAGGTCAGGTCAACACAATGTCAACATGTCCATAACAAGTCCTTAACTACCAACTAATTTCTTGACTAATGGCTGACAAGGCTTTTACTGCTGGGGTCACCCTGGGACAGCTCTCCAGTCTGTCTGATCGTCTATGCTCGGCAGCAGCAGCTGCTGCTGGAGATGGAGCAGTCTGCCTGCAGTACTCTGTTCAGCCTTTCACTTCTTGATGGATGGGAGTGTGTGACGTGGAACTGTGTAAGAGTGATACAAATGGTAGAAATATTAAAAATCCTTCTGTCTGCTAGCCGCAAGATAGATGGCTTAACAATGGGAAGCTGTGGGTTCGCTGAATTATCAGGGGAAGCAGTGTGTGTCTGGCCTCTCTGGGGCCAGTGTGTCAGGACTGATTGAGTGAGTGCGTACACACTCACATACATACACCCAGAGTGCGCTGAGCCTGTAATCTTGCACATTCCTGCACCCTCCAGCTGGTCTAATGGGCAGTGTGAGCAGTTGATTTGAACCAGTCCAAATCAGCTGGGTGTGTCATTAGTGGCTGCAGGTCAACATGAAGTCCCTCTTAAACTCCAGGGACCTCACTGTCCCGCTGTTACAGGGACGATGCAGCACTTAAGAGACCCCCATCCACTGTATTAAGCTTAAATAGTCATTAAATAGCAGGGATGCTTCGCAAAACACACATAAAACAGAATGTGGTAATTTGGTGATCCTTTTTGACATATACTCAATTGAAAACAGGATAAAAACAATATTTATATATATATTTTTTTTTAGAATTGGGGTTGCTTGGTGCCACACTGAAAAATAGAAAGACTGGGGGGAGATGGGATGTTTTAGGCTATTGTGTTTAAAGTAATCTTTTTGTGACATTAATGTATGACTAAAACGCACACACAGATTCTTGGTGTAACTTGACCCTGGCCCGGCGTCGGGAGCTTACTTGACATAGAAATCCAGATGGCGTGGGAATTCCAGTTTTCCAGCCAGGATCTTCTGATAGATCCCAAATGGATTGTCATCAAAGAACGGTGGGTACCTGTGGAGACAAATAAATGTCATCTGTGGCTCTCTTCTCTGAAGCTGCACAAACACTGTCACAGTGAGCAGACTCAATTTGTGCTCTTCAAAAAACAGCATGATGCAAGGAACGGGTAAAGTAGGTAAGAGCTTACACACATTCACCTGGAGTCTGAACAAAACGGTGAGCGAACATGTGGAGAGGTCATTATTAGGAGTGGGGGGGGAGGTATGACAACTTTCTGCTGGAGACAGAGCAGCCATTGTTCAAAGCTATTTTGATGATTCTGTGTGTGTGTGTGTGTGTGTGTCAGTATTTCTACCACCCACAGGCCTTCTGCTGCTACACTCCACTGAACGCTTTCCCAGCTCTGCTGCTCTTCCCTTTGCCTTAGCCTGGACCAGTCATTACCCACAAATTATATAATGGGACTGGCCTCGAAATGCATTACATACAGAGCAGGCGCATAATCACACCAGTTTGTCACATGCCACTTGCATTCCCAGTGAAAAGCTCCAGAGTCAGGAGACTGTGGGATGGAGGCGTCTGGGAGCACCACAGACTCCACTGTTTTTTATTTTTCTTTCACAAAACTGGTGCCGTTAGGTGGAAAATCTGGGTCACTGTGGCAAAATGGAAGGAGGCTGACATGATATGACCATTTTCTGACTTAAATTGGTGTTTTAAAAGTAGGCATTATTAGTAATTCTAGTAAAGTGACTGGATGACCCCTGCCCATTGATTCATTGATAATGAATACCAATGGATTTTGGGTCTGATGGAGGCTATTCTCAGGTTCAAGCAACACTGTTTAAGATGCTTGCTGCCATGGAGTCTCCAGCAAACTTCGTATTGCATCTGCTGATGTGTTTGTAGCATTGGTGGCGTGATGCCTCTCTCTCTGAAAAAGGCCAATCTTGAGCGTCATTCCAGCTCGAAACATGCTAAACTGAATGAGCTGCGGGGACAAAGTCAACACTCTTCAGCAGAGCTTGTGTGCCCAGCAAGTCGGTTTCACAAGACCACATTGTGACAGAGGCAATGTTATGCTGGCAAGCTTTGTGGCGAGTGAGCTAATAGCTAAGAAGCTAAAACTTCATTCACAGAGAGAATTTGTGAAGGAGCGCCTTGTTGCCACTGCAGAACTGCTGGGACGAAAGATCAAAGCTCTACCGGAGAAGACAGAGGACAGGGCTGATTAGCAACTGACAGTTAGCGGCCCCTGTGTTTCAAACCTACATGGAATTTCTCACACAGAGCAATGGAGGATTTCTCAAAATGGGGTTACAAGGAAAAATAATCCGACATTGCTGCTGGAACAGAACCAAAAATGGAAGCGAAACGCTAAATGTGTGTCTGAAACACACAACCTCACCGCCAACTCTGGGACTCTTCCCCTTGATGAACTTCCTCCTCTATTCTAAACAAAGAAACTCGTTTCAAAGGAGCATGAAGTCTGCTATCGTTTTAATAACCGAAGTTAAAAACTGTAAAAATATTTACTTCTAAAAATGAGCATCAGCTCAGCATGAGCTCCAAGGAGGTTGGCCCTGGAAACCACCTCCCCAGGGATAAACCGACTTTCTCAATCTCCTTCTGCACTTTTGGTGCAACAGGCAGTCATGGAACATGCACAGCTGATTCTTTTGACTGGTGCAGTGCCCTGTCTCTGCTCTGAATCTTCACCTCACATGCCTGCAGCAGCAACAGTGTCTGTTTCCCTGCCTCTGAGCCAACTCAGCCACTGAAATCAAGGTCACGCAAGTAGTACCTTCCTCTCTGCTAACTGGGTGAATTTATGCTTATAACTGGCTTTCACAACCAAATGTAAGTCACATTTATCACTGCTGTTACCAGCTGCTCCAGTGATTCATGCATTTATCCTCTACTTTGCCGCCAACACCTTCATTTATTTGTTCATGGTCTCGTCAGTGTATGTTTAGTTAGTCTTTGTTAGGAGTTGCGGTAATAAATGGTTGGTGTCCTGGTTATTTATGTCTTTCAATTATTTTCACTTACTCTCAGTATGTACTGTTTCCTTGTTCTGCTTTCTAAGCTAAATTCAAGTGATTTTTTTCTCAAAGTTAATTTGTACATTATAAACTCTCTTGCTTGATTACCAAGAGACAGACAGGTTTGGCTGAGTTTGAAATGATATCGCTGGACGAATAATTTAAAGTGGCTTTGCCTAATTACCCTAATTAATGCCATTTCTGCAAACTGGACAAAACTGTCCCTACGCAGATCTGTTGCAACTGTTTCCTTTTGGGAAAGTAAAGCATGTTAGACAGTGTGGGATGTGCTGCAGTTCATTTGTGCAAAAAAAAAAAAAAAAAGCAATGCTCAGTAACCTGGCGCTCTGGATTTTGAAATTTTATGAGCGAGAATGAGAGAAGGTCCTAGTAATGTGGTGAAGTTTTGAAGAGAATGTCAAAGTTGTTCAATCGTCAGTGTTACAAGTTACAAAAATGTTTGCATACCCTATCAAATGTAGTTCATAGACTTTCTTTCACACAAGTGCAACGGACAATGAATTATGACTTAAATGGCTATTTTTACGAAGGTTTTACGAAGTGTTCCTGAGCTCATGTACTAATATCCCTTATATGATCATGTGTTCACAGTGGTGAACCTCGCCCCATCCTTGCTTGTGAACGACTGAGCCTTTTGAGGATGCCTCCACTGTACTCGACTTCAGGGTCCACACATAGAGTGATAAGATGTTACGTTGGGACTCATTGTGGCTCAGTGGTTCACACCGTCTTCTCAAAGGTTCTGGGTTCAAAATCCTGGGTGGGGCAGGGCCTTTCTCTTTGGAGTTTGCATGTTCTCCCCATGTTTGTGTGTTTTCTCTGGGTGCCCCTGTTTCTCCCACCATCAAACACATATGTATTAGGTTAATGCTCATGTCAGTGTCCTTGACCAAGGCATTGGCTTAGAACTGGAGTTGCTTAACCAAGAGTCAGTGTCACTGAGATTAAAAATCTATTTTTCAGGAGTGTCAAATAACACAGTTGCAGAGAGCAAACAAACTTGGAAGATGAAAACAAAGAACAAATCAAAGAATATGAACTCCATGAACATGTAAGAATGGAGACACTGGATTTGATTATGGACATGGTTGTATGTGTTTGGCTATGCCTTTAAATTGGAGTTGGGAAAAAAAAAACAATTTATTAGCAAGAATGGTGAACAAAAAGCGCACTCATAAGGAGTGGAAAGAACAGCAAAAACACAGGAGCTAAAACAAACACAAAACGCACTCACAACGAGTGGAGATAACAAACAAAAGGACACCACATGGTGGGTTGAGGCAGGACAAACGCTGGACGTGGCTGGTAGGCAAAGCTGAGAGCCTTCCTTAAATACTCAGCCCTAATCAGGTGCGCTGCTGGTAGGGTGGAGCCAGCTGAGTGCAGGGACACACCCAGCTAAAACAGACGGGGGAACACACAGATAGACACATAACACTAAGGGAAAAGGGAAAAAGAGTACACCAGGACCAGACAAGTTAGCGGATCCTAACAGTATGAGAGACAGAGAGAGATCCACAGGTGAATGATCTTCCCACCAACTTTTTTTTTTTTTTTTTTTTAATTAAACTGATATTTTCTTTGTGCATAAGAGATTAGAATTGAATGGCAAATTTATTGAGCGCTCTTAATGAGATGGACCACACGTGTTTCATTTTCCTCTTCTTTAATTAAAATCCCAAAGTGGGATTCATCTTTGCGTTAAAATACTTTTTGATGAAATTTATTTCAAAACATTACCATGGAAGTGATCCTGAGCCAAGGCTGACGGAACCACTGTAAGCTGCCGTGGCCATTCAACAAACTGAAAAAGGTCCTCATCTCGGGGGTAAACAGGCCAAGAATTAAGTCATTTTTAGGGCAAGGCCACTTTGGCCTTTTATAAAAACAAATTTATTGGGGCATCATTGCCAAAATGTTGGGCACCAAGGCCAAAACCAATGGTGATGATTACATCTAAAGACAAAACAGTGTACAATCAACAGTTAGGAGACGGCGAATTGAAAAACACATAATGTGTCCTTATGTGGACACATGACTCAGCCTCCTCCGGTTACCTGAGCAAGTTTAGTGGAAGTTGACCATGGGAATGAGAGGCGAACTGTTTAAAAAAATCAAGATTTCTCACTAAAATACATACAGGTTGGTGCATGAGATACATGCCGAATTAAATTTCGACTCATAACACTGTTACTTTGCCGTGTAGCATCAGGTAAAAACGATAAGGTGTGTCCCCTGAATGTGTCAAGAGTGATAGGTATGTACCCAGTGGTAAAATCTGAAATATTACTGAACGCTGTTTACAGGTAAGAGGGAAGTATTTTGGTGTGACGACTTCATATACACAGCCGCGTGCAGAACTTATACACACAATGTGTTTGGTTTCCATTAAGACCAGAAATCTGACCCTGAAGGCAGTCTTATGAGAGAAAACCCTTTTTTTCCAGCTCTCCCTTGGCTTCCTCCCTTGGGGGCCCTGACCCATCACTGAATGTTTTTTCAACTTGTGCGTCACCCCAGAGGAGGACGATCTACCACTGCTGACTTTTCAGAAGCAGCTGCTACATTCTTGGATCAGGACCTCTGACAAACAGCCGCACAATACCACAAGATGAAGAGAGCCCTCCGTCTTGCCTGCTGAGGTGCTGAGGGCAGTGCAGCGGCATCCAGCCTCTGCCAGGACTGCAACACTTCAAAGCCTGTCCTGATGAATGCTAGGAGAAGGTCACAGTCCCTTCACAAATTCAAAGTCAGATCGCTTTACCGAACAGGATATAAAGAATATGGATGCAGGGGTGTGAGCAAGGCAGGTTCACACACATGTGATCTTTCAATAGGACTAGACAAAGGTGCTGCACATTACTTAAAGGGGCAAGGTTTGACCAATGCTGTCCAGATTAAACATGATGGATGGCATATTTGATCAAACTTCACATAGTATCAGGTCCACTACTATTAAAAAACCAATCATATTTTCATTTTGAGATATCTGTAATTTCTGCCCTCATCACAATGCAACGGAGATGAATGGAATTGCAGTTCAATAAGCCTGAGGGTCTGCACCTCTGTCAGTGGCTCCGTGGGGCCGTACTCCAGAACAGCAGTGCTTTGACCTAAATGCTAAATTGTCACCATTGCTGTAGCATTAAAGCTGCACCAATCAATATTGGACATTAACAATGCATGAAACGATCACGAGTGGAACATTAAAGTTGACGCTTGTAGTGATGAACCCATGTATATTTGGCACCCACTCTACAGGTCTCAGTTCTACAGAGGCTCTCTTAGCTCACTGTTTTGGTTTCATGGCCAGCGGCTTTACCTTTTTGGTTCAGTCTCTGGTTCCAAGATGTGCTGTTGCTTGAAGCTAATGAAGAGTGCACCAAAACGTGGTGCGAGGTGTAACATTGGCATTCACATGGAGCAGATAACTGGTGTGTTTTTCCACCGGCTGAAAGACTTTCAGAATTTTTGATAAACACAAACAGGCTAAACTCTGATGTCCTATGTCTTCCTGTGCTGGGGGTTTTGTTTTATCGAAGCGGCGAGGAGTGAGCACTGCAGAAGCTATCAGCGGGGAGCGCAGAGCAAAGTTGCAGCATTTTGGGGGCTGCTCTTTGATGGATTGGAGAATGTGACAAAAACCATCCACTTGACACTTGACACTTGACAGAGTCTCCGGTGAGAGAGAATGGATGCATTTAAATGGAGCAAGAAACAGCATGACAGCGTCCTCTGTGTGTGACTTGGTCCAAATAGTAAATATAAGGTGGTTAAACTGTCTCTTACACTGCCTTTAAGCACATCTCACTATGATAAAAACCAAATACAGATCTCGTCTCTCAGCCCCGATGCATTCACCTGTCACAGATGACCACAAATTAAATTCTGTTTACCTCCACTGTATTAGGGTGGAGGTAGAAAAGAGTATGTTAGACAAGAGTCTTATATAAAAACAAAAACTATTGAATATTGCCAAAAAATACCAGTCAATATTCATGTAAGGCCATGCTATTGGATTCAATGAATTAACAGCTGAATTATGGACTATCACCTGGTGTGTCCCTGCCCCAATCAATGTTTAAGTCATCTCAACCTTCAGGCCTGTTCTCTATGAATGCCAATAAGGCGCACGCATTAATATTCACTGAGAATGACTGAGAACGTTAGAATAAACCGGAGCGCTTTCTGAAGGGGGATCAGCGTCATTGTTCTTCACCTCCAACAATGATTCTCATTCATAGATTAATTTGTCGCAGCTCTGCGGTATTCAATAAGCACCCAATGAATAGATTTCCTACACTGAGACAATAACAGCTATATGATTAATTGATTAATTCTTTTGTTCCATGTACACAGGCTCCTCCACTGCTCTGTTCTCTCACTGAGTTTTACTTGCAGGGCTGTTATGTAGGATTGCATCACTCTTGTACAGGTGCTTGAGTTATTGTGTGATTTTTGTATTGTTTTGAGAGATGATCATCAATTCCAGTCACGTGGAGAGTTGCTTAAAGAGTTCACTGTCTGGGCTTCACAGAGGGATTTTTCACCTGTGTGTGTGAGTTTAGAGCATGAGAAATTCTCTCTGCAGACATTTCTCTGATCTCTCAGATGGGGCTAAGATCTCAGAGATGTTGTGCACAGCAGCAGAACTCACATTTTTCTAGATAAACTGTGTCTTAACAGTATTTGTCCAAAGGGCTGAAATTTAGATGCTCTTTAACAGAGGTGTTGCTCAGTGCTGCTTCACCTCAGCTGCTCTGGAGGAGGAGAGCGCCCCCTGGTGTTTAAAATAGGTTGAGTGTGGTGTGCACTGTACACTTACCCAGCCAACATTTCAAAGACGAGGATGCCCAGAGCCCACCAGTCCACCGCTCGGCCGTGACCTTTGCTTTGGATGACTTCAGGAGCCAAGTACTCAGGAGTGCCACACAGAGTCCAGGTTCTGATCAGATAGAAAGGGACAGGTGTGAAAACACTTGTTAAATATAGGCTGTACATGTGTTAATTTCTCTATTTCCACATGTTTGGGGTTGCTCTTAAATGGTTAGTCAACAAATCTGTAATTAAAGTTATTTATCAAGCACAAACCAAACATTCCCGATGTGGGGTTTCATTTCTCAGGTTTATATGTAAACAACATGATCATTTTACCTTGGGCTCTGGGAAATTATGACAGACACTGTTTACTTGTATATGCATGTTTGCTCATGTCAGTTTAACTTAATTATGTTGCCTTTTTTCTGCTCTATTGTTCTGTAACTATGGCATGTGGAATATGTCAGGCAGGTCAGGGATGGCCAAAATGGAGGCATTGTGGGAGGGTGTACGTTTTCGCTGAAGTAAATTGATGGATTTGTGACTAAACAAAGATGTAATGATGTAATGGGAGAAAGAAAAGGCAAAAAAAATAAAAAATAAAAATTCGACCATGGCCATGACAATGGAGGAAGCTGATGGTGGCGTTACACCAGACAGGACACAAGAGAAAATGCTGAAATCCTAGAAGCAATCTGTGAACCATCTGATGACGTGATTGGAGAAAAATCTCTCTGGATGTTAATCAAAAGAAACGAACACTGGAAAGCATGAAAGAAAAAACTGATAAAGTACAAGTAGGAAATAAGACACTGAAGGCAGGTATTGCTGCAGCGTTACAGTCAAAGATGGTCACTGAACATTCATGATGTGGGGGAGAAAGATGGAGAAAACATCAGGAGCTGGATCACTGATATACAAAGAAAAGTGGCTCCCAAAATTTGTGAGAGTCTGAAGGACAAGGTTGACGTCTTCCATTGCATTCGGCAGTGGCGACAAGACAGTTCAAGAAGATTAAGCACTATCCCGTTTGCAATGAGGCAACGTCGTGATGGAAGGAGGTGAAAGGCTCAAAGGTTCCTTCTCAACAACAAGATAAAGATTACAGAAGCACTATCTGCAGAGGAGAAAGAAGCAAGAGACAAGCTTCGGCCTTTAGTGAAGAAAGCAAGGGGAAGAAAGCAAAGGAGGCTCTTTCCATGGTCCTTTTGTGGAAAACGGAAAAAAAGATTGACAATTCAGAGGCAACAAAAGCGCTGTGTGGAGAAACAGGAGTCCAAATTGCACCTTATCGGCTTAGTTAATTAAGAAGCTAAGTCAAAATTTGCGTTTCATGTGTGGAAATTTTATGTTTCTTATCTTCAAAATGGAACCGTGTGAGGCCGTTCATTCAAGGACATGAAAAACGTGAAAAGAAAATAGGCCCGCTCCTTCTGAAATGCAACCATGAGTCATACGTCTAAAAGACTCGCTCGTTGATTTAATCTTTCTCTGTTGTTCCCCTTCAAGAAAGGGTTCTATCAAACTCAAGAACTATTGGAAGCAATCACACTCAAAATATTATTCTTTTCGAGCTGCCACTTCATGAGACAGTCATAATTTGTTTGAAATCTCTACAGCAGTAAGCTATTTCTTTTAGTCTTTTGCTGTAATCTCACCAGTATTTCAGCCACTGAGCAGTCTTTTTTCCCCTCTATGGAGTTTACATTTAATTCTCTTGATGTCATGTGTATCATCAGGAGGAAGACAATGTTTTTTGTTATGCAAAGAACGGAGTCTGATTTAATTTTACTTAACAATACGTACCGAGGTCCATGTATAATCCTCTGCAGCAACATTAATGAATGTTCTGATGAAAGGTTGGACAGATACCCTCCCAGGCTAAACCAAGCTTCACAGAGTAATAACCTTGTTTCATTGCTCTCCTCCAACCTTTCTTTGACTGATGCATGGCATTTCCTCAACCCTAGTCCAAATAAATTCACATGGGTTAACAGAAGATTAACTTCTATTTTTAATTTCTTCCTCTGACCTTCAATTTGGGAAAAATCCATTGTCCATTATCGGACCGTAGGCAAATGATTTTGAAATCAGGTGCTACCCAGGAGAGCTGTGGTATGAGAGGGTTTTGGAAATTCAACAATTCTCTTTTAAATTTGATCATATGCAAATTTGTCGGCAATTAAGTCTAAGGCACATATTCACATTGTTGATACTGTTAGGATGTTTTACAAAGAAATTAATGGGTCAGTTATAATTAATTTTATACCTCGAAAAGATTCCACATTAATAGAAGGGTCAGGCCAGGTTGCCCACTGCACTATTGTCAATTAATATTGTAAATTACTTTTAAATTACTCAAATTCTGAGGGAATCTCAATTTTTGCTCAGGAGTTACAAATTTCCCAACTGGCGGATGACAAAATGCTTTTTCTTTTAAAAGACAAGAACCAGTAGTGTCAAACAAACTAAACCATTATCTTTATTTGTAAATGATTCAACAGCCACAGAGGTCCATAGAATGTGGATTTTATCTGGAATAATAAATCACATAAGCTTCAAAGATTTGTACTTTCCAATAGTTAAGCAGAAGGAGGTCTTCAAGTCCTGGATTTCATCAAAACTAATAATTCATTTAAGGTTAAGTGCTTAAAAAGGTGTCTTAAAAACCCTTATTCAATTTAGTATTTCATCCCAAATCACATTTTCAACTAAATTGGAGGTCCTTCTATTCTTCTGTATTTTGCCAGATAAATTGCCAAACTGTCAGGAAAAAAAAAAAAAAAAAAATAAATAAATAAATAAATCAGCTGTCAAATGAGCAAAATTCCATCAGCAAGCCCCGTTAGCTTGGAAGCTAATTGTAATATACTTATTAGAAATTGATCCAAAGGCATATGAATCATACTTCCATTGTTTTTTGATGAATTTGGTAATATGCTGTCTTTTTAACAATTTAGGTCTATACACACTTTTCAAATTACTTTTCGAGAATCTATGGCCAAGGCCAAGTAAGCACACTGACCTCAATTCTTCGTACATTATTCTCTTTGCCAATTGAAAAAAAAAAAAAGAAATGTCAGGCAGGTCAATCTACAGTTGGCAGGCCTGGAATCATCAATAGAGACCTACCTTGTATCTCAGGCTATTATGAGGTTAGCAGGTCAGACTGATAGCCAGAGGCCATCCTCATACACACCTTAAATGTGGTCATTAAAATCTGCTAAAACGGAGGTTTCTACTGGATCTTGTGATTGGTGTTGCTGTAGCTTTCCGAATCAGTTAAGGTTGGGCAGGTTGTATTGATGCAGGCAGTACACATGTTCGATTTTCATTTAGCTTCGGGATTGAGTCTTTTTAACCTATCATCAACACTGAGTGTTAACGAGTTCATCTCCAGCAAGTGTATGGTGGGTAATTTTGGTAAAACACACATTTTCAGAATTACCATACTGAAAAATGAACTGAAATAAAAGTTAAATAATAATGCACACCTTTTTTGTACTTGCTCTCTGTTTATCTTTAGCAGAGTGTAATGATTTCTTCTTCTACCTTAAATTAAAACCTGCAACTTGATCAAGTGATATCAAAAGCACTGCAGGACTTTGAGTGAGAACTGTTATTTTTCATCATTAATTAATCTGGCAACTTATTTTCAAAATGAATTAATTGTTTTAATAGCTGCTACAACTTCAGACAAGCACACAGCAGCAAATTCTCACATTTGAGAAGCTGGAACATTAAACCTTCAGCATTTTTTAAGATAAATCAGTTAAAATGAATGATGGGTTGTCAAATTTGTGGGGAATGTTGCGAACATTTGCGAAACAGGCATAAAAGTGCAACTATCTTAAAATTACTTGGAAAGATGGGCAATTTTCATAATGCATGACAATTATTAAAAGTAAGTTGCTCATATTAATATGTAATGTTCAGAACCCCCGTTCTGCTTATGCAAATATATAAGTAAGTAAGTAACTACCACAGTCAGTTATTGTCAGCGTGTTGAGTGGCCATGATTGTTTGTAAGTGATTGCTCTGTATACACTTGTACATTCCACACTGTGTGTAAAATAGAGACTCCAGTTGCACAGGAAAGACAACACCCATAGGTAACGTGATCTGTCCGTGACACCCGACCCAGCCATGTCATCTTTTATAGTACTGCGACGATACTTGATGTGTGGATGCGGGAGAAATAGATCTGGGAGTGTCAGTCACTATTGGCTGGGCGACCACAGGATGAAAGTGTGATGAGGGCGAGAGTCCAAACACAAGTACTGGACAATAAGTGAAGGATGCCTGGCGAGTGTGAACAGCAGGAAGTCTAAAGCAGATTATTTGCCTCTGGCTCGCATCCTTCTGGCTGACAGAACAGCTGATTGACACGCTGTGCATGTCTAACAAACATGCACAGTGTTCTCTGTGAAAACCACTTGTCCTCTGATGAAGAACACTTGGCCCGCCGCCAGCTTTTCATCGTCTGTCACTGATATCACCTGTGTAATGACCTCTTTCGGCCAGTTGCCATGGTGACGGTAATTTGTATGGAAATGATGTTGGTCCTGGTGGAGGATGAAGAGGCTGCTGATGTTGGGGGAATAGAGTGTGGGGTATAGAGCAGGCGTGGCCACGATGGAAAGAAGACACTTGTGTTGTTTCTCTTCAGGGCGTCGTGTGTCATTAAAAAGGGCTCCGTGTTTAAATGTGTTGATGAGTTTGTCCGCCAGCAGGGGACACTGTGGCAGCATGGGGAGGACCAGGCTGTGATGACGCTATATCACGTCCTGAACGGGCAAAGTACAAGAGAGCTAGTGGCAATGAGGCAGTTGTCTTCCTATCGCAGGCAGTTCTGCTGCCCTCCATTTATATAAGTGAGTCACTTGCACATCAGAGAGGTATCTACTCCCCATCTGTTTTGCTCTCCCAGTCTGGGGGAAAATGTAATCTTACTCCATTATGTTTACATGTCAGCGGGGGTCAACGCAGTGCTGGGTGAAACACTTGGGAGAAACACTGCAGTAAGCAAGGCTGCAGTGCAGATATAAAGCCGTCTCTTCTCCTCTACAGAGCATCTTTTCAATTCTACTGAGGTCGCCGGGAGGCCTCGCTCACTGCATATCTAGTTCAGACTAAATGACATCAGTTGGGGGAAGTATGTCCTTCAATGGCACTGCCAGGGGTTTCTTGGAGTTGTGAGGAGACCCTCAAATTCCCAGAAGAAAATATGATCTTTTCAAGGACACTGAACACACAGGAAATGAGCAGGATGCCTTTTCCTCATTCCTCTAATGTCAAACACTGTATTTGCCCACAGTAGTTAAATGTCCACATCAACCATTTAACAAGTTAATCATGTCATGAGGTAATGGGCCAAACTAATTGAATTCAAAGCAGAAATAAAATGTGGCTACCCCAACCAGCAAACAGCAAGAGCCTGAGGGTTCATTGAGCATGAAACAAACCGGTCCATAAAACTTTGATCACGTCGAAAGTCACAGTGTTCCTACCTGGTCTGGACTGTTGTCGCATAAAAATCCCCTGTCACAGCCTCCTCCTACCTCCCACCTCCCTCTCGCCAACAACTTTGTGTCTTTCGTATGTCTTTGCAGCCTTGATACAAAGTTTAAACTCATACTGCTTCCATATCACCGCACACCTTGCCAGCTGCAGCAGGAACTGGGTGCGATTGTAAGATTTCATATTCCCAAGATTCCCAATCAGAAAGGGGTTTCAGACCCTATCAGACAACCCAAAAGGCACTTCCTTTTAAACATATTGAGGGCAGGGATTCACAATGATAACAGCTTTGAATCAAAACAGTGAAGGGCTGCATTGGTGGGGCTGTGAGAGAATGAAATACAACCCAAGAACCCCATTTGGAGTAAATAATAAAAGCTTTTACAGGCGTATCAGATGCCAAAACGCCGCACAGCATTTTGCATTAATCACAGACAGGAAACAACTCCGGAAAGGTTACAATGACAACTATTTTACCTTTCATCTCGATGATCACAAGGTTAACAGCAGAAATACAGCATTCATTTTGAAAGTAATGTTGCTGCAATCTTGCCATTTTGTTATAAGCAAATCACTTTGAGAGACCCATCGAAGTAAAACTGTCCCATATCTCACAAGAAAAAAAAGCAAAAGGTCACACAAAAGTCGAAATTCCATCATGAAAAATATTATTTTGTGGAACAGAACTTAATTTTTTCTCAGATTTAGGTTGTGATTCAAGAAGGGCCTTAACCCCAAGGTTGGGAACCAGTAGCAAGTATCCATATCAGAAAGGGGAAAGACGGGAGAAAGGCTCACTCACCGAAACTTAAACTGATACAAGCCCTAAAAACCAATGGACTAATGTGGAACG
Organism: Chaetodon trifascialis; assembly: GCF_039877785.1. Lineage (NCBI taxonomy): Eukaryota > Metazoa > Chordata > Actinopteri > Chaetodontiformes > Chaetodontidae > Chaetodon > Chaetodon trifascialis. The sequence continues at coordinate 2,638,903 of NC_092079.1, read as the reverse complement.
GGATGACCTCTGGACTACACCAAGTCTTCAATGTGTTTCTTCAAGTTTAATCAGGAATTTCCACCAAATCCACAACCTACACATACAAACGAAATCGAAATGCCGCCTGCAAAGCACAGCCTGTGAGCGAATGTACAGTATGAGCTCAGACGTACGTTGTGGACTGACAGCTGCTTTGTCATTCCCTTACCACTGACAATTCATCAAGCATCAAACACCATGAGCTGAGAGCGGAGAATCCTCGACTGTTACCCAGCTGCAGCCACACATGCTTCAGGAAGGAATGAAACAGAAGGCAACAAACACCTATAACCCCATAGAATTCCAAAAGTAAAGCCCCTTTAAAAGACGGGCTTCATTACACAATGGTGCTGGGTACTTTTCCATGTTGGTGTCATGTCTGAATAAATGCTCCAGTCACTTTGACGTAAATGTCACGACGGCAAACTGATGAGGTCAAACCTGTGACAAGTATAAACTGAAGGCTGTCACATTAATGGAAAGACCACAGCAGCACAAGGTTATGCACAGAGGTTGTGTCGATTAAACATCTTGTATGACGTCTGCACAAAGCAATTAAAATCAAGTTTAATAAATTATGAAATGCTGTGAACGAGCCAATTGAGACAATTCTTGTCATAAAAAATAGTTAGCCCACTTGCAGCAATTAATATGGCACTGGTTTTCATTAACACTAAAATTGGTGAAATTCTGTCCACTGGGTTTTGAGGTACTCGTGTTTGGAATTGTGGTGCCTCCTATTTGTTGGGATTTTGACTGATCTTGCTCATTTATAATAGAAATGTGTATCTCACGCCAATTTTAGTACTGACGCTGTCGAAAGCCAACAATTTCTATTTATATTATTTTTAAATTTTTTGTTGGTGTGCAAACTTCCAGTCAATGAGACTTCTAGTGTGAGAGGCGAGAGTACTTATTTAATGTATCTCTATGCAATAAACTGTCAGAAATGCCTTTCAGTCGGTGCCAAACCCAATCACATCCAAGTTAAATGTGGCATATGTGTGAGAATTTGCTATATTCCAATATTTTCAGAGGCTGGAACCAGAAAGTTTCTCATTGTTTTCCCCACTAAACCATCAACACAATGAATCCATTATCAACACTGTTTCTACATCACATATCACAACTTGGTGTCCAACAAACAAACCACTCCAGTGTGGACAAAGCTGCCAGATTCATATTATAAATACGTTGTCTTTTCAATCAGAGCTCCTAGAACAGTCTGAGCTCTGACTGAAAATCAATATCATCTTTTAAATCCCTTCTTAAACTTTGTGGTAGTGCACGATTTATTAACTGGTTTTTATTACCCTGTTTTATCTCTCCCCTTGCATATACTGCCAATTTGGTTTGTTTCAGCTCATTTAAACTACTTTATAAATCACTCTGTAATTGTGGTTGTCAAAATCAATACTGATATTATTTCTATCACCTGTCAGAGAGCTTCTTAGCGAAGCCGAAGTCGGTGAGGCGGATGTGTCCTTCGCTGTCCAGCAGGATGTTCTCAGGCTTCAGGTCGCGGTAGACGATTTCTTTGGAGTGGAGGTACTCGATGGCGCATACGATCTCAGAGGTATAGAAGAGGCCGGTGGCGTTGCTGAAGCGGCCACGGCTTCGTAGGAAGCTGAACAGCTCGCCACCCGGCACATAGTCCATCAGCATGTAGAGGAAGCGTTCATCATGGTGGGTCCAAAACCTGAGAAATAACGGGACGCATGAATCAACAAATGCTGAACAGGAAGTAACTTGATCAGTCCACATTTGCCCTACGTGTCCATCAGAGGGTAAAAGCATTAAAGTACCGTCTGACGAGTTGAGGAAATCAGATAAACTGAGAGGCTGTATCAGTTTCAGACTCTTTTATCCCCCAGTGAGGTTTGGAGCAGTGTGCAACAACTATTTCTGCAGGAAGGGCACTTCAGAGGAATAAAAACAAGACAGCACTGTCAGTGATGAAGACGGAGGAGGCTCCAGTGTTTTCCATAAGTGCTGGCTGCCGGCCACAAAGACGATTAGTGGTTCTTTCTTATGCTGCCATTTTATCTCCGCAGTTCCTTTTGCTTTTTTCTGTTTTCTCAAGCTACAGTTAACCTCAATCTACAATCACACTGATCTCCAAATATACAGTACTGCACTAACAACCACGTGCAGGTATTATGACCAGACAACTGTTCAAAGCCGACATAGTTTAGTCTGTTTGACGATGCTTTTTTTGTCACTTGGATCCTTATTTTCAGATAAGTAACCAACTGATAAATAGGTCAGCTTGGCTCATTGCAGATAAATTCTAGTATAGTAGGTGGTTGAGGTCATTTGGAAACACTGTTATCATTTCGTCAATCACGCAACTAATATTTAACATAAAGTATTCGATATTTTTATATTGTGATGTGATAGCACAGTGGCTGCTGTGTCCAATGACAAGATAACACATCAAATTTCCTTTCATTTTCCAACATTCTTGTGTCAGCTACTTTAAAAACATCATTATCGGGTGACCTGGCCTGTTTCACCACACAGCTGAACTGTACGGTGCCTCTGAGCATGAAAAGTAACTGGAGGAAACGCCGCAGCTGAAAAGTTGAACTAGTTATATTACAGAAAGAAATTCTTTGAAACAATGTTAATGAGGTTTGGGGAAGGCGTCTTTGTATCCTCAGCGTATGTGATGGTCTTTGTATGCAACCATGGTCACAGCCTTTTCTTACATGGAAAAGGAGTAAATTTTTGCTAAAATTCTGGAAAAAAGTGGGCTCTCAATTGCTGGAATTTAACCCTAAGTAGTACATATTTCCATATATATTGCCACCTCTGGCTAAGTTGCAGCCAGACCTGCTTAATGTCACCTGAACTAAATTTTTTCAGCACAATAATGTGCTGAAAAAAGCAAAACAGTACGCAGACTATTTTGCTGTGAGTGTATGTGCATAGTTTTGTCAGAACAACGGAGATGGATTAATTTTGCATTACTTGAACAAAACCAAGAAGTTCTTTAAGAGTGCAATGCTGCTGTGAGATGCATGGAATGTTTTGACTGCAACAGTCCTTCCATTGTTTTACACTACGTGAGCTAGCAAAGGCAAATCACCGTTCTCTCAACTCTAACAAGGTGATTCATGAGCTGTCAATCAATTACACATCACAGGCTAGCAGGAAGCAGCATACAGTATCCAGTATAGAAACCACCAAAAACAACTAACATCTATCAACAAACAATTGGCAAATTCATGATTTGGAGTTTCCCTCAGCATTGATCACATCTATGATAGTGTCAGAAAACTGTAAGGTTGCTGTTGTCAGTCTGCAAAGCAACAACTTGGGATGTCCCGATCACGCTTTTTTGCCCCAGAGTCCGAGTCATTTGATTTTGAGTATCTGCCGATACCGAGTCCCGATCCGATACTTCTATAAAACATTATGAAACGAACTAAGAGCAAAGAATAAGATCCAGGATGTCCCTTATTTTTTATTTTATTTTATTTTATTTTTTACCAATGGCTCTTATACTAACATGTAACACTTATGCACAATTGTGCATGCATGCAGTGCAGTGTATTGTAAACTTCTATGAGGTAGCTTGAATTACAATCTCATGTCAGAACAGAACACAGAAATAAAATAAAATTTTCTTCACATTAGGAATAGTGCAACATTACGTAAAGGATAATGCTCAACGAGGTGTCCATTATCAGAAGTGAATTGACGACGCGGAGGCGTGAACCATCCGACGTGAATGAATGGACTTCGCTTTCATTTCTAATAATGGACACCTCGAAGGGCATTATCCCGCTTATATCATGGTCACTTACGAGAGAAATGAAGATTAAATCAATTATTAATACGTTAATGTTGTTTTTTACCGTTAAAATCGTAAGTTTTTCACAAGAAGCGGCTGAGTAAACTATTTAATATCTTTTGTTGTGACACGTTGCCAAGGTAACTGGCTCTGGCCACAGAACCTGCAGCTCAGTCGGCCGCAGCTGTTATATTAGGCCTAATCAGTGGAGGGAAGTGAGATGATTGCTTAACGTTATGTTACGTGATACAAGGTATCATTTCAGAGGGCAAGTGCACCTCTTACTGTGTGTCCTCTACTGTCTTGCCGTTGTGATAAACTGTGAAACAACGTATGTTGAGTTTCTGTTGCCACGGTTACCAACTAGCGCTTGAGCCAATGCAATAATTTAGAACAATCAGGCTATTTGACTGGAACTTTTTTTATAGGTGTCCACAACACTTTTTAACGGACACCCTGCAGCCAATCAGAATCGAATATCCACCCAGACCATGGTTTAAAGACTCAATAGTCTAGTATTAAAACAAATAGCTGCTTAACTTAAAATAGGCATCAAAATATCAAATGCAAACAAATGAGCAAATAAAAGTGACTGTTTTCAAGTAGCGTAAGGCCAGTATTGTGCTTTTTGGAACTGCACTCCTGACTCGTATTCTCGGTGCAGTGTATTGTAAACTGCAGTGCAGTGTATTGAGGTGTCGTATCAAGTTTGTGGTGTTAAAAGCAGCTTTGTCCTTCCCACCTCTCGAGATCCCGAGCTTCAAAACCAACTGCTGCGTGCCGCCATGTTCCGCGCATGTGCTGTTCAGTGGCGTCTGTCACAGACACAGACCCGGCCTATATATGTTGGTAGTTAATAAATACTATTTTATTCTCATTTATTTTTAATCACTATCCCACATATTGTAAATGTGATTAAAAATAACAATAAATATATATATATTGTTTATCCAATACCTGATCCGATCGAGTCTGCAGTCATGCGACTGCCCCGATTTCCGATCATGTGATCGGATCGGGACAACCCTAGCTACAACACAACTAAAACGGCACCTAATGAGCCTTTCTACGACTAAAAATCCTCTCACTGTACTGTATATGGCTCTCTCACAGTGTTGAAGCCAGATATGCGCAGGAGTCCTTATCTAATAACAGGGAGAACAACCTACCACCATATCATACTGTGGTGGTTAATACAAGGCTGCCGTGAACAGAACAAAACATCACAAACCTTAAAACATCTTTTTCTAGAATGTAAAAACCCTATTTTTTGCTTCGTAAATACTGTTTAACACCTATAATTTGATCAAGCAGCTCAAGATTATTCATCAAATAGACACATCAGCTTTTAACAATGAAAGTACAGCAAAGCATAAATGGGAGAGACTTTTTGGAAGTTGTTATTCGTACTAAAACTGGAGAAAATTTGCTCAGGGATAAAGCTCCTTCCCAGTTAAATAAAGAATATGCTCGGGAGAGACAGATATAGTATTTTATTACGCCAAAAAAAGTCCAATGTGACAGATCTGTGGAGAAAATCACCCCCATTTCTCTCAGAGTCTGCTCCTTAAATATTCAGATAATATTGGGTTTGTATCAGTGGGGAAATTTACTCTATTATGGAAATTCCTCTCAGAATATGACTATGATTTATATTTATTTATGTATATCTAATGAAATAGGAGACAAAAAGGGTAAATATTTAATCAGACTGAAAAACACAATTGCTTTAAAGAAACAGTGCACCATTTTTGGAACTATGCAAAAGTTTGTGTGTTAAATTTGGAGTCCAGACATTGTTAGTTTAGTTTATGGTCACAGCGAGGCTGCCAGGTTGTGTGCCATCTTTCCTCTACAGTGACCAAAATCAAAACCATTGTGAACGATTGTGAGCTGCATCAGTGAGGGGAAGGAGGCTGAGTACAGGAGTGTTGCAGAGTCCTTGGTTGAGTGGTGTGGGCTGAACAACCTGCAGCTTTACACTGGTAAGACGAAGGAGTGGGTGTTGGACTTCAGTTGGCGGAAAACACCTGCTACATTGCATTTCCATCCAGTGGGTGGACGTGGACGCTGTTCAACGAGGGGTTGTGTAAGACGGGGCAGAGCTGATTTTACTTTCTGCAGAGGCTCCATTCAATATGAGGATGTTCTATCAGGCAGTGGCAGGCTTTCCTGTGTACATACGTAGCTATGATCTGTATCATTCACCTTTTAGATTTTAGATTTTTTAACTGTGTTTATCTTCTATTGAGACACTAGAGGACCTCATTTTGTGGCCAGTTTGAGTCCAATTTGCTTGATATCATGAGAAAACCAAAAGAAATTCGCCACAAGTGCAGTTCCTGGAGAGGCCACTTGTGGCTGGCTCCAAAAGGGAGTCAAGCCCCATACATCCCCACTTTAAAATGACCTCCAAATGTATGGGTCATTCTTGGAAGCAATTTGCCTGAAGGTTCCTCATTCATCTGTACAAATTTCATGGTACCACCATGTTCTGTCTGTGAGAGATGAAAGTACTTTGGCGCGACAAGTGCAAATCAATCCCAAAGCAACACTGTTCACAAGGACATTGTGAAGATGCCGGACGAAACAGGTACGCAAGTATCTTTATCCAAAGTAAAACAAGTCCCATGTCACTTAACCTGAAAGCCTGCTCAGCAACAAGATGCCAGTGCTCCACAACCCAACATAAAAAGCCAGACTACAGTTTGCAACCGCACATGGGGACAAAGATCTTAGTTTTCGTCCTTTGCCCTGATTTAACAAAAATTGAACTGTTTGGCTGCAATGACATAATGGGGAGCTGCAAGGCGAAGAACACCATCTCAACGTGAAGTACGGGGGCAGCAGCTGCAGTTGCAGTTGTTGGCTGCAGGAGGGACTTCACAAAATAGATGGCTTCATGAGGAAGGAAAATTATGTGCATCTATTGAACACTTCAAGACATCAGCTAGGAAGTTAAAGCTTGTTCACAAATGGGCCCTCCGAATGGGCAGTGACCCATAGCATGTTCCCCGATGTTGTGGTAAAGCGGCTTAGGGAGTCAAGGTATCAGAGTAGCCATCGCAAATCCCTGACCTCAATCCAATAGAAAAATTGTGGGCAACTCATTGTGAGGCTAGCTGAAATATCTGACCAAAGTTCAACCATTTAAAGGCAATGTAACTAATTACTGAGCGTATGTAAACCTCTGACCCACTGGGAATGTGATAAAAGAAATAGAGAGCTGAAATAAATAATTCTCTTGACTGTTGTTCTGATTTTAGATCCTTCAAATAAATTAGTGATTCCAACTGACCTCAGACAGATATTGACTACTAGGCTTAAATGTGGCTATATAAACACAGTATACAATACCTGAGAATGGCAATACAGATCGAATTGGCACATGAGCATTGTGATAGTATCGAAGGCTGTGCAGGCGCAGACTCACAGGCGGATGAGGAAGGGGTGGTTGACCTCTGTCAGCACCTCCTTCTCATTGTGGACGTGCTGCTCCTGCTTCAGTCGGATCACATCGGGGATCTTCATCTGCTTCAGGGCGTAGAAGGCCCTGCTCTTCTTGTCCTTGACTAGGAAGACTCTGCCAAAAGTCCCTGTGCCTGAGGTGGTGGAGACAAGGGGATAAAGGGGGTGAGGATTAACAACTGTGACAGGAATCCACTGAACACTACTATGACGAATAACCATTTATTGATTATGTTTGGGTGCTTTCTACCACACTGATGTTCAAACATTTGTCTTTAATGGGTGTAAAAACAAATACTCCATATTCCATGCACTCAATCAACGGCCTTAAAATTCATTCATCTGAAAAACTGATCTCATCTACAGCCACACCCAGTGATTATTTGCACTATTACTCTATCTGTAGGTCAATGCATCTACTATAGCGACAGACAGCTGACCTCTCTTCAATGCCGTCATGAGCAAAATACTTAAGTAACCAATGTCATCACTTTCCAGGCAAGGTGCACCTGTTAACTAGATATGTAAGTCAATGCAGCACACATGTGGTATGGCACAGTGTACATTTACTTTTCAGATCTTGTGTTTTGTAGGAGGTGAGAGAAAAGACAAGTTCAGAACTGCAGAGGCTATGAACACTGCCACTGTGACTCTCTCAGTCCAGATAAGGGGACAGACTAATGACTGGTGGCAGCAGACGATGCTCAGGTTCTGTGATGGTTCTGGCTCTGAGCCCAGAGCAGACGTGATGAGTGTAACCTCTAGCTGGCTTTTCCTCACAGATGAACAGGTTGGATTTACACCTGACATCCAGTCACCTCCAGAGGTGGTCTGGCAGATGATATTACATCCAGAGTCTGATGCATGATTGCATTCACACCTTGTTTTTTTCAAGGTTCAAGGTTCATTTATTTATCATTCTACAACACAGGGCTGCAAGCTGTGGCTGCTTTATGCACCATAACGTGTGACAAAATGAGGCAAAATATATCTCCACATACAGTAGAGGGGAAAGTACCCAGAATGCACCCATACAAAGAGCGAATATGATAAAATAGCTGTTTTTGTGCGCGATACACATCTAGCAACCATCCAGCAATTTGTTGGACTTGACACATGAAAAACAAAAGGCACGGAGCTTTGACACGCACAAGAGTCGAGATATTCAGATCCTTTACTTCCTTTTACTGAATTCTCCACATTTTAAAATGCAGGACTATAAGTAAAAGTACAAAAGTATTGTCCGCAAGTACTAAAAGTTAAAGTACTCATCAAGCTGATGGGGCTGAGGAGCATTCCTGTTGCAGCTGGATGATGATGTAGTGGAGCTGATGTGAACTGTTTAATTATTGGACTTTTTAACTGGAGAAGTTTTAATCTTAAAAAGTCCTAAAAATCATATTGTGCAGTTCAGTCAGTATATTTCAGTTTCAATCCACATTAAAAAGGTTCTAGATGATTTGACAGGGGGAGACAAAGAACAATGCATCATGTTTTAGCTTCAAGAAGCAGATCAAATGTTCTATATGAAGAAATAATATGCAAAAACACTAATAATTATAGCGGTCCGATAAATGTGGCGCTATAAAAAGGAAAATATTCCACTTTGAAATACAATGAAGTAGAGGTTTGAGTAAGTAAAGTACTTAGTAAATGCTCTTTCCATGACTGGACATGCATCAGGCGCCACCAGCTACAATGCCTTGAGAAGAGGAGGGCTGACGTCACATAGGAATTTAAGAGGGGAAAAGTTTGCATTGCGTCACACTGCACTTAGTGAGTCCTCTCCCTGTGCCAAAGTGCAAGCTAAAGTTAAAGTTAGGCCACTTCAGCGTTCAGTTAATTTGGCCAAGATAAAGTTAATGTAGCTTCAATGAACATTTCAAGTGTCACCAAACAAAAACCAAAGAGCTTCCCAAAGGAGGGAGATTACCAACCACTTACATGTACTTGCAGACGTTTATATATAGTTTGTTGGCTCACAAGTAACTGACAGGTCAATTCAGGAAAATCGAAGACATGTTTGATTGAGACACTGCTTCTAAATGATCTCACCTCAATTACATAGAACAGACGAGAACTGGCCACGTGCGTGTGGGTGTCTTAAATTGACATACATGACTTGCTGTCTTTTTACACCAGCTGTCTGTTTCATGTCAGTGAAACTGAATGACACTGCTATCATTAATCACACGTGATCTGTAAAAAACAACACCGTGGCTGCAGCTGACCAGTCTGAAACATCTGGTTTCTATCTGTTGGTATGAGAAATGACACAATGTCCTTCCAACTCCCCACCTTTTCTTTCTCACTTCCCTTTTGCTTTTCAGTTGTGCTTTTCAAAAAGGTCTTGACCGTCAGGCTTGTATTTCTTGTTGCTAACGGTGGCTTGTTGAGTGACTGTGCTGATGTTCTTCGGCTAAAATAAAACACTTTGAAAGGAGTGATCAAGACCGTCTGTCTGGGTCAGAGTGTGATGGCGAGACAGCCGAGTGGGCAGTAACGCTTGGAAATCCGACGGGAGCAGGCGTCTCGAGGATAGAAAGACAAGTTCTCCTGAGGTAGGATGACTACAGTTCTGTGGCCTCGCATTGACCTGAGCTCTGTTGCTGTTTCCTTCCTAAACACGCGGAGAAACATTTGGCATTTCATTCCCGCTGTGCTGATGAGCAGTGAGGGAGACAACAAATGGCTGATGACAATATGTGATGTAACGGTCTCTCTGAGTCAGACATGGAACTGCTGCAACTTCCTAATGAAAAGCTGGCTGTCTCGTTCCTCTGCTTTACCAACAATGAACCTTTGTCTCATGCCTATTAGTGTTGCCATAGCAACACAGGCACAGCAGTATACCATCTTCGTCAGGTGAACACCTCATTTCTCCATAATGTTAAACTTTTCGAGCAATAAAAAAAGACTTCTTTTCATGTGACTACATCTCTCGGAACATGCTGTTGCTTTCTGAACAGGTTTATGAGGTGTGTGGCTTTTTCAAATCTCATAAAGTCAGTAAAGGTGAGGCCATTTTATAAGAGCGATAAATGTGAAGCTGAAATCAACAGCAAACCTATAAGACGGAAGTTGGAACTAGGGATCAATTGCTATCAGCCGATATTCAGTCAAAACATGTGATCGGGACTAATGCTTTCTCGTGAAGACTGCGCATCAGAGACAAATCAATGACAAGTTTCTAGGTAGTCCATAGGTACTCATAGGTACTCTGTTCAGCTAATAGCTCACTACAACTGAACTCCCACTCCTGCAGCGAGCGTTGTCCTCCTGCCTGACCAAGCAGAATATGTGAGCAGAGCGTTAGCGGCGGTAGGATTCTGGATGGAGCGTTGAGCGGATGTATTAAAAAGTTGGAGGGTCGCCTTATCTCCCGCTCAATCCTGCTCCAATTTCGTTCTGGTACCACTCACACCATGAGTCTGAAGGCCATAAAAGCCTCTGTGACTTCGTTAAGAATATCATTATGACAGAAATACCCTGAAATATTGTGATATTATCACAATAATATCACATCGCCCTACCTCTGAACCTGAACATAATGCATGAAAGATACCTACAAATGGAGTTCCACAACAAGAAAACACAAGGAGAAGACGCTACTGATGATGAGATAGGAGGAGCTGTCATGTATCTACCTCCTCTAGTTCTCTGTATAACAATGTGCTGAACCAGTGTAACATTTCACCTTGCTGAAGAACCCCTTCACTGCACTGTGTGAGTGTTTAAACACATGCATGGAGGGGAGAGACAAACAAGATTGCACATTCTCGTTCCACACTTTGCGATGTTATAAATCATAGGGCTGCTTCTGTGGTATTTCCTGAGCTGGGGTTGTTATCAGAAACCAGGCAGGGACAAAGGCGACTGACAGCGAGACTCAACCTCGAAACGGCCAGTTGATTTCAGAAAGTAATGTGGTGTAACTGATATTTACCCCTCTGGAAACTGGGTCATCCCTGACTCCTCTTCCACCTGCTCTGTTTCTGGGGCTTAGGAAAACAAATGCACTGCACGCAACTCTTGAAATTCCTGTTGTACTGGCAGGATGCAGCTTTTGTTCACGCAAGCCAGATCGACAAATCCCTAAATATCATGTTGGGGATAGGAAGGATGCTGCTGATTCATTTGCTGTGACAGGACTGCAGTTGCTGCTGCCTTCAAGTGATGTTGTCTGGGTCATATAGGCTACCACAGCATGTAACAGCAACGAATAAATCTAATGGCGCAAGAGAGTTGCCTCATGATTTCAATGACAATTAAACAACAGCAGGCATATAAAGAGCTTTAGCTGATTTGTTTTAGGCAGCAAATCCCTCTCATCAGACAAAATGGCCTAGCAAATTGGATTTTTATGCGGGGCTCATAAGCTTGGAGCTTCCTCCCAACAGCACAGGATGAACGCTGTTCCCTGCCGCACACCTCCCTGACAGGCATTAAGCCCAGGCTTTGTTGCCCGCATGTAGCTTAATGCATATTATTGAACTCGATGTCTTTCATAGCATGCAGCATGAGATCATAAATCACAATGTATGTTAAATCTGCCCGCAAAATCAAACTACCGCTGTTAATGAAAGAGGTTCGAAGGATGCCGTGTCATCACTCTGTAGTGTTTGCCATCAATTCCATCACCATCTGGCCTTTTATGATCAGCCTGCATCGCTGTCACACAGTCAACCGTAACACACACAGACTAAAGACTGCTGCTCTTCATTGCACATTCCCTGTTAGAATCTCAAGGTTATTGCGCATTTTCCATCATTGTGCTGAAGAAGAGTTTGTCCCTCTTTGTTCGATCTTCCCTGAGGCACGGTAATGAGGTCCTAGTAGATTAGGACGTGACATATTCCCCAAAAAAAGCCTGAGATAGATGCGTACAGTAGATGCAGAGCTCATGAGGATGCTGTGCTCTGACCTGAACAGACGGCAATCAAGGGCGCTTATATGAGGCATCACGGTCGGAGAAGAGCAACTCAAATGATGTGTGTGCTGGAATGTTCTTCAATCATGGCAAAAGCAGTTATCTCATCCAGTGACTTAACCTGAGTGCTCCGACCACTGCTGAATTTTATTTTTACATTTACAGCTTAAAAACATGAAGGCCGGTGTGCTGCACGCCCCTCACACACAGTTGGCCACCACCACAAATAAACTGTGCAATCAACTGATTGTCATGTCAACTAGCCTAAATTCCCCTAGGACAGCAACCATTTACATTAAACTGAGACACAGGCACATGTCTGAGATTCAAACCTTTGGTGACTGAACTGTCCACATCAATCAAGCACTGACCTGCACTCTAAATAGTGATAAATCAATGCCACAATAACATTTTATTTTTTTTTATCTGGAGACACGAGCCATTTTCCCAACATAACTCACATTTTGACACAGTAATAGTGGAACAGTTGGAAAGGAGTTGGCCACATGGTGCAGCACTTTATAAGAAACACTTTGTTTGTGAGTACCCTTTAGGTTCTGGCAGAATCTCGGCATTTCAGTGTTGCCCATCACCGGACACATAAATCATTTGGCGTTCTGTTTCCTTGCTGAAAATAGAGATGGACAATGGAGAGACGGATCCTCCTGGCCTAGTGGTTAAGACATACCATATAACCACAACATCCCTGGTTTGATTCCAGTCAGGGACATTCGCTTCATGCCATGTTTCACTTGAATTTAACTTGGATGTGGCTGAAATCAGAAGGGACTGTACGCACAGTCAGCTTTAAGACTATAGTTATACCCCTCAGTGAGAACACTGAGTAAAAGTCAGTGCACTGAAACAATTATTCTATTCATCTGTAAGTGATTAATGGGGTGCTTAAAGGAAGATTTTAAAAAAGAATGGTCAAAATGGAGGCAGTAGTGGCCAAGATATCCTGACTTTACGTTCCAAGTATTGCACAAGTTTTCAAAAAAAACACTGCAACTTGACAGCATCTCCCATGAGACCCGACCTGCCTGGTCAACCACCCACAACTCTGAAAATCCACACTAGGGCTGTAGTAGTACCCAAAAACATTATAACCCAATTTTGGCCACAACAATATGCACCATAAATGAATTTCTTCAAAATGGCTGCTGCCTCGCCTGAAGCACAAAAAAGAATGTAACGACAGGTCCTAACACAGTGTCAGTTAGTTGAGTTAGCATTGCTGAAGCAGTAGCTGTAAGTGATTAATAAACCCTACACTGGACACTGCGTAACTAGTAAACAAAACAACTGAAATTTTGGGGAAACACAGCCTGGCCTGGTTGCAGATGAGTAAGAGCTGGTACGCCAAAGAGATGTTAACCAGGTCAAGTTAGCAGTAGACCAGGATGAGCTACAGCAGGAGTATCTTTTGCACAGGTGCATTTAATAAGATTTAAGGTTATTATTGCACAGCACTACTCCACACCTCTAGTTTGGAGTATTTTTTGCTATAAATGTAACCCTGATGACATTACTACAACATCATCAGGGTTATTTTGGGTTCCTTGACAAAGCTCCTCCAGACACACAGAAATGATGATGACTTAACTGAACCTTCAAACATAAAAGTTTCCCCTTTAATTATTTGCATTAACTTTCTTAAAAATTACAGTTTACAAGAACATTTTATTGTATCGACACCACCTTAGCCTCAAGGCATCACTGTGAAATCTGGCAACTTCCAGGTGGCATGCATAATTGTTTTTGATGTTGATCAATAATTAATGTCACCCTGTATTTGTCTTGTTGTCTACCTGCAAGTTTTCCTCTTAGGACAGATTTTTACTTTTCAATTAAAGCTCATAAAAGGTCCTCCCTGAATAAGTTCTTGCGTAATACCATGATGTAGGCATGAATCAAACTCTGGACAAGTCAAACAGTCATGACTCAGTCGCTGAAGGGCAGGACGTTGCCTGAGCATGGACAAACCTCAGCATGTCATCTTCTGAATACTGCCTGTCTTACTGGCCACAGTTCACACACCTCTAATTCATGGAACATAACTTTAGGCTCTTTCTGAATAGCCAATGTCTTTCAGTGAATTTGGCTGATAACTGATCTATCGAGCTTTGAGGAAATATGAACTGATTCAGAGCTGCTGGCTAAGGTTATTGCTGTTTGGAGTCCCATTGACTTGCTTAACTAAGAAGGACAGCCTGCATGATGATAAAAACAGCACAAAAACATAACATATACAAGAGTATGCTTGATGGGTTATTATGTGGTTTGCATTCACCAGACTGTACACCACTCCCACAGCATGAAGATGCATTCACTGTCCAGCTTTATCAGAAATATGAGAAATTATATTCTTTTAAGTCTCTCATAAATGAAATATGAGATATGTCTGGCTTATTCTTAACTAAATGACCTTATCATATACACACACCATCAAATGTATAAGGATTAAAATGTGATATATGATTTGTTGCGTTGAATGCACGGCATGGAAAAGACAACGACTACGCTGGCTGACTTTGTACTGTATACTTCAGCTGAGTCCCTTTCTGCCCTACAGTATTTTGATTATAGCACAGCATATGCAGCTTTCCACATAACAACATTATGAGACAATTGTACAGATTGTGGTGGACAAACCTCAGCCAGCAGCAGCGTTCATGCAAACAAAATGTACTCAAAGGACAAAAAGATAAAGGATGAAAAGTAGGCCAGCTGTGACTGCCTAATACAGTACATTGATGAAGGACTGATATGTTGATATGAGAATATCAGTTCAGATTTGTCCTACTGCAGCAGTGAAGAGCAATATGATGGAAAATTTAGATCACAATGAGCTGCCACATTTATGTAAGTATTAATGTAAAAAAAATTTAAATATGTCCGTATGTGCATGATGTTTGTCTGAATTCATTACAGTATGAATGAGTTTACAATTCTGGACCTCTGGACAAAATTTCGGCGAATTGGTTGGTTGAATGTCTGGTCAAAACGTCCCTAGTTGTTGTTGCTTTTGAAGCTGTTGGCACTATGTAGTTATTGAACACTGATAAGAGTAAATTGGGGTTGGTTAAAGATTCACAGTCTTGTCATTTGATGCATTTGGTTGACTGTCCAGCAGTATATTGTAATGTGATACTGGCTTATCACATAGATCTTTATGTCTTTTGACTGCGTGTCATGAAAGTGAACGTCTGCCATATTGACTTGACAAACTTTGCTGCGCAATTTCCATGAAATTGTATCAGCCTGACTCTCAATGTAACATTCTAAAATCCTCCAAACTGATTGCAATTTCATTAAAAAATACCTTGAAACTTGATTCAGTCAGTATCACCCAGCTCTATGTTCAATTTCTTTTCTTTTGTCTTTGTTGAAAACCATTATTTAACCTTATTCATGTGAAGAAGTGTCTTTCTGTCCAGCTAATCTCAGTCACAGATATAAATTGTTTTATGCATGTACACGACAAGACTGAGTATCCTTTGAGATTACAGCACCACAACAACGCCACTGTCACCAGACTGATGTGAATATTATCACTATGTTATGATATGTAGGAACAGTAACAACAGTTTAATGTCTTAACACAAGCAAGATCCTTGTTTTACACTGCAGTCCATTAAGTGTCTTTGGGTTTTGGAGTGTTGGTAAAGCAAAACAAGAAATGTGATGACACCACCATGGAAGTTAGGAATACATCAAGGGTGTTGTTCACTGTTTTATGCTGCTTTACAGACTAAATGATGAATAGTTTAATCAAGAAGCAACAGTCATTTGTATGTACTCATAACTCACCAACTGTAGCGATGGTCTCCAGGTCATCAAGGCAATATATCCGGTTATTTGGTGACGCTTCTCCAGCTGAACAACTGGCGTTGCTTTTACTTTCTTTCAGGGAGTTGGTCTCACTGTTGACTCCGACCTTTGCTTTTGAGGACGCCATAATTGTTATTTTCGGGACTAGCTGACTATTTGGGTTAAAAAATATCCAGTGGGACGTATACGGAGCTCATATCATGCATTTCTGGTGGCAGGGAGTTATCTTCAGTTCATCTTCTTTGTCTAGCTTTGGCTGTGCAGCTTGTTATCGCAGAGCGACGCCTTCCACATTGGAAAAAAGTGAGCAGGAAAAGTAGCTAAGGTTTATGTTAACAAGTCCTGTTCATTAACAGACTATACACAGTGAAGCCACTGACATGAGTGAGACAAAGAAACCGGTGACAGGTGCACTGCACTGGCACGTAGCGTTAGCGACTTTGGTTAGCAGCTAGCAATCCATAGTGAGCTAATGGGAGATGCACCGCAACACTGGAGGTATGAGAGGGAAGCTGAACAAGAGAAGCTCCCAAATAAATGTCTGTTGGTCCGGAATAGACAAGAGTTTTAAATCCTCACTAACAAGATGCGTTCCATGGCTCTTCTGACTCAAGTTTACCGATTTTCTTCATTATTTACTTAGCAACAACAACAGACCTCACCCAGCAGTTCTTCCCGGTGAGTACATCCTCCAGGAAGCGGTACGTGGTTACTGTCCAAATAATTTCCGGTTTGGACTTTCGAAATAAAAAGTTTTAACTAGCATGGCAACGTTTACTGAGTAATGTAAAGCCCCCCAAGAGAATGTCATTGTTTTCTGTCAGCAAAAAAAGTGTTCTAGACGAAAATCAATACATATTTTTGTTATAAGAAAGTGAAGCGACAATTATTTTAAGAGTTACAAATACGTTTAAAGCGAAACAGATCCACTTCCTGTATTTTCTAGCTGACTGTATGTGACTTGACAGGGACGGGAGCCGGGGTCTGCATGTTGACAAAATGTGGCCAATGAAATCGAAGCCATTCTGGGACATTAACCAATGATGTCTGAGAATGGGGGTGGCCATAAAAACAGGTATGATGAGTTAACTCAAACCATTCAAGAAATAAGATCTGAATCAAGAAAGCTACAGTCAGTAAAAAAGTGTAGAAATGATGAGAATTAGAGCACTCTGAAAGGAGCTGAATCTTATCTCATTGTTCTTTTGTCTTTATATTTCAAGGTTTGGCTGTGGGGGGGACTTAATTTATCTGCAAATAATGACCAAGATAATGACAGCTTAAGATTGGAGGACAATGTAAACAAAGCACCAATATATTATCATCTTACAAAGTTGATATGGCTAATGTGTTAGCAAACAGCTGTCTATTTACATATCCAGCCACAGAGTAAGATTATTGTTTGCAGTTATGACTGTGTCTACAGGTGAATGAAGGTTCAATCCCCAAATCAACTCTTGAGAAAAATATCCAGCTCTTTAGGTGCTAAATGCTCCATAGCTAGTCTCTCACTGCATCTGCCAGCTGTTTCCTACTGAGCAGATAGTGTACCATGGGTTTATCAAAGCTTCTTCACTGAAAACAGCTGTCTGCTGTCTGCTTTGAGACTGAACCGAGACAGTGAAGTTGCATTTTGTAAACCAATTAGAGTTGAGGGCAATCGCAGAGATGTTACTACACATTTTGCTGTGTTTCAATCCAATATTCCTTTAAATACACAAATGAGTGGATGTCTCCCTTAAAATAGCCTCTGGCTGTGTCTGCTAAACTTGGATACAGGGTTAAAGTTGTCAGGGGGCAAAAGAGGAAACTCAAGCCATGTGTGCCACAAACATCGACTTAAAATACTCCATACTGAGTCAGCTGCCCTCAGCGTTCAGTTCTCTTCCTACAGTCAGACTTGGCAGAAGAGAACTGAAGTCCTGGTTGGATGCTTTGACTACTTGGGACTTATTAATTTAAATATAGCTCGAGGTGTAGTAACTGTGCTCGCTTTGAAGTCCTGACTGTCCTACAAATATGTATTTCACACTGACATGACTCTCCTTCAGTATGGCATTAGCCTCCTCTGGACTAAATAAATCAGCACAATTCTGCATATCAGAGCTATTTAGCACATTAATTTTAATCAAACATAATTCAGATTTCCTGATTTGCACATTCACTTATTTCATAGTTTTAAAGTTTTGTGACCACATTAGCAATGCAAAGCAGAGCAGATGCGATTAGTATTCATGTGTGGCCTGTGTTTTTTTTTTTTTTTCAGACTGTCTGCAGCATGAATGGAATAAAGATGCGTTTGATTTAGACAGAGGTGGCCTAACATTTGCACTTGCGTCCTCAAGCTGTGAAACTATTTGGCACTCCACTATTATACCGCTGCAGCTCCTCTGAAGTCATCTGTCAAACACAGAGAAAAGGAGAAAGGATTTTAGAAGGATTTCAGCCTGAAAGATAAGGTTTTGTGGAGTGCTTCTGATTCACCTGATCTGCTTGAAAGCGTTATCTTGATGAGTGAGACTTTAAGTAATTATGTTAACAAAGAATGTCGTCAGCGATATCAACTAATGATCTGGACCGAGTTTATTAAAATGTCTACAGTGATCAGGAGAAAAGAAGGAATTTCAAGACTTAATTCTGTTAAAACACTTCACTCGTGAGAAAACCTCTGCAAAGAAAAAAAAAGGCTATCTTAGTAAACAAAGATCTACCGAAGCACATGAAACGGTCTTGCAACTTAAGAAAAGATAATGCAGACGTTCGTAGATAACCATAATAAAGGCTCCAGAGGCTGCAATGTTAATCCCTTCCAACAATGCAAATACGATGCACGGAATAAACCACATGATGATTTTTCATTTGTGGGATTAAAAGGTTAAATTTGTCCCGAAGACAGCGATAGAAGAAAGATCAGATCTAAATGGTTTGTCCTGTGGGGAGCATGGATGTCCTCAGGAAATTCAGTGGTAATCTGGCCATTAGATCCTGTTACATCTTGTGTAGAAAGTTGGGGATTTTTGCCCTAAAAGGAGGTGAAAGTCTATAAAATGTTCATTAGGAACATTAATGTGTCGTATCAGCCTACTCACTACACTTTTACTAATTTACCTTTCTTGTCTACATGAAGGCCTATGCATTTTGGCCTGATAATTAGGAGAAGGATCAAAGTAACTCACTCATGGGACAATTTTTGTGACTACCCTCCTGCAAGACTTATTACATAATCAAATTTTCAAGCAAGAAAATTTGGATGCAAAACTGGATTTTCATCAGCACCATTTAGACTAGTTATATAACAAGACTGTAACAAATCAGGCTGCATTTCATAATCTTTTAGAAGTAACTGAGTCTGAGCATTATTACTCCAGACTGTAACTACACATTATCTGTTAATCACATACTGTAATATTACAGGAAGACTGCTCTTGCTACTAACTACTTTAATGTTTTTCACTGCCAAAATACAAGGACATAAACTCAACACAACTCGGTCTTAACCTTTCACTTTTCACTGATTGATCCAGAAAAATCCCCGCATTCACATGTTGATGCACATGCGTTTTAACATAGTAACCACATGACCTTGCTATATGAGTCAGTTTTATAGATCACTTCCCTGACAGTTGCTGTTATCAGTCAATGCTAAAATCACATATCTTCTCCAACACAATCATGTGGCTGGTCCATTAAGAGCCACACCACTGAGTCTGGTTGCAGCTGCAGTTTGCACATTAAAAGTGAGCGAAACACCGCAGTCTATCTGCTGCAATATAGATAATATTGATCTCAGTCCATGTTTATTCCTCTTGGTTTAGTTGCAGTAAGTCAGTTTGAACACAAAACAGACTAGAACTGGAAGAAAAGATTGATTTTTCGATTTTTTTTTTTTTTCTGGACCAAACTAACTGAACTACAGGCGAGAAAGCGATCTGAGATACCATGCCATCACAATATGCCATGTTATTAATGTCAAGTGTTGGTCAAGACAAAATCTTGACCTGATGGTGGTTCTTGAGGAAAGGCCACAAGGTCACTGAAATCATCAAGATTGCTCTCGTGGCAATTATGAAAATCAGATCTAATTCAAGGGCAGCTTGGCCAGTAGCTTCTGTCACAGCAATTTTGAGACTGATGCCTTCCCGTGCTCAGGGACCCAGTTCGTGCCTGAAGCATGAGCAACAGTGGATTAAATGTTAACATTGTGACCATTAAAGTCACAAAAAAGTATTTCACTAACAGTAAGCTATATAATGCATGGATGCGACTGTTCTCTGTGGGTGTTTTAGTGTGCTGCTACCACCATTATCTGACTCATAAATGCCTCTCCCATCTGCTGAAGTCAGTCATACTGTAATATGGTCATCCAACTGTATAATTTGCCTTTGCAAACTGTGTTACCCCCTGACCCCCACACATCCCGACCACATTTCATGTCTAGCCCTCCCTCTCTTGAAGTTTTCCTCCTGCTCTTAATGTTGCCTCCTGGCCGGCATTTCGGCAGCTGCGATGTTATCGGGATGATGATGGAGGGCACAAAGAAGTGAAAACAGTGTCGGTGGGGACATGGCTTAAGCTGCTTGATGTTATAATGGCCTGCCTTCTCACAAATCTGCCCAGTGGTCATGATTCCTGCCAAGATTTTTCTATTTAATGTATTCTCTTTGTCCCTGTCCTTACATGATCTTTCCCCATCCTCAAGGAGGAATCAAAGAGCGCATGAGGGTATGAGAGGGACTTAAATAAGTTTTTAATAGTGCATAATTTAAGCTTTAATTGGGAGAGTTAGGGTTAGAGTCATAAATGGATCTATTAATATGAAGAGAGCAGCTGCCTAACTCAGACATGATGGACTCTATTTCCATTATAAAACAATCATGATTCCACAAGTGAAATATAATATTGCAGTTGTGAAACATCTGAAAGCCGCCTTCTTTATGTCAATTTTTTCTATACTTCTTGACTGATTTATTATATTTCACATATGAAATATCAGAAAATCCCTTTATCTGTATCATTTGATTTCACATCTAAAATGTCCTAAACCCATATGCACATTTTTCACGTGTTACAAAAATTGCCTAAATGTGAATTTGTGTCTCATTATTGTTTCATTTTCACATTTCACATGTGAAATTTCTGAAAATCATCATGTCTGCGTGATGTGTCTGTGAATTGCATATATGTGAAATTGTTGTTACATGTATATAAATGTCTGAAAATAATGTCCCTATATAAAGGGAACTTGCAAGATGAGGGGAGGCAAACTCTGGTCACATCAGTGTTGAGTTTTAATGCTAACCTGCTGACTGTGGCTTGGGAGGTAGAGTGGTCATTTACTAATCAGAAGGTTGGTGGCTCAATCCCTGTCCTTGGCAGTCCACATATGGAAGTATTCTTGGGCAAGATCCCAGATCCCCGTTGCTGTGTTCTCAGTAATGAGCAGGTGGCTTAGCTGCTGTGCGAACAGGTAAATGTAGATGTGTAAATTAATTAGCATCTGGGATCAACTAAGCAAAACCAATTGCATGTGGTGGACCAGTTGCATCTTTACTGGAACCAGAAAATCCAAATTTTTAAAGGTGGAAACTGGTTAGAGATCAGCTGCAGTGAGCAGGCAGTCATTATGTCAACAAAGACTATGCTTGGTAATATCAGGTGATGATCTGATATCATGGACTAAATTCATTAAAATGACCCCAGTGAAAAAAGAAATTTCAACACTTTATTCTTGTATGACACTTTATTCATGATGTTAAGTTTTCTGGACAAAAAAAAAGAGGCAAGCTTTGGAAATCAAGGTTTGTTTAAATCAGTTTTTGACTGGAGGCTTAATCAAGATCATTGTCATGAAGAACATAAAACGTAACATATAGACATGAAATGATCTACATTGTTCTTGGTGTCTACTCAGCGATAATGATTAAGTGTATTTGTCTTATAGTTTAAAGTCATGTAGGGAAATGATCAAATTAATTTGTAAAAGTTTTGTCCGCTGATGCATTAAATATCCTATTTGGTGAATGAAAAAAGGCCAAAAATAATTTAGCAGTTTGAGGATGACTCTCTTCAACAAAAGAACAGAGAACACTGAATAAACTTTTATTAAAAAGATCAATATCTGAATTGGGTGGGTGGTAGATGCCTCCAAAAACACTTGTATTTGGTGTAACAGGCTTTGGCATGACTGTCAGTATGAAGTTGTCGTGAACTAGATTAATAACTGCATTTCATTAGTTAATCATGACTATTTTTGGATCATCATTATGAGCCAAGGTTGAATTAGTTTTTCCGAATGCTCACTCATTTGTATGCTTTAATTAGATAATCACTAACTCATTTTGCATCCTTGCATGACTTTACTGAGGGGGCACAACATTAGTAATTCAGCATCAAGCAGTGGATTGCTTGATTATTGTTCAACGATGCCTACTCATGTATGCAGAGTGTAAGGCAGAATTACATTTGAATGTGTAACACCAGCAATGAGGCATAGAATGAAATAGAGCAAATAAACCTTGAAGACGAAGTACGAGTATGAAGAGGAATAGGATCCAACATCCACCTGCGAGTGGTCAGTCTTCGTCCCTACATTTATTATCTCTGATTCAAAGTTTATAAATGCAGATTTATTGATAAGATGTTGAGATGGATGTGCGGAGAGCTGAGCTAGCGTGCTGGTGGGAACCACAGAGAAGCAAAGAACTTGAGGAACAGTAAAAGATTTAAACAAAATTCAGGCAAACATAAGGAAAATCGTTAACCTCTTTTTTGCAGTTGTTGAAGCAGCAAGAATCATTTGTTTCACTCTAGGTAATACAACCTTTGGATTAAGACCAAAATGGCAGATGTTTATCAAGTAAATTTAGTGCTGTTTCAACATGCATCCAAAAAGTTTTCATGGTTACAGTCCCAAAACATATGCATAAAGGATCCTCATTTAGAGTGGAAAAACCTGTCGCATAGATTGCTATCACTGAGTTTCAATTTAAATCTGCACTCCAATGTAGTCTATTCTATTCTATTCATTTTTGGATGAGGAGAAGATGTTTCTCCATATCTTCAGATCAGAGCTCATCAAGGTCTCTATCCCAAACTCATGTAACAAGTAGGGGTTAATGTTGTGTTTTGTCAATCTCCCATAATGCAAAATGAAGAATTTTTATAAAGAGATAGGAAGTTGTAGCAGAATCATTTTACGGCAGTACAAAATTTGACGTAGAAGAACCACAAGGAGCCTATTAAGGAAGGACTCCAAAAATGTCAATGAGAACATAAATACTCTACCCCAAGTGAGGGAAGAAGAACGACATGGAGCCAGTCAACAGAAAATTTTTGTCCCATATCGGGGACAACTCATTAAACTGACAAGTGCATTGTAAATATTTTTGTTTGGTGCCATACACTCAGGGAATTTGACATAATAAAACTCATATGTATCCATGTTGTGGTAATCTTTGCACTTCAAAATTGAAGGTCTTGAAGTCTGGTGGGATGATATAGGGAATTCTCAAGAGGTCTCCGTGGTACACGAATAACAGTCAAGCCATATCATCAAAGATCTTAGCTGGGAAGACCTGTAGCGCAATTTGAAATTGGGCAGTGAGAGCAGGGGTGACAAAGAAAGTTCTTTCAAATTACATCTGAATCCTTAAAAAACTTGCAAGGAGGAAAGACAGGGAGAGGGGAAAAGAGGAAATTAATATGGGAAGAATGTTCATTTTGATGACTAAGATATGACCCAAGGGTCAAATGTAAAGGAGACCATTTTAGTTAATCGGTTTTAATTTTAGCCAATACTGAGGTCCAATTATCTTTAACAATGGAGGAAAGGCTGGGATGGATTGCTATTCCCTAGCAATTAAAACCATTGCTCTCCAAAGTAATTGAGAGGGAAGGGTAGTTTTTCTAGTCACTGGATTTTGGAGCATTAGGAGGGATTTTGTCCAGTTAATTTCTTAGCCAGAAAATGCACCAAAAGCTTCAAAGAGACATAATTCATGAGGAATAGAGTTGGTCATGTTGGACTAGTAGAACAGAAATTGCAAATAAGCTGGATGAGAGAGTTTGAGAGCCCTGTTTACTGGATCTGTGTACCATGAACTCAAGTGTGCCATGGTGACCAGCTTGAAGGCATGCAGTGGAATCAGTGTACAGTGTGCACACCATGTTGTTGAACGTAGGACCAAAACCAAAGAGTTTAAAGACCGCCCACAAGTTGTCCCACTTCACATTGTCAAAGGCTTTATCTGCATCAAGAGAAAGGCTGGAACAGGGGTGGTCTTGAACTGTTGCTGGTTCAATAAAGTGTAATAGCTGACATGTTATTTGAAGCCAAGAAGCCTTCAATAAAACTACAGACAGATTGTAAAGTCTGCCGGTGGGTAGAGAGGTGCCAGGGAGAAGATCAATGGCACAATCATGGGAGTGGTGAAGAGGTAGAGAGAGTCAGGACATTATTGAAATCCTCACTCGGATCATGGTATTCAGTGGGGATGATGGACAATGCTTGAGTCTCAGGACTGCAAATTGTAAACAAGCCGAAATACAAAATGAATTCCAGCTATTCCGACTATTTTCCTCAGCAGGCCGATCAATAATGGGAATATGTTGTTTCAAGGGTGATCCACAAATATGGATGTCTCAGGTGCAGAGATAATTTTTTGTTGAATAGTCTCCCTATGGTTACCAGACAGGATCAGGAACACAGGAACAGTGCAATGAGTTACTCAGACCAAAATCTCCCGTCTGGTGCTCAAGCAGTGAGGCCAATTACTATCCAGAAAGTGCCAAATAGAGCTAAAAGAGGCAATGTGAACTGATTGTAACAGAGGATAGCTTGAATTTGAATCTTCGATTTAGTTGGGTTTGCGGAAATAGTCTGGCTCGCCAGTACGCCCATAGGTACTGGGGAGGCATGTCTTTTGTCTGACCAAGACAAGAAAAAAGACCACATTGTGGGCTAACCCTCCTCCATCCTGCATCCTGAGAAACAAGGGAGCCAAAATCAGTGACGTCATCGCAGGAAGCCAGTTAATCCTTTAATTGTTCACTGAAAAAAAATCCTCATTGTTCCATTTCAAATCTGCTGTCAGCATCCTAAATTCCAGAAAAAAATCAGCCACAGTCCTAGATCCTTGGAAGAGATTTAACAGACATTTTGTAGTATTTCCACAGCGATCAGGATGATCAAAAACTCCTTTTAGTATATTTCAGTTTGAAGCATAATCATCATAAGAGATTGACAACAGACTAGTTTTGCATGACCACCTCTGCCCATTCCAAACATCTTCCTCTCAAAAGTCCCATAACATAATGCACCTCTGATTGACAGAAGGGAAAGTCAGCTACTGCTGATTGAACACCAAAGTGCACTGAAGGAGGAAACCCCAAATTTTGCCAGATACCGCGTGAAAGGTATGAGAGGAGACAGTGATTTGATTTACTATCGCCTGGTTGCTGCTGGAGTTGTTTATGGTGTCCTAATATTCCTTGGATGAAGATTGCTCTCTGATCATTTGCTTGTTTCTAGGTCTGAGTCTGCCGAGTCCATGCAGGCCACATTGTTTCCTACTTCACACTCATTTTGGACCCAAAAAACGCAACTTGTGTTTGCTGAAATGCAGATTTATTGATGAGATGTTGAGATGGAGGCTTGGAGACCTGAGCCAGTACAACAATGCAGCAGAGCAAGCAAAGTGAGCCGAGTAATTGGCTGGAAGACTTAAACAGAGACAGAAACGCAGACAGACAACACAGAGAGACGATGAACCTGAGACACAGAAAACACAACTGATGTAGATTTAGGCAAACAGCATTGGACTATACTTAAACATGGCCATAGCATTTTACCATGTTGACACTGATCAAGTGAAGACTGGAGTGTAGAGCTGGAGCATATGTACTGCTGGAGCTTGATGAGTGGATTGGCTGCAGGTGTGCATGTTGATTGGCAGCAGGTGGGAAAACAAAGCACCATGGCCAGACAAACACACACAAACAAGGAGAAAGCACAAATGGGGGACCAACAAGCAACACAAGAAAGGGATAAACATTAGAAACACTGGGAATGAGGTAGAGAATGAGCAGCCGGACCATGTAAACTTGTGGAGCAATCACTCTTCTTAAAAGTAAATTACAAGTTTAAGGCAGATCAGGCTGCAGTTAATATGTTATTCTTTCTTCAATGAGGCCCTTATTTCTTTCCCTTTGTGAACATGGAGTATCTCACCACTTGAACTATTCAACCATAAGCTATTGTATATCCCATCATTATGCTTTCTTTAAATACATGCTAGCATGTTCGTAGCCTTCTTCTTCACCGCCTTTGTTTGTGAGAACATTCCAACATTTGTTTGCTGCATTCTTGCCACGAATCATGTTGATTGGTGGAACAGCATGAAACCAGGATATGAATCACATGCATGTCGTCGTGTGTGTGTGCAAAATATAAAGAAAATGAGGTCTCGCTTGAGAAAAACATTGCTTGCAGTGAACAAAAACTCCTCTTAATTGCAGGTCTATGCTAGGATGTGCATTCTGGTTGCCTGCATGAAAGTCACTATACATACATATGTACTATTCTGACATAAATCACAGGGATGCTAAATCATCCAGTACTGGCTACTGTAAGTAAAGCTTGGCGATGCAGCGGTTTTGCAATCATAGACCTCTGAAATACTTGTTTTGCTCCACAGGTTGAGTCTCTGCTTTAAGAGTTAGCCAATCAGCCGAAGTGTTGAAGAAAATGTCTCACAAATACAAATGCAAATACAGAATAACAAGTTAGTCTGTGAAACAGGTCCTCCCTTTGAGCTCTGTTCCAGCTGCCAAAACACCCACAGTAATACCTTAACATGGATAAACAGCAGCAAGGCAAATATTCACATTAGACTTTAAAGGCCTTTCAGTGAGGTTAATTAAACCAGTATGGACTTCATATTTGCATGAGATCCAGATGTTGACTTTGTAGACTGGACTTCATAAAATGTCAAGGCCAGGCTTACACTCCAGTGTTGAAGGATGACGCTTTGGCAGCTGTCCACTGGAAGTGTCAGAAAAATATCACAATCTTTTAATGAAGACCTTCCTGTTTGTGTGTGTGGGTGGCAAACTGCTGCGTGCTCATTTATATACACAATTAACATAATTTCTAACATTGACAACATGTGAATTTGTGACGGTAACTTTCTGACAAGAGTATCTTAACTGGGAATGAGATCGAGCAAGCATGATTTCACTGTTTTTTGCGGCATCAAAAGCACACAGGCATATTACTAACTGGTGCCCTGAATTGAATTGGACAGACTGTGCTTGATCTCCAGCAAACTGATTGGATGTTTTATTGCTGTCACATCTCCACCAGCAAACACAGCAGAACAGAGTTCTCAGGGCTGTTGAACAAAGAGCAGTCCTGACAGCTGAGGGATGCAGACTGGCAGAGCCTGAGGCTGGCAATTGACCCTTCGCGAAACCCCTCCTCCAAACAGCAGCTGTCCAATCATAGCTTAGGAACTGTAAATAGGCACCACAGAAAAAGAGAGTTGCAACACTTGATCTGTTTTACTTCAGCAGAATATGAAGTACTTCTTCCACCACTGATTTACAGTATTGATATTTTCCTCATACTTCTATGACCATAGAAATCCTAATGTTAAGACATTCACATGAACCTGCATAACAAGTGAATATCAATTACTTTTAATTCATTAAATCCAAGAAAGTAGAAGTTCAATTGCACAAAATAATAGCGGCTGAAATGAAATTACCACTATGGATGTCAAGTGCAAACTCTTTAATGTAGTAATTATGGCCATTTTACAGACTGCTAATTTCAGAGGACCACGAGTTATTTGACAAGTTCCTATAAACCTCTATAAAATGGTCAGTACTTGGTTGCAAACTGAATATGATGAACAAATAATAAATACCCTCACACTAAAGATGAGAGCCTGCACTTTAATTTGAAATCCAATATGAATGAATGAAGGACAGAGCCAAAATAGCCAAAAATTGTGTCATTGCCCAATAAATCCCAAACCGACCTGACACCTGCAGGCTATCCTGACGCCTAAACTTCTCCTTGATCCAATTACAAGTGTCCAGGAATCAGGAGTTAATCCCTGGCAACATGTCTGCAGTTCCCTCTAGGAAACACCATGTGGACGAGCCTGGTGACAAGCGATCTCCCTAGTAACAAAAGGAACAGCAAAGAAACTAGCCATGAAAGAAACAAATGCACCCATGTGCATTTCGTGGGTCCATCACTGTTGAGATTTGCTGTAATTTAGGCGGCAGGTTCGCCCAGTGCTTTGAGTGACCAGGGGAGCATACAGGAGAATCCTTGATTTGATCTGCAGAGATGTACACTCGGTGGCCACTTTGAGTACACCTGTACAATCCAATGTAATGAAATACACCAGCTCAGCCATGAATTCTGCTTTTATGTTGCCCATAATGTTCATTTTTTTTAATGCTGTCATAGAGGTGTTAATTCAATTAGATATTTTAGCATCCAGGTCATAATTGGTGGTGTGAGCTGCATTGCATTCCAAGGTTTTTCTAATATTCTGCCTCCCTCATATGTGGAAATAACACCTCTCAGTATAATGTCGTTCAGAACAGCACCACCTTTGACTATGACCTCAGTATTAAACATAAAATTGAATTTCCACATTTCTGACTCTGTCAACACAAAACTAAACATGATGAAATTCATAAAAGCAAAATTCATAGCAGAGCTGTTATACACTTCTATATCATCTCCTCAAAGAGAGAGGAAAAAGTGCTCAATGTCGTCCAAAGTTAAGTACACTGTTTAATAGTCTGGATACATGCATACTTTATTGTGCTCAGTATACTAATACCGAGTATACATATTTTTATTTATTTATTTTTTCACTAAGGCAGGGAGCCATGAATACATGGAGTTGTGTTGTGCAGCTAGAATCCATCACTGTGTCATCTAACAACTGTTAAAAAAACGAGTTCAGTTTTGTGGTCATGCACAAGCAGCTGGCCTAAGAGACTGTTTTGAGTGCAAGGGAGAGTGAATGCAATTCTGTGTGCCTTTTCCAGTAATGGGCCTTCTCTCCCTGGAGCTGGTCTCACCACAAGACTGTGCAGTCTTGGGACTGGGACTTCTATTTCTTCCACTGCATTAGGCCTGTCCCTTGACACATGCACACACACAGTGACACCAGTAGCTGAAAGGAGGGATATGTACCTCTGTTGCCCAAGTTGATTGTATGTCCCATGTACACTATTTACATGCGGAAGAGAGTTTGTCTTGGTTTTTTCTATGGCTCCTGGCACTGGCAGCTTTATATTTCTCTACATGTTGATATGGCGTTAATGAGGTTCTCAAGACTAATACCTAAAACAGAGCATATGTGTGAGCAATGGACTAAGCTGTCTTTTTATCTACTCTAACATCCAGTGTATGTTTTACAAGCTCCTCGTTTTCAATACAGTCTTACCAGCAAACTGTAGTTTTTGTCAACAAAATTCGGTTTCAGTCAAATGTTTAGTTCAACCTGCATTTTCTCCAGTCCTCTTGGCTTTGCTCGCATTCATACTGGTCTTCAAACATTTTAAATCTGCCTGCTCTAACTCTGAATGAAAATGACTTGTTTGTGAACAACTGCCCATGAGTTTGTTGGGCTGCCTTGTTGGAAATTTTCTATTTTCCTGCAATTTGGTGCTGGGAGAGTTTTTCTGCAATCACAACAACAATTCGGCCCCAACTGCTTTGCTAAGCTTATTTGACACTGTGGAAGAACAGCAGCACCACCAGTAATGGGTACTGAAGGGTTTTTTCTTCATTGGAGACTGAATGTACACACTACAAGGACAGTTTGTCCATGATGTACAGTGACATGGTGAATGCAGGTAAAATCCCAATATCCAATCTTACCCCCCCCCCCCCCAAAAAAAAAAAAAAAACCAAAACAAAAAAAAATCTCTTATCAATTCTCTGGAGATAACAAGGGGAAGTGTGAATAAAGAGAAGCAGACAATAGAGCTGGAAGGTGAACTGTCATAAAGAGGCTGCTGCTCAATATCAGCAAGATGTCCCTAATACAGACAATATAGTTATTCTTTCTGAGGTTCACCTTGGAGCTGATTCATCCAGAATACAATCTGTCTCTAAGGAGAACACTGCTGAACATTCTAGACAGCCACAGCCAAAATAGAAAACACTGACAAATCTCCTTCAGCGGTAATCATTGAACCCTCTGCAGATGCTTGCTGGCACAAAATGCGCAGGCCAGAAAAAAAAAAAAAAATGTAAATCCAGGTTGCTCAAGAGAGGTGGACATCAACAAATAGAAATCTACAAAGAAACAATGACAACACTGTAAAATACTCCATAACAGGTTAAAATCTTCAATTCAGGATCTTTCTTAAAGGCCCATGGTAACGTAAACACGATTCTTATTTTCAGGTGTTCAGGTAGGCATGAAACACTGTTGAAGATATGAGAGGAACTTCAGTGTTTTTCTGGCCAATATGTTTGACAGTGACCAACATTTTGAGGTCACAACCAGTAGGTTTCAGAGGGATGGATGCTGACAAGGACAAGACAAATATACTCAGGGTTTTAATAAAACCACGTGAGAATTGTTTAGTTTTTGATCTGTCAATTTGTCCTCAGGAAATGCAAGCCCTCCTCTGTTTTGGCAACACAGCGATATTTCACCATTCTTCAGAAATATAAGGCCACCTCGCAAGTGTCAAAGACTCCACTGAGAGAAAATGGATGTAATTAAAGCAAGGGGGAAAATGGTTGGCACGCATCCTCTGTGTATGACTTGGTCCAATTAGCAAATACAACAAGCATTCCAGATTGTTACGCCAACATCAACAAGGTGGTTAAATCATCTCTTACACTGCCTTTTAGCAGTGCAGCAGTACAAGAACAAGTACAGATCTTGCCTTTCACATACTTGTCTCTAAGACTTGATGCATATTTCCCTGGGAAAGATGACCACAGAGACTTTTGACCTAAAGCCAGCTGTTGACCTGTGAATAGAGAGAACTAGTCAGAGACTCAGCCAGGGACTGGGAGGTACATCTTCATCATCTACAACACAGGGAACTGAAGCAGATGACAGTGAGGGAGACACCAAGGATGGAAAGGAAGATTACATTTATTGAGACAACACTCTGTATGGGGTGAGTACCAAACTCCATCTCCTAAGCAAAATTTGACTGTTGTAGCTGCTCAATGTGAAGCTAGTTAGAGCTGCGAGTTTAGTCCAGTGGTTCCCAACCTAGCGTTCAGGCCCCTCCAAATAGTCACAAAATAAATCTGAGGGGTGATGAGATGATTAATGGTATGGAGGACTAGAATTGTCGAAAACTAAAATAAATAAATAACCCAATCAGCGAAACAATATGCTACGAATACACCAAAACTAACCACAACTAAAGTAATTAATTGATTAATGGTGCACCAGCTAATCGTCAGCCAACTTCAGAACCTCAGCATTCCTCAGACAGAAACCAACAGTTTCCTCTTCAGAGATCTGCCCTATAGCTGTACAGGCAACAGACAGCTCACGTGAACATCCTTGATATTGCTTTAACGGATTAAAATGGCACAATATGGTCCTTCTCTTGCCCCCAGGAGTGCTGAACACTTCATTTTGTCTGTTTAAAAAATGGTGTAGGGACCTCAAAATGATCCAGTCAGACCAGATGCTCACAGTGGCACTGAAGCAAGGACCTGTTCCCCACTTGTTAAATGATGATAAACCGCCTTCTGATTGAACTTTTGGTCGAAGATTATCAAAGTGGACCACAAATGATCTTTAAACTCAGCAACATACTGCAGCATATTTGCACCTGGCTTGAAGCAGCTATTCACTGAACAGCTTCAGGGGACCCCTCACCTCATGGCCGAATACCAGTTCAAAGGGAGTCTGATGAGCAGGAGTCCGAGTCTGTTTTTAGATGAGCCAATTAAAGAACTCCTTGGGACTGGGGATTATATGCAAATGAAACTGTTAATGAAATACCAAAGCTCACATGACACAATTGGTTTCATGCTGTACATGCAGGCAACACAAACCAAGAAAAGAAACCTACTAGTGCCTCTATGATGGTTCTAGCCTTAATGTCTCTAAGAGGAATAGCCTCAGTGAAATGAGTAGTAACACCCATTATGACCAAGAGAAAGACCTCAGACACAGGGGACAGTTGAGGTAGAGGGACGTTCTGTTCAGATTTCCCTACCAACCTGTTGACCAGAGCAACAAAAAGCTACCACATCTTGCTGGAGTTTAGCCACTAAAAGTGTCTCATGCCCTTAGTCTGAGTGCTCCTGATGCTTGTGACCAGTTAATGGTATGTCATGAGCCAAACTTCATGATAAACCACAGAACAATCTGCTTACACACACTCAAGTCATTGCCTAAAAGGAAGGTAACACCCTTCACTGGTAACTCAAGCACCACTTGGGCATATCCAACAAAAGTGCTTGTTCCTACAAACATCTTAGGGAAGGGAAGGGTAGAAGGGAACAGCACTGCAAGTACCTTCAAAACCTTTAATATGCATAAATGTCCCCAAGGCAGCTGTTTCAGGCAGATCGATAGTACCAGCCTCCATAATAGATTTTTCACTGTTGGGCTGGTCAATGAGACTTAAGGTGTCTAGGCTGATGACAGTAATGGCAGATGACCTCTCCAGAGACAGGAGAAGACTTGTGCTGTCGTCCACCATTCTGGGAGTTCACTGGTGGTTGCTAACCACCACTATTCTTATCACTGTGGAGCTACTGAAGAACCTTTATTATTTTAACCTGACCACTGGATTTTTCATGGCATGAATGCAACATATCTGGATTAATAGCTGGCAGTAGTACCGAAAACTTATTAATGACATCTAAGGTATTGTAAGGTATAGTTACACCCAACATTGGGGAATGTTACAAAAACTACAACACCTTCTGAACAACATGTCATGTCCAGGTAGAGCCCCCAACTGTTACACTTCAACACTAACCTACACTCATGATATCCTACATCTAAAGCTAGTAAGGCAGTAACGTAGTGCCTCTGCTTGTGTTGCATTAGACATGAAAATGTGACCTAAACTTCCCTTGGTGAATGTAACCTTTCTTATCTGAGGTGTGCGTGTGTGGTTAACTCACAGTCACTTCAGAGTTCCCTCTTTCAATGATCAGCTCCATGATATCCCTCAGGGGCCACTCTGTTGGTCAAGGTCCCGCCATTTCAATCACCTGACCCCCACCCACCTGCACACCTGTTCCCACTTCCCTGTTTACCCAGTATCTTATTTACTGAGCCACCACCATTTTCATCATCCTTGCCTGTGCCTGTATACTGTTCACCTACTGTGCTTCTGCCATTCAATTTCAGCCATTTTCTGTCTGTTGTGACCCCCTACCTGCTTTTTGGACACCTGTTCTCGAGCCAAAAATAACAAGTACAAGGAAACTTCTATTTACTTGTACTGAACTATTAATTTTTAAGATTACCCAATTGGATCAAATGACACTTCTGAAATTCCCACACTGAGAACAAACAATAGAACTGCA
Organism: Chaetodon trifascialis; assembly: GCF_039877785.1. Taxonomy (NCBI): domain Eukaryota; kingdom Metazoa; phylum Chordata; class Actinopteri; order Chaetodontiformes; family Chaetodontidae; genus Chaetodon; species Chaetodon trifascialis. The sequence goes on along the minus strand of NC_092079.1, from coordinate 2,605,288 downwards.
AATATATGCTAATGCTCACTTGAAAACTAATATTGTTGTAAATTGCAGGTCAATTAACCTCCTACTGGCTCTGTCTGCTCCACATGTTGCCATCTAATGTAGCAAATCAAGCTGCACATATTAAAAACAGAACACCCACTCGTCATATATTTACAATCAAAGCACAAAGCATAAATCATAGTTAGATAGTAATTGATACACTTACCCACCCATACAGCCAGACAGAGAGCTTCCATCCCAAACACATCCACTGAACTCTCAGGAGTGAAGTAGCAGACAAACTAGACCAGCCATTACATCAATTAACCACTCCAAGGAGCTGCTTGCCACGCTTGAAATGCTTGTATGTCTGCTGTCCAATGAAGTAAAGCATACTTGGGAAGTGCTGCTGTGCCTGAAATCTGTATGAACTGCAATGTTCATATGGCATGATTCCATATGTCATGATTTACAGTACATCCAGTGCCAATGTTCAGTGGCAGTGCAGCAAGCAGTGTGTCCTCTATGTAATGCAGCAGTGTGTAAGGACATTGAGTTTGCAGTGGATATAAAAAAAAAACATGGGGTTTTACAGAATTATCCAATATCTAAGTTCTTCTCTAGCAACAGGGTTGAATGAAAATATCATCATAAAAGGGCAACAGCAAACGGACAAACTCAGTAATACCTCCACTGAGCCTACACTTATCTGTGTTCGACACTACAGCTATTAGTCTGGTCAGAATTTGTGTTCACAGCAAGGCTATTCTGCTGCGTTTTACCCACAGTACTCTGGATTCACACAATAAGACCTATCTATGTCATTTTAAGGGCGATATGAGTTGGCCTCTCTCTGACAAGCACCACTTTGTTGCTCTGTCGCAAAGTGGCCATTGTTTCAGTAACACAGTGATCGTCTGGCCATCTGTCGCTGCAAAAGAGCCAGCGTCTGAGGCGACACCCTGATGTTTAATAAATAAGCCTGGTTCTGTAGCAAGGCCCGAGCTGCACTGAATGCATCTCCTCTATTCTGAGCCAGGATGGTTCTGGGGCCAGATGTGCTCTTCAGAGCGTATGTGCTATCCGACCACCTCTCGAGACGAGCGTCTCCGATAAGCCCTGAGCGTTTGATGGGGAAAACTGTCTCCCTTCCTTTATCAATCTCAAACAGAGAGCTTTTTTGCACCATTATTCTGTGCTCTAACTGATAAGGTGTGGAGAGCCCAGAGTGGCATGAAAGACATATTGTGCAGGCCTGTGGTTTGCAAAGATAAAATGAGACTGAACCACAAAGGTCAAAGGCATCCTAGAACACGTTGAATGACTCTGTCTTCTGTTCAGGCTGCTCAATGGAACATTTAAAGATCATGTTTAATTCTTAAACTTTATCAGATAAATGTCCTGTATTCTGTGGAAACATACTCCTGAGTAATAGCCTTACGTTACCTGAATAATGTTTTAGTTTCAGTTCTAATGTTACATCCGAGGAACAAAAACAATTTCCTCTTCTTAACCCAGATTGTCAATTTGCAATGAATATAATTCTTTCTTATTTTGTAAACCACTTTTAGCTGCAGGTCCTGTATGAAAGGTGCTATACAAATAAAGTTTATTATTATTATTATTATTATTATTACAAATAACCTGAAAGTCCACTTGACATGGACTGCATCAATAGCCGTGTTTCCAGCAACATATTTTATGTGCTTTTTCTTGTATTGCATTCGAAAAGGTGAATGGAAATGGCAATATTCTAAACAAACAAATGAAAAAAAACCTTCCTCAATGTCAGTTACAGCCATGCGTAGCGTAGTCTGTACCACCGGCTTCTGATGAAAGCTTTGCATAGTCAAGATTATTCACTCCAAACTAGTTGATGGAAACATGTTTAATTCACATGTTTTCCCCCCTTTTCATCGCAAACGTCAGCTTGTCTGATGGAAACACTGCTGGCTCATGTGCGTCATAGTCTTTGTGGACCGTTCGCATGCAGCCCAAAATGTATGACTGTGTGGAATGTGAGTCAATCCAATGTGTGGAGCATGTCTGTATGTGAGTATGCAGTCAACCAATAAGGTATCACAGTAACAATTCTGGACTGTAAGGGTTCAGCATGCTTGACATTACGTAGTGTGGATGTGTGGATCTCAGCACATCACAAGTCAAAGTGTTTCTGCCTCTTCTGAATGTTCACACTCCAAGGTAAGGTGAAAGGCACCATCTGAGCTTCCCTCTGCCTCCCTCGTCTCTCTCCAACAATTACGTGTGTCTTTTGTCAGTCTTTGTAGTCTTAACACGATAATTCGTACAAATGGGGATAACAGCATGCAATTTCAGGCAGTCTCTCCTTAAAGGCTGAAGGGCTTCAATAAAAGAAAGTACAACAAAAGTACCTGCCTGTGATTATTAAATGGAACTTCTAGATTATTGCAGCTGCAAGAGAGTAAGAAGCAGAGAGTACAGTGTCAATTATTAGTGTCAGAAAAAGTAATTTCTATTTTTTGTTGTTGTGACAACATGAGCTCTGGGTACACGGCAACACTGCTACAACAAAATCATAGAAACATGAACAGTAATCAAACATCCATACAATGTAAACCATTGTATTTGAGGTCAAACTGAAATTGGGTATCCCTGAAATGTTGTTAATAACTTGGAAAGAACCATATTACCCTCACTGATGGCGAGAGGTACAAAAATATGAAAATTAAAAGTGAAATGAGACTCAAATTAGCAGTAAATGTAGTGTTTATTTTAATATAGAAAGATAGTAGATTAACTGTGAATTTAAAATTGAACTGTCTACATCACATGAGCTACAACTGAAGAAATCTCCTTGTTTTTGTGTTACTTATCCACATCCTGGCTCACAGGGTCAGTAAAATATCACATGTCCTTCTCCCGAGCTCCATCCTTCACGTCTTCTTGGGACAAACTGTCAAATTGGCCCCTGAGTGGGGAGGCAGACTATGTGTGGTTTCAAGACTTACATGGTACAGTCATCTCGCCTGGATCAAGGAAACTGGGGTTTGCTCTTGGAGCCAGGTCTGAGAGGAAGCTCCCTGGAGGCTGAGTCTGGACCTTTGGGACTTAACATGGCTTAGCCTGAATAAGAAAACAGCGCGGGGCTTCAACTATGGGGAATTATCACTCCCAAGGTACAGTAAGGAGTAGTGGTTGAAAACAATGGGCTTGGATGGTGCAACTGAATAAACTAAACTAAAGCTGAAAGTTTATTACTGTATAATATCAGTTCAGTCCCCTGGAAAATATCAGAGAGGAGCTACAGTAGCCGACTAAGGATAATGTGGATGCTGACATCAGGCAGTGCAGGAGCACAGTGATTGCGAGGGCTAAACAAACTCTCATTTGCAGTGTCGACCCAGGAGAGCAGAGGGGCTGCCTGACCTGAATCTGCCGTCTGATGCCCCCAGCTACACTGTGGGAGAAACAGAAAATGTCAAAAATGTTCGTCTTTTTTTATATTTTAAAGAGCTGTTTTTTTTTTGTTTTTATTTAAATCAGCTTGCTGCTTCTGTCAGACAACTGGAAAGATGCAACACAGGAGTTTCTCCAGTCAGAATTCTGTCAGCCCAGTCTTCAGTTCTATCCCTCATCTGACATGTATGTAGCGTCTCCCAGCCCACAAGACTCTAAAGGCTGTTTGAATGAATGCAGAGATGTAACCATATGAAATGAAACGATGTATTAGTGAACTGTTTAAATAAAGGTTTTCAGTAGGAGCCTACGGGCTTGGAGCTAAGAGCCTTTCCACTGCGTATCAAGGACTGTAAAGATTAGACAAATCCCACATTAATAAGACTGCATGATTTAGACGTGCTTTTATTAAATATAACATGACAACACAGAGTAATTGCTGTGCAGCTGCGTGGTGGTTGGGTGGTTGTGGAAAAGGAGATGTGAAACAACTAAAAGGCTTAATGCATTTCTCCAAAGCAGCAATGAGTGGTAGTTTGGGTATTTTTGCTGTTGTTCAAAGTTAAATTGTGGAAAATGACAGGGGCAACAGGGGGAATGACATATAAGAAAGGCGCCCAATTGGACCAGGGATGTTAGATCTCAGTATCTGGCATCCTTCTTATCAAATGTTATATAGTGTTATATGTTGTTATGTACATCCACAATGAAAGAATTACCAAAAAAAAAGTTTTTGTTTAGTATTGTTTAAATGTTGGCTGTGCATCTTCCATTTAAATATCAGGGATATTAAAAAAAATTTCCCTTCCAGGTCCTGAAATTGGTACGAGTCATACCTACTGCTTGTTTCTGAATGAACTATAAGACTTGTCTGGCTTGTCAATGTGACATTCATTTCTGCACATCCCACTTTGACTCTATTTTTACGACTTTGAGCGCAGGATAAAAAATTGAATTGAAGTCCCCGATGTGGAAATACAGGAAGAGTTCCTGAGTCCTTCAGAAGGTTCCTGGGTTGCTGCAATAGTTTCCGCAGGTAAGAAGGACTAAAGTGAGATCTCTCAATTTAAAAACAGCCACTACAAGTAGAGCTGCTCCCACAACCTGCCCTCCATCTTATTTCAGGGCATAACAGACTACAGCACAGACAAAAGCACCCTCCAGCAGATTTATACTTTGGGGTTTTCGGCTCTTTGATGGCCCAATATCTTAACCACCTGTGGACAAGTCCTGCTAATGATGCAAATATTTAGTTCTTCCTCATTTTCTTGCTACCTCTGTGAAAAAGTGTCTCCCAGAAAAGAGACACAATAGGAGCACAAGCCCAGGCTTCCCGTTGAGAGCAGGGAGATAAAGATATCCATGTGTTCCTTGAGAAAATGAGTTAATCCGCTACAGCGCGGCTCGATACAAGAAGCTGTCAGAGTCCGCGCTGATGATTAAGATAGGGAGCTGCTGCTTGGATGTGTTTTTATACACTTTTCTGCTGCTACACAATATCAATGTGACAAAAGTGCAGCTGGTTAGGAAGCACATTTTTGTCAAATTAGAAATGCTCAATGTCATTTCTTGTATTTACAAGAATTCCATTTTATTTACCATTAAATAAAAGTAAATGTCTATCCATCTATCTCTATTGCAAAACATTAATGTGGTGGTTCTACACTAATATTCCCAGAGATCACAGAGATGATCTTCCTCTGTAGATCTATCAGAGGTTTTGTAGAAATCACTCCAAGACCAGCTTTTGGTTTTCTTTGGCTTTACATGAGATGTTACCCTCAGGGCCTTCCTGTTAGCATCTTAACCTGTCATCCTTTCCCCAGAGTGTGTTAATTATTCACTCTTCTGAGCTTTACAATGCAGACAACCTTTATGGATTCCATGTCAAGGTAAGTGGCGAGGATATTGTTGAGCATAGTGACTATTAGGCCATACTGTATGTAATAAAAGCATGTAATGAAACAGGTCAATCTATTGGGGCACGTAGCAGTAAATGTGATTTATATTTGTGCACAGTGGTTATAGCAACACTCTCCTTTGGGATCACAGATTACATCTGCACTCCTGACCCCTTTAAGGCTGGGGGCCCCAGACCCTTAGGCGGTTGCAGAGTTTGCCGCCGCCTCAGGCCATCCCTGCTGCTGCTCTTTGTTAAACTATGGTGATTTTATTGCTAATGTTAACTACCCACGTCTTCCTCTGTTAATTAACACTGAGCCTCTGGTAATAAACACTAAAGCTGTCTGTTGCTGTATGTTACAGGATTTGACTAACATTATGCGTTTTCAGAAGCCATTGCACACTTTCATTAACCTGGGTCAATAATGTTGATGTCCTTGTCAACAGCCATTAACATTTCTTTTAAAATGGCATTGTTTCTTTAAACCTTTAATCAAGCAGATTAGTTATATTGAGATAAATGCCAGTATACTCTAAATAAACTTGAAGGTTGTCGTGCGTGTGGCACTGCAAGCCAATATTCTCACTGTGGTTGCAGATCTGCTTGTTTAATGTCCCTGCTAGACGAGGGAGTATGGGAGATAAGTTGAAAGGAAAGGAAAGCAAAGGAGAAGCACCGATTGTATAATATGGTGGAAGCAAACCCAAAATGTGCAGCCTGATATCAGTCACTTGCTGACCATTTGATGGTAACTGTGTATTGGGGTGCAGGGTCTTAATGAGATTTGACTCTATCTGCTGTCTTGCCTCCACACTGCGGCAACAAAAGACCTATCTGTTACTTATTTCAAAAGTGATTATTCTCCTTGTTTTCAAATTTACCAAATTGCACCTTTGTGTCCTAGGATCACCACTCACCTGCCAGTCTGCTCATCTATCTGCCTGCCAGCAACCTCCAAGCCTCCACACCATCCCTGCCTGCCACGCCTCCCCTTCATCCCCTCCACGCTAATGCCCGGCCACACTCCTCCATCCTCCTCCCTTATCCTGCAGCCACTGGACCTCATTCTCCACCATCATCCCTTCATCTCAACCCCTTTTACAATAAAACCAACTCTTTATCTACCAAGCTCCAGCTTTCACCTGTGTTTGTAACATAAAGGGACTATCTACTGAAATATCAATGCAGTTTGAACTGAATTTGCATTAAACAGTTGTAGACATGGGTAAATATAAAAACATCCTTGCTATACTGATTCAAAACACAATCTGGCCAGCATTTTGTTTCCTACAAAATGTTTTGCTGCTGAAAATCTGCTGTAGGGTGTAAATCTTCACACCCAACTACACCCGTTTGTGATGCTGGCTCTCCCCAAAGAGGCAGTGAAACATTGCTTTTTTTAGCTTGGTGTTAAGTTACTCCTTAAAACTTCATTCTCAAATTTTGGCCACTTGCAGAGCAAACCAAAAATGCACCTCTGACATTGCTCTTACGTCTTATGAAGTCACCATTTTGATTTTATACGACATAAGACTCATCAAGACAACTTTGATGAGTCTATGGGCTATAACGCCAAAAACCATGAGCTCATAGACATTAAAAAGCTCTGTAGAGCCGAAGGAAACTGCAGAGTTGGTGATAGTTCTCTGATCAATCCCTTAAACATGACACAGTGATCTGATCCATTGTCAATGTAGACCTATTGATCAGCGCGACTTCAAGCAAAGACAACTTATCACTGAGTCTGCCCCCACATTTAAGATGTTCAATCTTGTTAAGAGAGACCAACGCAACGCTAATAATGATGTTGTCAATGAGGAAGGATGAAAGGAGCATGAAACCCATGGAGGACTCAGCTGTGCGGGCATGGGGGGTCCCTGTCAGCCTCAGCCTTCTCTACAGAAGCCTCGGTATCTGTCTGCACAACGGGGAAGACTATAATCATACCTCTGATGCCCCCCCCTCTCCTCCTCCCTCCGCACACATCCATGCCAGCTGTCTATCACAGGAGGAGTGGGGGAACTGGAGAGTACGTAATGACAACTTACAGAAAGGCTTCCTGACTAAACATAGCAAAGCCCCTCTGGCTATGGCTGAACTGTGCCTGCTGTGCCTTACACCTTCTTAGCAAACAGGAGGCTTGTCTCTTTTCCATGTCTGGCCATGGGGGAGGGGACGTCCCCTTCGCTTCCATGTGGGGGCGCTGTGGAACTTTGCCTGCTGCAGGTGTGCCACGGTCTTGTTGATTCTGCTCTGCACTGGAGGTTTAAATTAAACATTAAACACTGAGGAAAATGAGAAGAGAGGAGCGGGAGGATGACTGAAATGGAGGGAGGTAAGGGAAGGAGAGAGACTCTATTCATGAAATGTCTACTTTCTTTCTTTACAAAATCTGACACAACGCAGTGGGTGGATGATTCATTGCTCATGAGGGACGTTCTATTTCGGCAAAGGATGAATATTTTGGTGCCTTGAGACCTTTTACTAACAGCCCCTGTTGTATTGTAAATATATGAGCTTCCAAGGGACTTATTTTGAATGCTGCTAGATTACATCTCAGAAATGAAAATGAAATGGTTAACCAATCAATCAAATATATGGAGAGGAGGGAGAAGTCTGCAGGTTGGGTCGGTCAGGGTTAAGATTAGACATGCAAGGGATTTTGTGAAGGGTTAGTGTTAGGTATTTCATTGGGGGTTGGGGTTAGTTATGTTGAGGATTTTGTAAACAGCGATGGATTTTATGAAGGTTTAGTGTAAATGAATAGGGTTAGTTGTGTTCAGGGTGCTGTGAAAGGTTAGGGTTAATCCTCAAATGCAGCAACATTCAGGCTTTCTTTCCCATTTGAGGGCCAGATGTGATGTAATCGAGTGGCTGAAATGTCAAAAGTGGGCGCAGGCAGACGGAGTGAGAGGATTAATGCAGTGGCTCTGAGCCATGCAGCTAGTTTTGCTATCATGACCTTGTCGACTAACTGCCAGTCAACTCAGACCTCCGAGGGTTTCCGCTTCCTTAGCTGAGGCCGACGCCGTGTCTGTCACGCCAAAAATCCTCCTTCCTCCCAACCCCCCTGGAGACGCCACATGGCAGGTAGGCAGCAATATGGAGAGACTGTTTTTCTGTGAACTTCGGGAACCAACCCTCCCCAAGCCCCACCCACACTGAAAACAGAGAAAAATTAGAGACCCAACTGAAAACCTTGGCTGGAATTTTCACTCTGAATTAAGAAATCTGTCATGGACAATTGGAGGACTTACTCAAAGACACACACACACAAAAGTGATTTTCTCATTGTGTAGTCAGGGATTTTTGTGTCTAGAACAAAGTGAATAAATGAAATCACATTAGCTAGTGCCTAAGTACTTGACACAGGTGCCCAATTAAGATCTGTAAGGCCTGGAGCACAGAGCACAGGAGGAGCCTATAGCTTTTTTAATAGCAAATATATGACAAAAGCGCTATGCTTTCTACTTTGATGACCTTGTTTTAATTACGCAGTTACATGGCCATCTTCTGAACCTGCTCTCTTTGGTACATTTAAAAGCAGCCTCCACAGTCAGGGCCATTTGTTCAGCATAACAACAGCTTTGAACTTGCGGGAAAAAGTATGCAAAAATCTCTCCTTTGATGCAGAGCAAAGTGCACTTATTAAACAATTTGCATAGTTATTCTGGTGGTAATCACCCAGAGAGAATGCAAATTGGCAGGAGAATATAAAAATAGCCCTGTTTGAAATTTCTGTGCCGAGTGTTTAATACCTGACAGCACGCCCTGGGGCAAAACATTGCTCCTGTGCTGTAGCATGCAGATATATGTTCATAGCAGTAGCAGTATAATGTACATCTTCATTGTCTTTTGAATGTTTCCTGTTACTATTCTGTCACACAAGCTTATTAATGTTGCACAGAAGCATGTCTCCAGCAATGACAGCAGTGCTGTGAGGAGGAAGACATGACAGCAGCAGCTCTCTCTGACTTGGTTAGGGATAAAATACTGATGAGGCAGGAGCTTTTATTACCTCGAGATGCTTCAGTGATGATTGGAGTGTACATCACAAATGCACAACATTAAAGTGCCAGTCCTTGAGATCACTGTTTTTTTTTTTTTTCTTTTCAGCGTGCCTCCATCTGTGGTGCTAAGATCCCGTCGCTTTGGTGTTCAAACGCTGCAAATCTCAGTGATCACCTGTCACTCAGAGGGTTTGTTCAGTACCTGAGGTGCAAACTCCACTGGGTCGAACTCAGCCGGGTGAGAAAGCTGACAGGTTTGCTATTTTTCTTTCCTTTTTCTTCAAGAAAATGCAGCGATGTGATGCACTGGAAGGTGGAAATATTTCTGTAAATCATTTTACGGATGATTCATCACAGGATACAGTTTCTATGAATTTAACTGTTGAGGCACAATGACAAAATACAGGAGGTTAAACTATGTGGCCAAAACACACGTGCAAACATTCTTTAGTGAACATTGTTTAGACTGGTTGAAGGGAAGCTACACCAATAAAATGATTTTGCTTCCAACCTTTTGGCAGCAGTTTGTGTTTGTGTCCATGAACGGTTTTCCCAGTCTGGGGTGGAAGACCTTGACTGACCTCAACCTCATTTAACACCTTTGGGATGAACTGGAACATGGACTGTGGATCAGTGTTGGACCTCGCTAATGCTCTTCTGCCTGAATGAGAGCAAATCCCTGCAGCCAGGTTCCAAATATCTGATGGACAGACTGAAACCGGAAGAGTGGAGGCTGTTACAGCAGCGCATTAATGCCTGTGGTTTGGAGCCAAATACATTGTGGAGGGAGGATAATTACTATGTGGCTCATGTTCACTGGCAACATTTATTCCATGTCAGGAAGTTTTGCATTCTTGTACAGTGCAGAAGTCAAAGTGGTGGTTGGGGTGAATGATGCTTTCGCAATTTACTCTTTTAATGGGGTTAGCATCCTGCATCCTGTGGGACATTAGGTATGGGCAGTGTTGTGCCTGAACGCGTTCATTGAACGATAGTTCATGAACTCGTTCATATTTTGGGCGAACGTGAACTGGACGTACTGTATTACTGCCTGATGAACGTTGCTGTGAACTCTGGTGTCTCTTAACGGCATGTTCTCTCAGTTTAACTTCGTTCAATAGGGTGCCAGATTTCTATAGAGCCTTCCAGGTGAAAACCTGGCTAAAACACACCGTAAACAAGGCCTTAATATGTAACGGAAAAAACACCCAATCTGGCAACACCAGCCACCAGTGTCGCACTGCGGCATGTGTCATCAAAACAAAAAGCAGCATGGAGGCGACAAAGCAGCAAGGAGGCGTCGTATGATCATTTAAACGAGCTTTATGACAAGGTCGGTGAGGATGGGAAAAATCCTTAGTTGCAGTGTTAAAACTGCTAAAATAATTGCTGTCTGTGGTTCTATATAGGCTGTGGCAATAATTTTGAAAAATAATAGCTTGCAGCAACTTATGGAAAAAAGGAACTATGAACTAGTTCATGTTTGGAACAGTGAGCTTAGTTCAAAATTTTGAATTATGAACTATGAACTGAACTAGTTCATTTTCAAATTTGTGAACTGAACTTTGAACTAGTTCATATAGAAAGTCCCTCTGAGTCTTTCCCAAAACTGGGTATTGGCAACAAAAAGCACTTTAGTTAAGGTGAGGTAAAAAACTTTCATCAGGAGAACGCGTCAAGTTCCAACCTTAAACAGTGTTAAAAGCTCTCACAGCACTGTGTGCCAATGCTTTGCTTTAATTAGTGCAGTTGCTTACATGATGGGCATGTTCTACCTTTGGGGCTTCCTGCAGTTGTATGCACTTGCTGCAAACGCCGCTCAGGACTACAAACCTGGATGCTTGGCGACTCAGCTGCTGCTGGTACCAGCTCTTGTACATACTCTCTGCTTTCCCGTGCATGCTGAACTGCAGCCTCTTTGCTTAAGAATACAAAAGAGACTCCTTTTTCATGAACCAGAGTCAGACAACAGACTCAGTGCTTGTTAGCCTGTTAGGCTGTTAATATTATTCCTGCTACCTGTGGACTTAAGTGAGACTCACTGCTGCAGTTTGGTTGATTGGTAGACATTGTTAGTTAGTCCCTGTTCTTATTTTGCATTTTTATTTGAAAACCTTTATGATCTCCGGGTCATTTCCTATTTCTACTACTGTCTAAATACAACACATGTACGAGTTTTGTTAATTCACTGCAGCCATGCAGACACAAACTGGAAAAGTTGTGCCATGTCCCATGATCAAAGTCTTTTCTCACATGATACTGTATGAGAAGGTAGATAAATAATCTCATTTTCATCTTCATCATGTCATGTGAGCCTCATGTGGGAAAGCATTTTTTAAATGATCTTATTTTCCTTTGACTCACAGCCTTGAAATACTGATGCAGATTTGGAATTTTATGCCATAATGAGATTGAGAAAATGAGAAGGATTCTGATGATCTTAAAATATGCCGAAATTTGCAAGCAAGAAGTGTTAACAATTGTGAGATAGGTAATTCAGGGCTCTGTCTCTCCCTCTCTCACACACAGACACTGTGAGCCAACCACACTCCAGTCATTACCGCTGTCATTGATTTTTTTAATTTTTTTGCTGCATTGGAGTTAATTTAATCCAGTATATTTTTATTCCCTTTGTGATTTCATACAAATCTTATTATGCCTGTTACCCACCGTGTTGTTTGTGGCGTCATTTGGATTCTGTTGCTGATGCATTTTGCGTCTCAGCCCATCATCCCCATTCTCTTATTTTCATCTGAAGATGGTTCTCTATGCCCATTGTTGCTTTTTTTAATTTCACTTGTTCAGATGATCGATTGCATCTTTCTCCTTCTTGTTTTTCCACCATCACATTTTATCAACTGTATTTTCTTTATAGTGGGCCAGCTGCTGTTTTATCACTGCACAAATAAACTCAAACATTTTGTTTGCGCGGCTAATACACATTTTCTGCTGCCACGTACCCAGCTGTCACACACACAGATAAATGACTTATCAGCAGCATGGATAAATATTTATGTATGTATCTCTCTCTCCCTCTGGTGTGTGTATCTATCTATCTATCTATCTATCTATCTATCTATCTATCTATCTATCTATCTATCTATACACACACACACACACACACACACATATATATAGATGCTATGTGCGTTTTGAGAAAAGATATATATATATATATATAATTTTATATATATATAAGAAGATAGATAGATGAAGATAAATGACTTAATATTCAGACAGCAGCACGGACATATATATATATATGTACACACACACACACACACACACACACACACACACACACACACACACACACACATATATATGTGTGTGTGTGTATATATATATAAGAAGATAGATAGATGAAGATAAATGACTTAATATTCAGGCAGCAGCATGGATAAATATTTATGTATGTCTGTGTGTGCGTGTGTGTGTGTGTGTATATATATAAAATAAATGCTATGTGCATGTGTTTCGAGAAAAAAAAAAAAAAAAAAAAAAAAAAATATATATATATATATATATAGTCAAACTTCTTCCAGTTCTGCAGCATACCTATATGCTCCATCCATCACTGGGAGATGCTGTCTCGACTTCCACGCCCATGGTGCTATTGAGCTGAACTATGGGAAAAGTAGGATATACACATATAGGAGGGAATACCAGACATGATAGCTGAGACTGTCCTCCCAAGAAATTCAGTTTTCTTAGCAAGTGCACCAAAACATCTGTTTCCATCCATGTGGGAAAGCCATCCAGCAGCGGTGCAACTGGGAGCAACTGTCAAGCCCTAATATTGATCCTTACTTCACCTTAACCAACAATGAAGACAACATCAAATATTTGTTTTAACCCATCAGGCCTTTTCCATAAGTGTAAACAATTGTTTTTTGTCCCCAAACCTAAGTGAACCTTAACCATAGCTTTGTCAGAGCATAAAATGGAATTGCTTTGTTTTGTAGTGATGTGCGCTGATTTTAGAAGGCGCAGACAAATGACGTTGTCCTGCTGATAGTTCTGTGTATTTTCAATTTTTTGGAATATCTTTGCTGCTTTAATTTTGAGCATTGTTATGCTTTTTGTTTCGTCTCCTTTGAGTCTCCCTACTTTATGGAAGTGCTACCCTCCTTTTGTGACTCGAGGCTGTCTGAGAGGCAGTCCTGAATGCTTCCTATTGAATACTCTTTTCAGGGGCTGGAAAGTGAGCCAGATCTATAGGTCTCTTTGAAACTGAATTGAAAACACATAAATTCCAGCTTTGTATGACTTGTCCAAGTTTATGTTTTCAGTTGGAGTGCTGCACCTTGAGTCAAACGAGGATGTCCATTATAACTGTCCCTCTTTACTGTCAGGGAACAGTGTGGGTGTTTTATGCAACTGGCCACTGAGCGCGACAATGAACCCATTACAACTTGGTGCACCGCTGTCAATACTGAACTCAAGCTGCTAAAAAAATCAGTTACTGCAACGTTAAATGTCAGCTCGCTCACACAGATTGGCTAACTTTGACGTGCTCGCATCTCCACTCCAGGTGTTAAAAACATCATCGAACGCATGAAAAAATGTTATTCACAAACTCAATGAATGTCTGAAATTGACTGCATGGCCTCATACATGCTACTGAATCAGCGCTTAACTGGGTGCTGTGGTCTATGGTGCTGAAAAGGATGTTTTTGCAAAGCATCGATGTGGTGAACGACATGATAAACTGCATGATTAACACACTACGAACTTTCACGTTTTAACTCGATGCACATTACAGGGGTGGAACTGAGCAAACTTTGGGTGGAAAAAACAGATTTTTCAAGCTGTCTCCTCACCCATCAATCAATAACTATACTGATTCCTTCACTGTGGTGTTCCCATGACCATAACCTCAGTGATCTGCACATGCTGACCCAGATATTGCTCAGCGCTGTGCTAAACCTGCTCCCAGATTGGCTGATATCCGAATGTTTATCTTTTGGCTGACCTTTGTAAACTAAATTATGAGATCGTTAACTGATCTTATGCCATCTCGCAGATGTCTGGTTAAACTTGTGGATTCATCTATGTTGAGTTAGGCTTCCCTGCTATTTTCTTTAGATTTCTGTGTTTTAGACAAGATGTGCCATCATTCTGCCATGTCCTCTTAACATTATTGCACATGCTTAAACACTGCAAGTTTGAACCCTTTTTAATATTCATCCTTGAGAGTGCTGGGATGAAATATGAACAGGCACATTCATTTCCTCACACAAAGGGAGTCTTTTATTCTCCGTTTGTTGTATTAATCTTCGTCTTAGAGCAAAAAAATTCAGTTGAGCTGTGATTTTTTTTTGCTTTTCCAAACTCAAATCAATATATTTTGTGTGCAATGTACGCGCAAACATCCATTCAAAATGAAATCCATTCAAAAGGAAATACAATATCAGTGGGGGAGAAGTGCTGGAAAGTGGCAGAGCTTCATCTTTTCCCCCTGAGTTTTCACAGAGAGCAGTTAGTGGTCGTGCTTTGGTAGAAAACAGTTCTTTCTCAGTCGAACCTGCTCACAGCGAGGACTGTGGATACTGTCAGCGTGACGCATGAGTTGGCTGTGGGATTAGATTCCACACAAGAACCCGTGAATGCCTAATTATTAGTTTTAGTGGCTAAACTGGAGTTTCAGAGGCTTCGCATCATGCACAGACATAAATCCCATGCAAAACACTTCACGCCTTACTTGTAGAGTGTCATTACAGCTTGCTGAAGCAACACTTCAAAGGAGTTCTAAACAACCCATGAGGCATGCAATATACAAGTATGCAATTGTTTAATGTGGTGGTTTTATGTTTTCTAAGTTCATTATGTATTTGTTGTGTAAAGTATGGTCACTTTTTAAGTGTTTTAGTAATTGCCACTTGCTAACAGCCATTTCCCTGCACCCATAAACCCTTGCATTTTCATGTCATTCCCATGGTAGGCTATTGCACTGAAGGCTTCACTGACAATTAAGTGGATTCTGGCGAGAGCTAAAATTGATTTCCATCAAAGCTGGGGAACAGTGAAGCAGAGCAGTGGTTCAAGCAATATGTTGATATGACGGTTTTGTGAAGGTTATGGGGACCTTCCCTGTGATGGTTACAATAATAAACAATTGGATAAAGTGCGATCAATGCACATCCACCCGCCTACTCCCCATATGAACTTCTTAACTCTATAATAACGTCAACGGTCATCATAATTACCATGGCTAACAAAGGGTTTTATCATCTGGACGTAAACTTGGGTCATTTTGGGATGCTTGCTGAAACGACTGATGCTGTCATTCTTCTCGGGAGGTCACTCTCTCATCACACAATGTAATGATTCCAACTGTGCAGAACTTTGTTTCGCCAGTGTTTTCTGTGGCAATTAATTCCACAGCTCCCTGCTCACTTTTTTTTTGACCTTAGCAGAGGTCCTGGAGTACAAAGGAGCGCGTGGGAGTTATAGAACGCACACGTGCTTTATAAAAAAATGATGTCCGTGTCACCTCCCGGGCTCAAGTGCTGCAGCGGTTATTAAACCGCTCCAAACATACTTGGACTGAACACACTCCTTTGTTCCTGCAGGATTACAGTCGTAATGGCAATTTGATTCCATCTAGTGCAGAGGTAAAACTTGATTTGCTTGAAATCATCATCAACCAATTACACTGTGGAAGTCAAGTCTCATATATCTTTACATGTTTTTTACACTGCAGCAATTATGAACCACTTGACAGTGAACAGTTTTCATATAAACAATCTCATAAGTACTGATCTCAGCAACTGTGTGACTGAGTGTGTCTTGTGTGTCTGAGGCCACGCAGCTACAGCAACAATGACAAAATCCACACAGACAAATAAAGAAATTATTAGGATGTGAATTCATGCATTTTTCTCCTACTTCCGATGTTGCAGGTCGTGAACAATGCGGCAGCGAATCACGTCGAGCGCCTCTGAGTTGGGACTTTCACACTGACAGAGAAACACATCAGTTATTGATTGCAGCCATTACCAAACCTCAGATGGGTTATTTCTGAAATCAACATGGGATAAACAGGCTCCAGAATGGCCCTGAAGAGCGGCTGCCTTTGTTTTCCAAGGCTCCGGCGCTGCAGATGGAGCCTCAGGGTGCAGCCAACACCTGTCTGCTGATGGATTAACATCTTTAAACAACAGCCTGCTTTAAATAACCAGATTGTGGTACTGATCACTGGAGGTGTTTCCAAACTTCTCTTCCATGATACCCCCGTGTCATTTCAATGTCAGATTTACTTTGGTTAACTTTATTTTGTATTATAGACTTGCACCTGCATTTTAATAGCACAAGTTTAACAACTCGACTTACTGGCTTTTTATTGGAACCACAATGCATGGTCTGCATTAGTGGATGGAGTTTGGGTGTGTATTTGATAGCAGGTGGTTGTATTTAGAGTAGAGAGGGTACTTGCCGTCAGGTATTGGAGCGTACTTGAGTCATGTCATGGCATTTGGCAACTGAGCGAACACTGATGAAGACTTTGAGACACTGTCCATTTTTTAACTCAGAAGGTCCATGAAACTGTTTTGCAGCTTTTGCATGAGCTGCATCAGCAGTTGAAGTTTGACCAGTTGTCCATTAATTAGATGTTCAAATGATCTCATCCATGTTGGCTTGGCATCGACAGTTTCATTACAACTGACAACAACTGAAAGAACACCTACTGAATGGATCTTTCTGAAATAATTTTCTCACCTGCTGTTTTCCAACTTTAATACTCAACTTTGATGACACTTGTGAAGATATTATAAGTCCGTTCATGTCATTATGTCAAACTTACTGGTGATCTAGATGCATATATGGATATAATAACACATAGCTATTTGTGAAATGTCACATCTTGGCATGCAGTAGATGTGTCTCAGCCATGTTTTTCAATTACTAATCTCATACGCGCCTGATTGAACAGATACACTTACACCCTGTGTCCTAGAAATTACTTATGTTATTATACATTTGAAAAGGACAGTAATGCTGCCATGTTTTTTTTTTTTTTTTTTTAATTTTTCTGCAACATAACATTAGAAAATGGGGGTTGTGGAGGATGGGAAATGACTTTTACTTATTAAGGTTTAACCGAAAACACAATCTTTCACTAACCTCAACCAGTGGTGTGAACCCTGTTCTCCTCTGTCCTGAATTTTGCGCAGCCACCATCTACCCAGAATGCCGTAAACAGCTGTAGCAATTTCACGTTGCCACAGTACATAATTCAGTATTTTCTCACAAAACATATTTGATACACAAATGAAATTCAGACAGAGATAATGTGTAGGAGACACGGTTGAGTGATCAATCAGTACAGCTCTCTACATTGCCCTCATAATAATTCACATTCCTCTCATGCACAGCGACCTGACCTCATTTTTAGGTTACAAGTGCCTTTTTTCAGTCTGATATATTAGGCTTCGGGTGATGCCAAAATGCAGCTGAGCACACAGAAGTACTGTGGCTGAACCGATCCAGTGTACACATTGAGGACTGAAGCTGCTGCTGTGCTGCTGTTGCTACGTGACCATTTTACACCAAGGTGTGAGACCTAATTTCCACCAAAATACCAACAAGTCCATTTCAGCCGCCTGATTCCAATCAACTCCCACCTATTTGCACCTCGCCTTGCACCTTTGCACCATGCATGCTGCCCTGGGCATGAGTTTGAAATTTAGATGAGTGCGATTTTTCCTAATTTTTCCATTTACTCGGTGAAATCACCCACCACGAGGGCCACTGTGAAACAGCATCGACTGTCATCTGAATTGAAGTTGCAGCTGCTTGAGTATGTGTTGACCTTGATGAGAACACTGTGTGCTTTAAATGATTATACTGAAGCACACATTAAACTGCTTCTTTAAATAGCTTAGCTGATCATTCTGAGAAAGAAATGCCAAGAATGTTATATCACACACACACACACACGCACATACACACACACACACACACACACACACACACACACACACACACACACACACACACACACACAGACTAATCTGCTTCACATTGCCTTAGAAGGGCTCAGAGGCAGGAGAACAGAAAGTTGATTAAATAAAATGCAAATTGGTATGACATTTTACCACAGACTTTTAATGTAACTCTGAGACAGTGGGATGCCGTTTCTTGCATTTTAGTATTCAGCCAAGCACAGGCGTGTGATTATACTGTTCCTTACTGCATGACTGCAGATAAAGCTGGAAAATAATTTCTCAGCATGACTAAACATGAAGGAATGTCACTCAGTAACAGGTCTGTATAGAGTACTCAGTTTTCTACATCATTATTTACAGTTCACCACTGTGATATGCTAATATCTGGGATCTTAACACACATTTGTGCCCACAGAGACATCCATTAGATGATCAGCCAGCAGGGGTTGCCATTACTCTGGATGGGCAGTAAGATTAGGGGGGGAACAGTTCAGCTCTTTACAGTCTGAAAGAATAGACTCACTGAAAGTTGCTGCCAGAGATTCTGATCCAATACACTTCTGGTCAAATTTGGCAAATATCCCCATATGGTCTGCTTGTTGTCTGCTCTGTATGTGGGCTGAAAAAAAAATCCAGTGTTCATACACTGCCCCGGCTCTGGAAATGGGAAACAAACAAAGTGGCCAAAACTGAGCCACACAACACTATTCCAGCCAATCAGCAACAGGGGAACCAGTTGCACTCTGACCTCTGCCTCTTCCTCTGCTTCTGCTGGCTACTCTCCCTCTTCCATGTCCTTGCCCACAAAGAGCAGAGCTACACCATGATAGCAATGAAGCGTAAATACATTGGAGATATTATCTTGCCAACTTGGTATAAAAATACTTTACTTGAGCTCACATTCTTTTACATGGAATTTCATATTTTTGCCTGAATAATGTTACTTATCAAGGCTAACTCATCCTCGAGCAGCAGATGCTCTGGATCATGCCCAGTTATTAGTGCCATTGCCTTGGGAATGAGCACTGTCAGGAGGGCTGTATTTGTTTGGTTGTTGAGTTCAAATATCTACATTTTTCTCAAGAATTGCTTTGTCCACTTTGCAACATAAGATTTACCGTTGCTTTAAACCAGGGGTGTCAAACTCAAATACACAGTGGGTCAAAATAAAAAAAAAAAAAATGTTTAAAGTTGAGGGCCGGACTGGTTCATTGGTGGTTTATTAAAAACTGATTATAATTACCTTATTGCACATATTGAACCTGGAACTAACACAGCCTATAAGTTGTTGCCTATAAAACAGCATTAATCATTAAATAAATGAAAGATCAGTTGCGTTCATTTCTTATGGCTTTATCTGCAGCTTTCCACAGTTATTTCAAATGAAAAGATTTTCCCACAGGCCAACAAGAGCCAAAAAATAATTTCCTTCAAACAATAACCAAACATGCCCAGTGGTACCAAGAAAAGAGTGCAAAAGTCAACATATATTAAACCTGAGTTTGCTGCTGATGCACACTAGTCTAAGTCACATACTTGAACCTGGAACTAACACAGTTTATAAGACCGGTTTTATCTATAAACTACAACATTAAACAGTAAATACAAGAAAAATCAGTTGCATTCATTTCTTCTGGCTCTTTATGCAGCTTTTCCGGAGTGATTTACCTGTCATGGTGTTTCGTTTCATAGTGTCTTATGTTATATTCTTTTCATGACAGCAACACTGCTTCTGCACAGAGGACAGCTTTGTCCTTCATATTAGTTAAGACATACTCTGCCTCCCACCTGCCTTGAAAACCCCTGTTTTCAAAGTCCACCTTCTGTTTAGCCATTTTTCGGGGAGAGGGTGGCTGAAAGTTGACCACAGGTAATGAGCTCCATCAGGCTGCTGATTAACAAATGGGGCAGCGACCTTTGACTGATGTGCCAATGCACTGGCAGTGCATTATGGGACTTGTAGTACTAGTGGTGCATGCAATATACCAGCGGGCCAGCTCTAATAATAATTAGATATTATCATGCGGGCCAAAGATAATTCCATCGTGGGCTGGTTTTGGCCCGCAGGCCTTGAGTTTGACATATGTGCTTTAAACAGACCATATTGTGTTTTTGAGCAGACTTTTATACTTTTACAAGTATACCCAATCCCAGAAAAAGGTAATTATGGACTTCTTACTTATTACTCACTGAGAAGAAATTCTTGAAAATGATATACTACTCAAATAATCACAGCATGAAGAAATAAAGGCCAGTTCTGAATATAGGACGGGTAAAAAAACCATATAGGCGGCTGGAATTACCTGCACTCTAATGTTAAAGTATAATGTACATTTCTACAGTTCTAATTCCATTCATAAAAAATGTCTTCCTGACAACTATGCTGCCCTACAAACACGAACAGAAAACAGTTTCCATTCACTAATTTATTACAATAATTTCTGCTCTGAGATTTTTTTTTTTTACACCGTTAGGTTAGTTGATCGGCTGCACTGCACTGCTATTCAGAGAGATGGGTTAAAATGCGAAGAACAAATTGTGTTACATATTGTATATGGCAATCAAGCAATCTTCAAACTTATAAGACACATGAATTTATTCTAGATTTTTATCCATTTTTGACATCTGGACTTAGACAACAGTCCACACAACAGGTGAAAAGTAGTCCTGTTGGCTGACTGGTTGATTTACATTTATTTCTGACAATGAATGACCATAGTCCCTCACAAATAATGCAGTAGCATACAGTAGTTAAATAAATACATGTACAGTATGTGCACAGTGAAATAAAAGCCACATCCATTGTGTTTCCAGGGGTCACTTATAGTCACTGTGAAGGAAACTTTTTGTGCATTATGCTAACTTTCCCTGAGTGCAATGCACAAAGAGCCATGACCTATATCTGAAATATGAATTAACAGACTGCACAGACAAAAATGTCATTATGTGCAGAGGTTATCTGTCATGCAACTAAGAATACAGGAATTCAATTAACTTCAAAAAGCCCTCAACATTTCTGCTTTACAGTAAGGTGGATTGTCGTACTTGCAGGTGAACGCACTCTTCTTACAAAATGAAATGTGATCTAATTTCAACAAAGTACCTCTACAGGTTAAAAAACCTTGGGGAAAAAATATGTGACTGCTCTGAGTCCACTCTTGGATTAATTAGTTCTTATGCAGTATACAATAAAAACAGCTTGGACATGTTTCAGGATATGCAGCGTTATAAAAAATAACTTCTTTTGAAACTCTGATTTAGCTGAGTAACATTGTCAGACACAATGGACATTTAAAGGACCAATGTGCTAGATTTGGTATCTAGCAGTTATGTTGCAGATTGTAACCAACTAAATACCCCTCATCTCCCCCTCCCCTACCAAGCATGTAGGAGAATCTATGGTGGCCACTAAAAACGTGAAAGGCCATATGTGGAGCCAGTGTTTGGTTTGTCCATTCTGGGCTCCTTTGAAGTGAGCCCGCTCCTCCTGTAGATATAAATTATAGATTTCTCATGTTTTTTAGGAGTTTAATTTGTAATAAAGTGAAAATATAAAGTAATAATAGGTTTTGAAAGTTCAGCACCAACAGTGTCTGGCCATTGGACAAATGTTGTTGAGGATCATCATTTATTTGTAGTGTCAACTGTGAGAAACATGCAATCTGAAAAGTGACTTGTAACTAAAGATGTCAGATAAATATAATGGAATAAAAAGTACAATATTTCAGTGTCAGTGCAGTCAGCAGTGAAGAATGAGACATCTAAGTCCTACTGCAGGTTACTGAAAAATACTTCAAATATTACTGTAGTTTACACATAAAATACCTCTCAAAATGAATATTAAGCAGCAGCAAACTACTTTAGCATACATACTTAAGTGATTGTGGGCTTGGGGATGTCTAATAATTCACTAGTTTTGTAAAGCACAGGTCTGCTGTATCTTTTTGCAGCAGGCTGAATGGCAAAATAATCTACTGAGACACAAATGATACAGTGCTGTTAGCTGCAGTCTCTGTTGAGGTTAAGTTTAGGCTTGGGGATAGGGTAAACTTTAGTAAAAAATGAGGATTTTTGGAAGCTGCATTGAGACATGTGCTCTGCCCAGGTGTTCAGTGTCTGTTTCCCCACAATGTACCTGTGTTAGGAAACTATGTCTATTTTCAGATGCCACCACAGTAGATTGGACCACACTAGCTGAGAGGTCTCCCGGGCCATGTGGTCCCATCTGCTCTGGAACCAAGCATTTATCATGCAGCCATGCTGTTTGTATAGTGTGTGTTAAAGTGCCTTGTGTGATAGAGATGTACATGATGTATACATGGAAAGTGAACAGCTTGAGATCATCTGTGGTTATGCCAGTTTGCAAAATATAAGAAAGATGGAAAGAACACGAAAATGCATTGAAAACAAGCTGCTTCATAACGCGACGGCATCATTTAATTCGACCCTCACTGCCTGCTACATTGATATTTTTCTCAAACTCCATACCCCCTGCTTGGAATGTATGAAACCCCCAAAAAGTCACATTGAGATTTGTTTCTGAACTAATATTTTTGGGTCACCAATACAATTCTCGCAAGTTCCTGGCCAGCTCTAGGGTAGGTCTAGATGGAGCTATGACTCGCCAATAGTCCCACCGAGAAATGACCAAATGTTTGACGAACAACAACCTGCCTGATTTCCCACCTGGTCTAACAGCACTCCTAATTGCAATTGCCCAGGTGAGTTCACAGTAGTTACATCAGCTCTTCTGGCTCCTCAGTCCGAGCACAGTTGTTGCTGTGACACTAGCCGGCCGGCAGTCACAGGTTGGACGTTGGGGTCAGTTTTCCAAAGTTGCCTTCTGTCCTACCAGGGTGCTGAATATTTTTTGTCATCCAAAGATGTTTGTGTTTAGTGTTTGTAGTGGGCATATGATATTTGGCATTGACTTAAAATGCCATATGTCCATGTCTTGTCTTGTTTATTCATGTCTTCATTTTCGTTTTTGCTTTCAAATTCCACATTTTGACACAAATCTAAGGCTAAGATTAAACCTTTCCTATAAGACTAAAGTATACCAACAGGCCATTCTTCGACTGTATTTACTGAGTATGTTTGATCTTCTGCTCATGTGGAGCCCTTGGGTGATGGTGGTATTTTGGAGCTATTGTCAAATCCTCCACAATGGATTGCCTCTTTCAGTGCTTTGGCCTGTTGCTTTTTTCTTCTGAAGTGAGCACAGTGTCTCCCCTTGCACACTCTCCTCAGTCCTTTCTCTCAGTAATGACCCAGTGTCCCAAAAGAGGAAAAGGCTGAATTCTCAGAGTGTCTGCAGCCTGAGGCCCCCTCACTCTGCTGTTCTCACATCGCTAAATGACTGATATCTTGATCTTGAAAGGTGGAAGAGTACCTTCAGCTCAGTCACACACTGGTTGCAGGGTGTCAGTGACCAGCAATTACCAGTAGAGACACTGAATTAAATTCTGACACTTCTATGTTTTTTTGAAGAATCCATTTAAGCTTTTAGTAAATATACTTCACAACTTGTAATAATACATTGCCTTCACCAGCCCAGTATCCCTACAAATTACATTTATATTGGACAGTTCTGCACCTCCATGTCCACGCAAGAAGAAAGGTAGTGAGGTTGGAGTGGTGGGTGGATGTATAGTATGTGTTCACGTCCTGCTACAAAGCTGCAGTTAACATTCATCTTTCCAATAATAATAACCACACTCTTTGGCCTCACTTTAAGTGTTTTAGTTGCCTAACCCTAACTGAGATTACAGTCTTTTTTTTAAAAAAGAGGGTATTTAACCAACGGATGATATAGCTGGCATTGACACACATTGACAATCAGATGAATAGAAACAAAGCCTAAATAATAATAAGAATTAGCATTTTTATTTTATTTATTTTTCTGTTTTAAATATTTGTTCATGATAATGATAAACCTGTTTGTCTCTGAATACAGTACACAACTTGTGAAGCCAGCATTGCATTATGTTTTTGAATGTGTTTAGCCAAACAGTGAATGTGTGGAGATCAAATCTCCTGTTTGAAGTGAGTCACAGCTCAGCTTTATTTGAGGAAAAACAGAAGTAAAGAATCTACACAGGGGCATGCTGTTATACACACTAGCTTATCAAAAATGTTAGGTTTCAAGACATCGACAGTGAGCTGTGAGGAAAATTTAGGGATTTAACGGCATTTTTAAGCTGTCCACTGCGGTGATGGCGACATTGCTCTTCACCTCCTGTTGTCAGTCATTTATCGGACATCAACAGCAGAGTTAAACCAACACTTTTATGAAAAAATCTTAATATAAGCTTCTCGATATTGACAATTTATTGCAGGGTTTGGAGAATATTAAGGAGTTCCTGGTATTGTGTGTGCCTATAAGAATTATTTATACAGCCTATGTGATGAGTTTTATGAATTGTATTAAAGTGGCTTAGTAGTTAGTGGGTTAAGGAAGTCCATTAGAATTGTGTCCATTAAATAAATGTTATTAAATTCAAGGTCAATGTTATTACTCTAAAGTGATAGTGGTATCTCCCATGTCCATCGAGGATGTCCAGCATCCAAGTTTTCCTCAGCTTGTCTGTCTATTGGTTTGCATTGAAAAAAAAAAAAAATAAATAAATAAATAAAATAAAGTGACAAAATCTGAGAATGTAGTGGTTTTTTTTACCTTACCCAAGGTTTTTTCTCAGCGATATTGGATATGAGCCATTTTTTGGACATCAGCATGTCCCATCAAAAAAGATCTGAATAATTAAAAAAACATTTTTTATGAAAAGTTCTGAGACTGACATGCATTTCTGAGTAGCTTCGCTTGCTCTGAAAATAAAAAAAAGATATATGACATGCCAGTGTAAGCTGTTGTGGCCATGCCCTAAATAAAACCGCTGAGTGTTCAAAGCTTTAATAAATACTCTATAATTAACTTCATGATTAATACTAAATGATTTATATAAACTGATTGATATACTTGAGATTAATAGATAAATATGCTAATTTTACTTCTTTTTTTTTTCAGGCAGCAACGGTCTTCCATATTTTCCCCATGCAGCCTGAGAGGAAGGAAAGTGTGGTGAAGCAGCCGCCCACTAATGAAGGATCTTTGTGAAGCTTTTGTGGTTGAATGTGTCTTTCCTTCCTGAACTGAGCGTGGTGTAATTTCTCTGATCCATTACCCTTCACTCCCCTGTGTCTGCTTGGACTTGACGTCTGGCGGCTTGCTCTTAATCTGTTGGATGTGAAACATTAACTCACGCAGTGAAAAGTGATAAATAAAGGATTTTGAATTTTCCCATCTGAATTTTAGAAGTGGCACTGTGTGGACGGATTTGAAAGTAAATCTAAAGGCTGTAGATCTTAAGAAATACATTCTACAGACAATAGAAATGAGCATTTACCTTAATAAATAAAACATGAAGAATTAAATTACCGAAAAAACTACACACACACACACAGTGCCAATGGCTTAGCAGGACTCTTGAACACCACCAGTGTATATCGGTGGGAAGTCTGTGCAGGGTCATGTCCAAATGATGGCAGGTCATGTCCAAAAACATGAACTTCCCAATGCACTCAGAGACAAGTGCGGATTGCATTTTACTCAAAGATTAGGCGTTTGTGGCAGGTTTTCTTTTGTTAACAAAGCAATTACCCTTACCTCACCTCACTACCGAGCTTTACTTCAAAATACTGTTGAATTACAGGTTGTTTGTAGCAGCTTCCACCTGACCCTCTTCAGTGTGTCAACTGGAATTGGTAAACCAGGCTTACGTTCCACAAAAGAAATCAATTCTTAATGAGCGCAAAGTATCTTCAGAACACTTTGCACTGATCGTGTCACGCAGTGTCATATTAGAAGATGGTGTCTGAAAGTCTTTTTTATCACTTCCCAGAGCCTGGTAGAAGAGTGTGTGAGTATGTGGCTGACAAACAGACTGAAGTAGAGTGTCTGTGAGCAAAACTGTTAATTGATTAAGTCAGTTAGATGATCTGGATGGTTGAAGGAAATACATTTGGAAAGAGCAACCAGTGAAAAAGCCTCCGGTAGTTAAATGGTAACAGTTAAATGGTGATGCACATAATGCAGAAATGTAATATAACATTCACAGTTGTGTTTTTCATTGGCGTATAATCACCTGAAAATAAGAACTGTTGTGTGTTTCTTAATTTAAAATGAGTTCTTTGTAACTACAATGTCCACGGAGTCTACCATGTTGCATAATGAACCTTTAAAGGAAGTGTTTTAAAGGTGTTCTGGTATATGATATGACTGTCATCAATAATGGGAAATAAAAGTGAGAAGGCAATTTGTTTTGCAACCTGAAGAACATAACAGTTACTTGAATGATGTAATATTCTGAGAACGGCATTTGTTTTATTTTTAATAAAATCAATATGCAGCCCAACATAAAATTCAATCTGAAGTCCTAAATATTTAAAAGTATCAACTTTATTAGGAGAGGCACATCAGTAGAATTAATAGTCAACTCAAACAGCAAACTACTCGAATAAATGACATGTATTTATATTCTATGTGCACAGTTTATTCTCAGGTGTGGCGGATTTCTTTCTACCTACAGCAGCTGCCTCCAGCTCACTGTGTTAGCCAAGTTCAGAGGAAAGTGAGGGAAACAGATTGACCAGCTGACCTCTGACCTTTTCTAAGGTCTAAGGTCTTTCTAAGGCGTGGGATGAAGCAGGATTCACTTGGGTCACTTTTGATTTGGATCCTTAGCGAAGCTGAAATTGAGAGATTTATATAATGTTTAGAACCATCCCTAAATTTATAAAAATTAATAAAAATCAGTTGACAATGGCCGTCTGGACAGGCACTCAGAAAATGAAAACTTTCAGTTTGGCCACCTGTTGCCTCTGAAATGAATGCGACATTTCAAATCTAGGTGATTTAAATTCAGTGATCTCAAAGAATTACAGTCAACCTTCCTGCATTCACAATGAACAGCACAAACAGAGGCTGCACTGCAGTTCATATTTCCTTGCTGCTGTGTGTGTGTCTGTAAACACGTCTCTACTCTACACTAAAATTTATACCTTAATTGTCTAAAGCTGGGCTTACACTGTATGATTTTAGCAATGCTTTTGTTAAAATACAACCCCTACTGTACGAGTAAATCGCCTGTGATGTAAATGTAAAAATAATAATAATAATAATTGTGTCAGAAACAGGCTCAGATTGTACAGTGTGTGGTACCAGTTCAAGGAAAAGAAATGGCTGGCCCTCACACTCAGTCTAACTGAACAAATGGAACATTTTCAGAGGAAACATTCACTGTGAATACTGCCAGAAGGTGCCAAGTGTGCTATTATGTATCACATAGCACAGTGGTCCCAGACTGTTCAGCTCCACCAACACTGTCCTCCAAAATGATTTGGATAAGGAGATAAGACTTTAATCATTCGGAAGACTGCAATATCTTGGACTGTCTCATAAATTCATTACAGCGAACACTGTACTCATGGGTGCATTTTTCTTTAAAGAAAAAACACAACTGCTTGCGTGAGACAAGATGATCAACTAAATCGTTAACAGCAATTATGCAAAGGGTTCCATTTGACAATGGTTTATTTACATTTAAAATCTCAACAGGTAGCCCCTTAAACATCCATCAGCCTGTCATATCTGGGTTTGATGCTGGAAAACTATTTTGTCACCACACTTGGCAGACTTTCAAACCTTTTAATGACTTGATTTCCATAAAGAGGCCGCAGCAGCTTGACGCACTCTTGCACCATGAGGAATGTAAATAATTTGACTGAGATGTAAATGGATAGACATTCAAACAGCTATGTAAAAGCCAGGTGGCTGGACTTCATCGAGAGGTCGACTGACTGACGGGGAGTCCCAGGCATTTTTACCTTAGTTACATATATTTAGGTGTGAATTACCCTATCCTAAGCACCGCCTCTTTCTCTCAATGCACCATTCGTGGCTAAGCACAAAGCCTTGGTGCGCTATATGCTGTTAGCAACATTAAGGTGGTTATAGACCATACTGCTGAGTGAAAGTCTCAACTAAAGCAAGTGTACCTAAAGGAGGACTTTTTTTCTGATGTCATCTAAAACTTTGCATGGATGGAGGACAGTGAGAGAATGTGGGAACATGTGTTTTCTGCGAACTGATGGGAAATCTCCATTATGCACAAGCATATCTTGAGACATCATTCACACAAACACAAATAAGAGATATACAGATTAAGGCACAAGGTGACTTGGAGTCAAAAGGGTGTGAGACATTCACTGGTAAAAACTGAAAACAGTCTGCTACATACTTTGTGAAAGCTCAAACAGATTCTTCAGTACTGAACAAACCCAGCCTATTCACAGCCACCCAGTCAGCCCAGTGTCTGGTGTAAAGAGGCACAATGCTGCAGTGAGGCTCCTCAGTGTCCTTCATGCAGGCAGAGGCCTGTGATTCAGAGCTTTTATAGCCCAAATAAAGTTTTCATGTTCATAGTATTCCTGTCACCCCGCCTGCTTCCTGGTTGTCAGCTAGTTTTCAGCTGGCCTCCTTTGACACCGCTAAAGAAAGCGAGGAATAATGTCGGCTTATCAGTGCAGCACGGCGGCAAAGAAATCAAAATGTCACCAGGAGCTTTCAAGGCTGTTTCCACCCCAGCCGCCTGTCTCAGTTTCCTTCCTGCTTATGTATCCTCAGACAGCGTGATAGCAGAGTGATGAGCCAATAACTTCCATCTCCCATCACTCACTCCACCCCTCCCCGTGCGCTCCTGACTGCAGCCTCTGATCAACTTCTGTTGGTCAAAGGTCAGTTTGCCTCTGAGCAATCAGTGTTGCTTGGCAACTTTCGGACAATACTTACTAATTAATCTGAGCTGACACAGATTTGAATGTCAGAGGCATTTTATTATCTCTGCCTTACAACAATCACACTCTAATTATCCTAAAATTGCCCTCCAATGTTTTGTTAAATCAAGTATGCGTGCTCATCTTGACTGTGACAGAAATATGTTTTTGCACGATCATTGTGCACTCTCACAAATGAACCCAATTTATGGAGCCCAATTAAGTTCAATTGGATCTGCTTACTGTTATTGCCAGAATTGATTTATTCCCATTAAAAAGTGTGTCTGACGTCAGGCCACTTGCCTGAAGACGGTTATAATTAATCTCCTATTATGACAATAAGGCTTGGTATTAATTTTTAAGAGCGTGAAAATGCCTACCTGTAAGTTGTATAACAAACTGAACTTTGGAGAGCCACATGGGGCAAACCGAGGCAGAAAATTAGCACATACATCACGCAACTTAATCAATTTAAAAAAGCAATCCTTAAAGTAATGACTTTTATAGGTGATTGTGCTGCCAAGCCTCAACCCATCTGACTTGTCATGCCCCTGTCTGGAGGAAAAACAACATTTATCCATATTATAATTAGCAAGGAGAATGTTCATTATTGGCTTTCAGATTCATTAATAAAAAATGTTCCTACATTTTCAAGAGAGCCAATAGGTTGAGAGGCCAAGAAATATGAACTAGCATTTGTGAAGTCTTGGCTGACTTACAACAATGCACTGTGGAGATATTTCAGTGTCAGAGCCTTTGGGTAGGTTTTATATGCTGAAAGGCATATCATGATTGACATAAGCAGCCTTGGCTTAGCATTTCCACCTTGGAACTGCAGTGTATCAATGCTCAAAAAACAGATTCATGCAGGCAAGGTGGTACAGCTACAGCCTTGTCCCAGTATTTTCCCCTCGTGTTTCCCACTCCTCTGTGTCCCCTGTGCTCCTGTCTGTCTCTGTGTCTTTGTGTCTGTGGTGTGAGCATGGCAATCCTTCTCTCACTCCGCAGGCTCCTGGATCCCTGCTGATAAGGCACCTGCTGAACTTGCACACCTGCTCTCCATCAGCTCATCAGCCTTGCAGTATTTCAACCCCAGCTCTACTGCGACTCCTTGCTGGATCGTTAGCCATCAATGTGTTTTTATGTGGATTTGACTAGCTTGATGGAAATGGCAAAATTAGAAAAAACTTCCCCTATTTTGCTAAAAAAATTGCTTTTTTTGCTTTTTTTTTTTAGAAAAAGTGTTAATTTGCTAAATGGGAGATGGAATCGCTTTTGCCAAATAAGTTCTGGCGTACCAAACAAAACTCACATGACCAATGAGCTGTTTCCGTGACAAAACCTAGAGAAGAAAAAAAAATAGAAGTCGTTTCCATTGTCGTCGTCTTCTCTGATATTCCCACAACGCTTTCCATGTTCATCCTTGTAATCTTCGTCTCCAGACAGCATGAAACGTGGCCAGTACTCGCTGAAAGAACAATTACAACTTGCTGAAACAAAACCAATTCCTGGAGACCTCGCTCCATTTTTCTCTCAGGTGGCTCAGGCGCTTGTGTTGTTTCTGGTTTTCAACATTCTTCTTCTTCTACTCTGTAAAGGCTCTGTTATAGCCCTGCATAATGCAGCTTGTACCACCGCCTTCTCATGAGAAGATACTTTGGCAATTATTAAATACAAAAGGCAACTCTAAAATACAACAACCAGCACTTTATTCAGTGATAAAATAAAATAAAATAAAATAATTGTAATGGTGGAGTTTGGATGTCAAACCAGCAACAACCATGACATCTGAATATGCTTGTGAGTGTGTAAAACTGAAGATATTTGCTACACCGTTCAATGTGGAAGGAGCTGATGTCCTTGCAACAAACATGAAACTATTGAACTGCAAGGTAACAACCTGTTCTTTTCAAAACTGACTTGTTGAAAGACTAAATTCCCCTAAAGACTGACTGACCCCAACCTGGAAAACCAGCTGTGAGCAGCATCATCCTCATCCTCATCACTATCTGATATCTCTGAAGAGAAGCAGTTGCAGCCATCACAGAGGTTAGTGTGATATATGTGTTCCATAATTTAGCGTGGCACTCAAAGCTTGTTATAAAAATTTAAATTGCCCTTGATGAAAAGGTTGTCCACCCCTGCTGTGACAGAGTAATCTGGTAACAAATGGACCCAGTGGACAACAGCTTCTCACCGGAGGATCTGGAGGAGATGAGATGCACCTTGGATTATTCTTCCATGAAGGATAAACTGAGGCCGTAACCATCGTTGAAACTGCAATCAATGCTAAGTCCTGGTTTCTGGAAACTCCAGGCATGGCTGAACTGTTATGTAGGTCTGATATCAGTCCCAGCATGGACCGTTAGCATGGAATCTGCTAGCCCACTGTTTCCTCCAGTTTCAGAGTCTCCTAGCCTCAAGTCCTCTAGCTTTCAGCCAGCTAGCATCCAGTCCACTACACTCCAGTCTGCAGATCGGCTACCATCAAGCCTGTTTAGGTTAGGTTCGGGTTGGTGAGCCTGCAGCCAATCCTGAACCAATCTCCCTGACTGCTGACAGCAAACCAGATTCCCTCTGGCTAACCTCCTGCCAACTGTAGCTCCTGAGTTGGCTAGCCATTAGCCTGCTAGCCTCCTGATAGGTCAAGCTCCTTAGCTGCAGCAATCACTGGTTCCTGTGCTGCAGCGATCCTCATTTCCTGTGATGTGTTTCATCAGCTTCCTGTTTCCCCGGCTTCCCTGGCTGACAGCCACCAGCCTCGGGCCCTGCTGCCCTGTGGCCAGCCTGCGGCCCTGCAGCCTTGTCACCAGCCTCCAGTCCTGCTGCTCGGTTGCTGGCCTCCAGCTCACATCTCCTGCTGCCGGTCTCTGGTCCCTGTCTCCAGCCACATCTCCTGCCCTCAGAGAGGTCCTGCCTTCACAGCAGACTCGTCTGCCTGCTCAGCCTCCCGGTCTTCCTCCTCAGCAGCTTTGTCTGTTGACTGCGTTGAACAGTTAACAGTTATCTGCATTGTGCTAAATAAAGTCATTCAGTGTTAGCCTACCAAGGTGCAATAATTTGATTGAAGATGCATGCACTGTATGTCAGGAGACATGATTGCTTGTCACAATCTTAAGTGAATATTTCTTTTATTGGCTTATGTTTCCCTCGGTGTACATCAGATGGCTGTTCCCTTTACTCCTTTATTAATTTTTGTTTTGTTTCTAGCCTCAGATTACTGTAACCTGCAGAGGAAAGTCTTCATTCTGATGAGCGATTGAAAACCCATCAGTCTACTACTGATCTAGAGAGAGGATCGATGGAGGGCTGTGAGCAATAAACGAAGCACTGTTTGACTGTGACTGTGTCCCTAATGTAAGTAAATATAAAGAAATGAGCCACAGAGCCAGCAGGGGACCTGGTGGGATTCCTCATATGTTATTAATAGTATAAGAGACACACTCCCCAGACTGAGAAAGGCCTTCAGGACATAAAAGATTGAAACGAATCTAACATGTCCTCAGAGACCAGCAATGTTTTGAGGGCTATGCATTAAAATATAATGATCTGTTGTATCAAAAAACATCAATTAAATCCAGCAAAGCAATAGTTAACACATTGTCAGGATCCATGTTTCATCTTAAACAAGATCTGCTGTGGCCTGTGGTTTGAATAGTAAATTCAGTTCAAGTTAGTCAAGTCAGAATACACTGTAGTGGAAAAGTTGTGTAATTGTTGGAATGATTTTTCTTATGTAATGGAGATTCAATACTGGAGGTCAATACTGGAAGAATATTGGCAGTGATCTTTGCTGCAAACTAAAACAGAGTCCTCCGGTTTCTTTCAAATAATAGGAAAGAGGCCTACTCTTAAAAGTCAAATGATTGAGTCGAACATGATTTGCATGATATCCAGCTGATGTAAATTAGCTTAAACTTCACCAGTCCAGAGCTGGCGGTGACTGGTTCTTCAATCAGGAATACATTATATAGGCTACTGAGGCATAATTATGAGAAATGAAATAAAGGTGCACAGCAACACTAAATAATAACTCATGATCAGTCTTTTAATCTTCTTCTCACTTTGATTTTGTCTTGGTGCATATAAAAGTTGGAACTCCTTAGAACGGCTTGGAATATGAGAAATTTCTACATATACTGTAAGTGCAATATAATACAATATGTATACAAAACCAATATGGATTTGATTAATTTCAAAAAGATTAAGAATTGTAAACAAAACTGATTATCATAAATAAAATGCCCCAATATGCATAGACTTGATAGCAAAATAAATAAAAATAATAATGCACCTTTACCTGAGATCTAACAGTCGTTTAAAATAATAGGGAAAAAAAGGCGTGGGCATGAATCTTATGTCACAGTATATGTAAAGACAGTAATCTTATATATTAATACAGCAATTGTCCTGTATAAAACAATTCAATGTCATGTTTTATTCATCACGTTTGTGATTATTTTCTTCTTTTATTTGCACCTTCTGTACAAACAAAAACAACTACCTCACATGAAACAGCATGAAGAAAACTACAGCTCACCAGCTCTAGAAGACAGATGGACACTGGCTGTGAGCTTGGGTGGACACTTGACCCCCCTCACTCTCCCCCTGCTGTCTCGTTTCCTCTTATTTTCTTTCCTCCTTTCTTCCCGCTTTATCTTTGCAAACTCTTTAATGAAGTCAAGCACGATTGCTTTGAAATGCCATGTGGCAAAAAAAAAAATACAGCCTCTCTTTGCTGAATGAATATTCTAAATTCCCCCCAAGACATTCAGTTGTGAAAATTAATATTAGCTTGTGCGGGCTATTCTCATGTGGGCCTCGGCTGCTGCCCTGAATGCACGGCATGATGGACAAGAGTCACACAAATGTTGAAGTCTGACATATTTAAACCCCTCCGGCTGTATTGTCCACTAAAAATAATTCCTGAGTCAGAAGTGAAAATTTTTTGGCTCTGCTCGCTGTTTCTCTGATGTCCGCCCTCTCTCTAACTCCTCTCCCAGCGAGGACAATTAAGGCTTTCTTTTGTTGGAAACAGTAGAAAGATGAACCAAGAAGGTTTTGGTGCGTTATTTCTTTTGAGTCTGAATGAAACGTGTTTTATGATGATAAAATCACTGTTTCTGTAAATGGAGTCTGGTGGCATTGGTGAGTGATAGTGGCTGTTTCAATACTGACTGAGAGTCCATAAACACAGATAGTATTTGAACAGATTTCTCCCATTTGTCTTGGACATTGAAATCTTCCAGGACACGTTTCCTGGCACCAGGAGAACATCTTGCTAAATGCACACAATCATGGGCATGAGAATTCGAGCAAAAGCCAAAATTGAGAGCTTATTGTTACAAGGATTATAAATTTGGCTAAAAGTCAGATGATCAAAAAGATCACTCTGTGCACAGTTAAGTGTGGTATATTACCACTGCATATTGAAACGGGACAGTACAGAGGTATGACTGAAGATGAAAGAATCAATGAATACTGTGAGATGAAATGAGGTGGAGACTGAAATTCATTTCATTTTTTTCCTGCCCTTTATGACAAATGTTTAAAACGTCCACGTTCCAGATTTAGATTTGATTGGTATAGAGGATGGAAATATAATTCAGTAATGTTTTTTTCTTTTTTTGAATATATTTCAGAAGAAAGAAAGAAACATTTGATTGATAAATTCCTTAGACTCTATTCTTCATGGCTTGCTTGTGTGTGGCACAAATGGATGCAGTTTTTGTCTTGTTTGGATCTGTGTTTTGTGTCTTGTGTTTGGGGGGTTGTGTTCTGCCTATTTGTCGCATTTCTGCTTGTTGTAGATCTCCCTGAACGTTATTTGCTGATGGTCGGATCATGTTTCTGTTTGTGATTGGATAATGTTGATGTCTTGTGCCTTTAGATGATGGTGGTTGGTCAACATGTCGGAAAGTTTGGTGTGTTGTTAATGCCTGTGATTAATTCCATGAGGGATGGGTCATCTGGGATACATTTCAGGCTAAAGACCAGTGAACTGGGAATGGCGTGTCCAATTGGGGACAAAAGCTGTGTCTCCCACTGGAAAACAGCAGATTTTAGGGTAAGTGGTTAAGGTTACTGTTAGGTTGAGGTTAGTGAAAGGTTATGGTTAGGGTAACTCTCCAGGAAATTAATATAGGTCTATGTAATCCTCTCATAAATGATGTATTCACAGCTGTGGTATGTTGTAAAACTGGTCCAGAAAGCACCCCTTCCCCTCCCACTTCCTACATTCCTCTTCCTTTATTCTGGGTGCAGCTCTTCTAGGTGTGTAATTAGCATTGACTGAATATTTCAGATTCATCTTTGGGGTAGGATTTGTTTTGTTGGATTGAAGATCATGATGTTGCCTCTATTAATATCGAGAGAAAGCTTATTCAGAAACCATTGGAAAAAGGAGAGTAAACTCATTAGATTAAATTAAAAAAAAACAAAAAACAAAACATTACAGAAGGTCAGTAAATGACATGTTTCTTCTCATTCCGCAGCTCTCATGGAATCACATGGGTGTCAGTTATCCAGAGCTGTGAGGTGTGACAAGATAACACATGAAGTCTTATGTAATTCACAAAAACAAATTACAAATGATCAGACAGGAGACTTCCTTAACCTGAGGAGAAGTAGTTTAGCTTGTTTCTAAATACCTCAAATAGTATTTTCATTTGGACTCAAGTATGCAGACCAGAGATGAAGTAAAATTAAACACAAGATTTCTGAAGGTGTGGGAAACAAATACAAGAAAAGTAAAGGCACTCAAACTGAGTGGAAACAAAAAAGCAAACAAAGGAAGCTCCCAAACACAGGTTAAGGCAAGGCACAAACACTGACGAGGCAGGTCGGCACTGAAACAAAAAGCACACTTTAAGTGACAGTCCAAACAAAAGAAAAACAACATTAACAAATGAAGGCACATATGAAGGCACACACACACACACACACACACACACACACACACACACACACACACACACACACACACACACACATATATATATATATATATATGAGGGAATTTTCTATCACAGGCCTTCTGTGGTAAGGCACCCAAAAGTCTCAGAGACACATTAACATAATATTTGGACGCCATTCTAGCAGACAGTAGATAGGAAGTCTCTCCTCGTGAGGTAGCCAAGGTCTTACAGATAAACTGTATAAACTGTATAGACTGATATCGGACCAATTCAAGGAGGAATGTTCGAGGAGACATTTTAAGAGAATTGGGTCAAAAGTGTCTTCAGTTAGAGGGATGGATGTCAGGGCATACGTAAGTATGGTATGAGCTATTGTTTGGGCTTTGACTATCCAATAGAGTACCAGAAATGTAGAAGGAGGGTACAGAATATACAGACATCTTCAGAGTTTGGTGTGGCACTACCTTGGTTCACTTGTGG
Source organism: Chaetodon trifascialis (assembly GCF_039877785.1). NCBI lineage: Eukaryota > Metazoa > Chordata > Actinopteri > Chaetodontiformes > Chaetodontidae > Chaetodon > Chaetodon trifascialis. The sequence goes on along the minus strand of NC_092079.1, from coordinate 2,568,780 downwards.
ACATTGTGTTGCTCATCAACTTCTCCTTGACGCATCAAGCCTGCAATAAATACCTCTGCATAACAGTGTGTGTGTGTGTGTGTGTGTATATATATATATATACACACACACACACACACACACACACACACACAAACACACATATATATATATATCTAATGCCAGGATCGGCTTGTGTGGTCTGATCCTGGCATTAGTTGATGTCCCCACAGAGTTGCATGATTGGAGAATACTGTAATATTTTTTACCCAGAATACCGTTTGATATGGAATCTGTGCAGCCCACTCAGTGGTTAGACTGAACTGCGATAAACCTTGACATGTCAGTCCATAGTATGCTCAGCTGATATTCCATGATCCAGATCCAATAGTGCTTACCTTAAATTAACCTTCCTTCTTTTTTCTACTCTGTTCTTTTAAGAATAACTTCACTAAAGCAATACGCCTGTTAACTCTGGCTTGTTAGAGGCATCATTGTGCACTTGAACTGCAACAGGAACCTATTTACATCTGCACAGCTTTTGATGCTAAGCCTTCAATTTCTTTTCCCAATGATGATGGTGAATGGGGATTCATTATATTCTTATTTAACTGTTGCTCAGCGGGCTCTGTCTTTTTCAGCCCTTTCAATTGGCACTCTGGTTGAATCATTGTACAGTGTTTTGTTCTGCATGTACAACACATTACTTCTTTTGCAAACCTTTCCTACAAAGTAACTAGTCCTCGATGTGGAAGAAAGTGCCAATACTCCCCTTCACAATGTTGATGCCATCTGTAATCGCATTTTCATGTGCTTTCACTTGAAAATAAAATAATCAAGCAGAAATCAATGCATCAAGCCCAATTTGGAATCTTTTTGATAAGTTCTGGTCAGTTTAGATTGAGGACACAAACACTGAGGGATGCATTTCGGATCTGGGAAGTAGAGAATTAACAAAGGTGATGTCTCAAATTCAACTTTCACGAGTATATGTTTGTTGCCAAGGATCCATGCTAAGCACAAGAATAGCCCAGCCATGAATACTTAATAGGCAGCTTGGTCAACTTCGGGGTGTGTGTACACAGTGAGAGAGGTATTGGATTAACTTTCACATCCACCTCTGTTGTGACTAATCTGGTCTCAAATGATTTCACTGCTACAAAATAGTCGCAGCTGTATATCCAGTATTTCGGTGAATTATGATAATATGAGTAATTCGCTTTTTTGATACCTCAGGAGTCAGAAATGTTGAGGTCATCGTGTCATCTACATATCTTCATTCGCTTATCCTCTTTTACCAGACTGTTGCTATTTTCTTCATGTCTTTTTTCTTTCATTCTCCTTTAATGATTGTGTGTTGTGTGCTATGAAAATGTGGGTGGCCTGCACTCAGTTCTGTGCCTGAATGCATCCTGTATGTAGATACTGACAGAAGACTGAAGCTGCTCCTCCTCTGCTACGATGTGCTGCTTTCCCTACCCACACCGTAAACAGCCTATACACCCTTAAGGTGTTTATCTTTCTTTACAAAGACCAACCTTCTTGTAAATATGTGAGTTTACCTCACAGCACAGTTAATTAGCCGGATATTTGGACCAGATCCTTCACTGCACACAGCACCTAGAGGGCATCTAAGCCTACCCAAAAGTGCAAACAAACACGTCGTCTGTGTAAGTTCTTGGCTTCCTTCTTGGTATGGTGTACCTGCCTGCAAGTCCAGTTGTACTTAACAGTGTCAGTGCTCTCACTGGATGGTTCGTACTGAACTGAACCTCTAGTTTAACAGCAAAAAAGTATGAATATTTTGAGATGGAAATCCAAGACCAGCACCAAAGTCATCTCATAGGTCGCACATACTGGGAAGCTAACCTTCATGTTTACTTTTAATTACTAAAGTAAAAGCTTGAGTTCTTCATTGTCCATCTCAACCAACTTTATCAGTCTCTTTTCATTTACCAGGCCATGATGGTGATCACCATGACTGACAATGACTGACTCAACAGCAAGGTTTACTGTCATTAAGTGAATGTGTCATTTGTGAACAGCTTTAAAAGGATGGGTGAAAGAACACAGGATGTGTGGACAAATCTAATTTGAAAGCTAACGCACCATTAATTCAACATTATCTACACCATTAACTCTCCAACCAATCAGATTTAAATCGAAAATTGCACTGACAGTGGAAGCTAAGAGCTGTTTTTTTGGCTGCATTGGTCACACATGTGATTTGAGGAGAAAATACAGTGGGAGATGGGACTTGGGACCTCAGTCATTTCAGTGGATTTTATTTCCCAATAATTTGATTATTTGGGCTTTAATAGCTCTAATATTTAGGTTCAGGTTCTGGGGTAGTTTTCCTTCTCTTGGTGTGTTGGTCCACTGATTTGATCCAGACTGAAATATGTCAATAAACAGTTGTAGTCCCCAGAGGGCAATCCTACTTACTTCATTGATCCTCCGCGGTTTCCTCTAGTGCCGCCATACCATTTTTTTTTTTTTAATCAAATTGTCCACTGTTGGATCGATAGTCATGACATTTGCCACAGATATCTATGGTGCCGAGAGGATGAATTCTAATCACTCTTTTGATGCTCTGACTTTTTTTCCTCCAGTGCCATCATCATCATTTTCAATTTGTCCAGTAGTTTAGCTTATGACCAAATACCTACATACATCAGCTTCAGTCAGTTTTGACTATAACCTATGAGTTATAGTAAATGCAATATATTCATTTTATTGTACTTTATTACAATCATTCTGATATGAATTATAGTTAATCTTTCATTCAGCGTTGTGTGAAGTCTGTACCTGAAGCCAACTCTTGAAAGCAGCAAATCTGCTTGAGAACCCCTGCAGACTTGATAGATTGTCATAGCCTCCCAGTAATGCCTTTGACGCCTTTTTTCATTTTTGAATTTCTTTACTGGTGCAAAAACAAAATGGTGACAACACAACAATGTGAATAAGAAAAAAAAAAAAAAGGGGATAAAATATACAGACAGAGGAAAATACGGTTACATAGAGAATTTGACGTCAAACATATAACACAAAACAAACAAGGACAAACTAATTGCCACAATAAGAATGATAATATTAATAATAGTAATTATGAAAATCATGCAGTTATTACTGAGCAGTTTAGTGGAAATCTGTTAAATATGACACAGAAGTGTATATGTATGATTGTGTGTATGGGAGAGAAGAAAATAATGACAATAGAAATACATGATAAAAATAAATATTCAATAGGTAATAATAAGGGAATAGTGAAAAAACTAAATAAATAAATAGCTAATTGATGAATTGTTAGTTATCATAGAATGAGCATCCTGGCGTGGAGTAAATTGTATGTATGTGTCAGTGTTATAGTGATAATCAATATGAGGGATCTTCCCCCAGCCTAGTATGTGTGTAATACCTTTGCATGCAAGAGTATGTCAGATTAAAAATTTGTCGGAATCATGGTGCATGCATAATGGCAGATATGTGTCTGAATGATGGAGTGCATGTTATGGATTGTGGACAGGCAAAAGGAAGATATAACAGAGGAAACTGAAATGAAGAATTTCGGGTGTTTTTAGGTTTCCAGTTTTGAAAGATAGTTTTCTTAACGGTACAGTTTGAGAGATGAGTAATGGCTTTCTGTATTTTGTTGAGAAGGGCGACTTGTATAATATCTCCCAGGAAGCAAAATGATGGGGAAAATGGGATTTTGCAGCCCAAGAGAATGGAGAGCATCTCAGTTACTGCTGTTCAAAGGGAGTGAACTGGTTGGCAGGCCCAAGTGACATGAAAATAATTGTCACTTTGACTTCTGAATTTGACTCTAAAAGTGTTAAATCAGCATCCTGTTGGAGGCTTAATATGCTTGTGTATTTATTGGCAAGGAGACGGAGGCATGATTGCTGATCATGATTGAGTGAATTGTTTTTTCGTTGGGTGAGCAAATTACGGACAAGAAAAAGGTCACTTCTGGAGGAAGATTGATGGAGAGAGGAAAAATTGAAGGAATATTCCCTCAGTGACAGCTTTCTCATACTCTCAACCATCACCAAGTCCAAAATGATCCATGTCTTGCTGTATTATTTCTGTGGAGTGCTAAGTTCTTAAGTGACCAACGCCAATTGAGTAGTAAGTTGTAGGATGATAGTATTGAAGTCTCCAGCTATTATGATATTTGTTGAATCACATCACAGGGACGAAAAGTGGTGGTAAAGGATAGGTCATCATTGTTGGGGCCATATTTGCCAGTGAATATAAATATTGAGTAGTTAATAGATGCATTAGCGATGATAAACCTTCCCTCTGGATCAATAATCGATGTGTTACGAACAAATGAAATGTTTTTATTCGCTTTGAGATATTGTAGTTCTAGTTTGTTGGGTGTGTTTCTTGTATGAAACATATATCACCCTTGAATTTTATGAAATAATTGATGATTTTGTGTGTGTGAAGTGTGAATGCCACATACATTCTAGTGTGTATATTGATGGACAGTTATTCCAAAACCCCAAAATCATACCTTGTCTTTTCTAAATGAACTGAAAAAGTCTGTCAACTACAAGTGATGCGCAGTTGTTGTTTTTCCTGTGTTCTTTACAGTATTTTCCATAGCTTGTTTATTTCTTGTGGGTATTGATTGTTCATTCCAAAAGTTGTGCCTTTCAGTCCCCTTCCTTTGCTTTTGACCTGACCTTTTTGCTGAAAGTGCCCGAGTTTTACGACGATCGGTCAAGGTTCTATTTGAACGTTTGCAGAGGCAGCGAACCCTGTAGAACGTCTGTAAGCTCAAGTGATTTGTCATGAAGTCTTTGCTTTCTCTGGTTAAAGATTATGGGTTGTCAGATGATCTTTTGGGAATGCCTGAGAAGACAAGGATGTCATGCATGGAACAGGTTTATCGTAACAGAATAGTTTCTGTCCACACTTTGTTTTCTTTAGTGACATTGAGTTCATTGAGTGATTTACAGGTTTGATTTTTGCTGTGTTACAATGTTGTTATGGCAAATTCCAGGCTATTGAATATACTCACTGCACTATCGCTGCTGTCTAATGAAGAGTCTGTCTTTTTCCTCTTGGATAGGTTTGCTGAAACAGGTCTATGTTGATTTGCAGGTGGTAATAGCGGTCGATGAATGCTTCAAGGTCCGTTAAATCCTCTGCTGTGAAATTATTCTGTTTTGGGATAGTAGTAGCAGATGGGCTGAGGATGTGATTTGATCCGAAATATGATTTCAGTTTGCAAGTGCACGGATATCTGCACATTTGGAGCCATCACGAAATTGACCATTACGTCAAAACGGACTCGTAAACTTAACGAACTATGTGCAACTGATGGACAAACATCCAAGAAGAAATAATAAACCAATCTTTTGTTTTTTCACTTAAATGGATTCACAGAAGTATGAACCCCTGCTTGTGAACAGCTCAAGAATTTGAGTGGTAGAGCCACCAACATGATGCTATTGACATGCATATGAAGAACCTAGCAGTGTAGCAGCACATCCAGGTAAACAACAGGCTCCAACCCTGTGCGTCAGCTCTTCTGGTGGAAGACAAACATGGGAGAAATCTAATAAGTTCAGCATTTCATGATATTCTTGGAGTTTCTACGTGAGGTAATCATTAGACGGTGGCATCGAGTGATTGACATTAGCCTGGGTTTCAGATTCCGATCAGTACCACAAAGGGAGGAGGCATGTGTATTCTTAGCTGCTTGTAACACAATCTAAAAGTTTGCCACGGCCTAACGGGTTGGTTCCACAAAAACAATGTTTTTGGATTTAGAAATGCATGCATATTTCATACGCACCGGCAGAGTATCAATCTCTGCCACATGGCATCAACAGTGCGGATATTGATTCAGTTTATTTTCTCATCTCAGAAATGTACCATGGGGCCCATGTCTGTTGCTGCTGCTGCCTCACGCTGTCATCTTTCTGTTGAACGAAAAAAAGTAGCCATGAATAATTCTATAGATTTTCCCTTTGCTTGTTTTTATTGCGAGGGGTTTAGAGCCGTGACTTTATGTTTCACCCCTTTGTACACACACACACACACACACACACACCCACAGCACCTGGTCCATACATCCACCCTCTGCAGACAGACACAGCTGGTTGTTGCTCACTGTTCCCCGTCACTGTCAGTGGTGACATGAGCTCCATGTAAAGTCGTGTTAACACAACGTTGAGACGCAGACTTGGAGGAGCTTGCAGCGACACGGCAACCACGAGATGGAACAACACACACACTGTAAACAACACATGAGCTGTCATCACCCCCCCACAGGGCCCCAATTCCATTCGGGAACCAATAACAGAGTCATTTTCTCCCAACCGTACCTGTGTTTATCTCATGCATGTACATTGGTGTTTTCTTACTGTACTCTGCGTGTGAGGTGTGATGGCATGGGGTGTTTTTTGCTTTTCTTCCTCATTACATCCAACATGGAATAATCTGCAGCGCATGTTATCTCCTTTTCACCTGTTTTCTGCTTCACTTACATATTTAACACTGGGAGCTGTTTTCACCTGAGCAGCTGGAGGCACAAAATAAAACCTTGCAATAAATACCAGGCTATAAAAAACAGATTATTTCAATCATGAAAAAATCGAATACGTTTTATTCAAATCATAACGACTGAGGAGCAAGTCTTTACTTCATATACATTTTAATGTTTAATCAACATTATTCATTAAATCCTTCGTCTAGTTACTCAGAAAATTAACTAAATCATTCTCAGAATTAATCTTTATGGTTTGGCCATCCAGATTGGCTTCCAATGTTATTAACCCCTGCTGCTGGGAGAGGTTAATTTAACTACCTCTATTTGATGCACAAATACCATGACACCAGTGCCAAAAACATGTAAAATATGTCCAAGAGGGACTCACACATGACAGTAACAAGTTCTAGTGTGGGAAATGCAGGATCCAGTAAATTAGGGACTTAAAGTTTGGATATCTCAGCCAGCCAAGACATACACTGGTTTGAAAAATACCCTCAGTTGCAGAGAAGAAAAAGAAGTAGAAGTATGGCACACTCGGACATCACTGAATTATGACAAGCCTGTGATTTTATGCAGTAACGCAGTCCAGCTGTGATTATTAATTATTCCTGTTATAATAGGCAATCTTGTAAGAATCCCCTCCCCCTTTTAAAATATGTATTGCAATTAGTATCTTACTGTGTGAGTGACTGCTGCCTTAATAATCTGTTGATAGATAGCTTAAAGTGGTCATCCTCCTGAAGCTTTGTCACTGATGGATACCAATGAGGAAGCTACTTAATTCCTGTCATGTTCACCGTTGATTATATTTAATGCATAATGTCTGCACAAATAAGTCAACCAAGTGTAACTCACCCAGGGTTCATGGAGCCCTCAAATATATTTAGCATCAGTGTCTCAAGGGGTTGAAAGAGAGATTGACAGGTGCAATAAGAAACTGGAGCCACAGCATGCTTTCAACTTGTAATACATTGAAGACTTGTGCAGAAAAAGAATATAAGCTTCCTCTAGAAACCAGCGTTCCAGTGTTAATTAACCAGTGGATACTGTACTTAATGCACTCAATGCAACAATAATTGTTTAAAAATCTAGATAGAACTTTACATTTCTAAATGTATGACTCAAATAATTACATGTATTAGGAAACTCTGATAGATAGTTTAGTAGTTCATTCTCAGCCAATGTCCAAAATCTACAATTCTTCTTGATCATACTATATATTATATAGCACTGGCAGTGCATAACAGGGCAGCCACACGGTATATGTTCATAGTTTAACACCAATAAAAATACAAAATGAAATCCAAGTAATCCAAATGAATCCAAGTAAAAGAACTGAGCTACTTAGAAAGTTTCTATCAGGTTGTCAATGCAGAAATGTCCTGCTTGAATTGGAACTTAAACACTGTCAGTGTCATGGGAGTAAACACCATCAATTCAAGTAGCAGCCATCTCCTCTGTTGTTTCTCTAAGGTGGTGGGCCTTATTACCCCTCTTCAATTGGAAGTCTGCATTGTTTGATATAACCAATAAGAACTATGTCTGAGCAAAATGACTCTGACTGACACATTGTTCAGCAAACAAACTGATAATGGAAATAATCTTACAGAGCCCAATTCTCCTCTCGGGTACACATGTGACGGCTATTACTGTTATGCAGATTAATGAAAGTTTATCTCCTTCCTTCACCATCACATCTTTCAAACATGATGTCTCTGCATGATGCCGTCACAGTAATGACAGACTGCTTCTTAAATGTGCAGAGTGTAATCCAGGCTGATAACGAGGTAAAAATGAACCTGAGCATAATCAAGCTATTTCAGGCCACATTACAAGGCGATCACATCCCCGCTCAGACTTAGCTTTCGTGATAGAGGAGGATTAATCAGGCAGTTGAGATAAAGGTGGGGTAATCTATCATCGCATTGCAGGGCGCTGGGGTTTCCAAGATGCAGGGGTGCGGAGGCCCCTTATACTCCGAGAGGACAATCCATCATTTAACATGCTAACAAGGCGAGGGATTTTAACATGAGAGATAATGCAGGTGCGGTGTTATCGGGCGCTCTCAGAGACCTCTGCTAGCACTGATGGGGAATGCTCCCTTATCTCTGTCCGAAAGAAAACTGACCTCATGACACAAAGAGAAAGCAGCCGAAAGAAAGTGCTCAACATCCAAAGTGAAAAACTTAATATGTAGCAGTTAATTGATGAAGAAATCATAGGACAATGTCAGTGTATCATTCATGTATGACCACAAGAAAATAGAATTTTATTCCGATAAAAAGGAGCTCTGAAAACTGGTAAACAACCCTGCTAAGATGCACAGAGACATGAAGTCTGATGAGGTGAATCAATAAAAGCTATTAGCCTGCAAGTAACTGTTTCATTTGTCTGAATGTTGCAGCCACAACACTTTGTCTATGCTCATATTAAACAATACAGACATTCTGTAAAATTCTCACTTGCCACTTCTTAGCCTGATAATCACACTAAAGTGTTTCACTTAATCCATTAAGCCTGACCTTGTGTTCCATGATAGGTTTCTTGTTCAGGGGAGGAGAGTTATTTTGCATTGCTTCACTCTAATCAGTAGTATCTGTCTCACTAACATCATTTCCAGTCAATATGGAAGGATCTGCAGCAGTTGCTAAGTATTGTTAACTTAGTAAAGTTCATATTGGACAATATATATTTAGTTAGTATTGGCAATGAAGTTGGATGAGCTGACCACCCTGACACCCACATACTTTCTACCTCGCTACATATGACTGCATCTTGCATCTTGGCATTGAACATAGGTGCTGGATGTAAATTGTGGGGTTTGAGGGATACTTTGCTGCACTTATGACCCCCCAAGGAATATTCTGATTTAAGAGTTATTCCTTTAAGATAACTTATGTTCACAAAGTAATTGGCAGTCTCTGGCTGGCTGGGTGTCCAACTGGACAGTTGTTTTCTGGTGTAGCCACCATTAAAGTTAATCAACGTTCCCCTGTGGTGCCATTAAGAGCCCTTTAAATCTCTGTAGCTCAACAAGCAACACTGGGCCGCAGCAGCAAGTCCCAGTCACAATGAATTGCAGCCTGTCGCAGTCTGTAGGTGTGAGTGACCTGTTACAACCTACACAGCTGCTTCAATCTCATCCATGCTTATCATTTTTGAGGCATTTGTTCTGTCACTGTTTTTTTGTGGAACTAGCTGTTGTGTCGGCTCTGGCACAGAATGATAATGGACCCATTCGTAAGTCTGCCAACAAAGCTCTGATTGGTCAATTGTTTTTCCTACCAGTGGAAACAGCTGTCAATGAGCACAGTAAAATACTGCACAAATCAAAGACAATGATTCAGATATCCGCATCATCTTCAAAATGTTCTCAGAATGTTAGACCATCAGAAAGATATTTTTGAGAATTGTTATTGGATGTTCTGAGCCCCTGCACACCATTCTGTGATCATTATAGATAACTGAAGCCCTGACACCATTTCCTGTCTAGCATCTGTTCCACTGGCCTACTGTAATTTATTTAATTAGTCTGAAAAAGTAAAACATTCTCCTTGGGTTTATAATTCAGTAAGATCATTGAGTATCCACAATTGGGCTTTACAATTTTAACCAACTGCGATTTTAAAAAAGTGAAATTGTTATGGAGATGTGAAACACCGGGTGTCTCACTAACAGACACCCGGAGGCGGAGGCGGACAGCACTGGGGTTAATGATTTTCTCCACCGGGTAGGGCCCAATGTACTTGGGGGAGAGTTTTCGGGATTCAGTCTGGAGGGGGAGGTCTCGGGAGGAAAGCCACACTTGCTGGCCCACTCAGTAGCTGGGCGCGGGGACCTGATGTCGGTCTGCTAGCCGTCAGTTGCTCTCCGCTGTTCTCCCTAGCGCTGCTCTGGTCTCCCGCCACACAAGTCTGACCCGGTTGAACTGGGCTTGGATGGAAGAAACTGCTGTGTCGGATTCTTGGCTAGGAAACAAGGGTGGCTGGAAGCTGGTGTTGATCATGAAAGGTGACAAGCCGGTGGCTGAGCTAATGAGGGAGTTGTGGGCGTACTCTACCCTGGGTAGGTGTGTGGCCCAGGAGGACAGGAGGCGGGATGCAACACAGCACAGGGAGTACTCCAGGCTCTGGTCAGCCCGTTCAGTCTGCCCGTTGGACTGCAGGTGATAACCTGAAGAAAGGCTGGAGGTGGTTCCGAGGGCCCGACAGAAAGCCTTCCACACTTGCGAACTGGGGTCCACAATCAGATACGATGTCCTGGGGAATTCCATGCAACCTGAAGACATGGGTGACTAACAGATTCAGACAGGGAGAAAAGTCAGGAACAAAGTACAGGCAGAACAAGCTGCAGGTGTGTCTGGAGAACCAGCCCTCCAGGAGATTGCCCCACCTCTCGGCACTCGCACTTCAGGAAAAGGGAGAGAAAAGTCAATGAGAGCATCCACAAAAAACACAACAAAAAACAGGACCACAACAGAAATAACCTTTTGTTTGATCGCAAAGCCGTAGCTCCATTGTGAGGTGTATGATAATTAATGTATTTGGGTAATTCACCCTTTTGTATAATCAATAAAAAGTCTGCTAAATTTATGGTAATTTTGACATTTTACAGTTCCAGGATTCTCTACAGTAATGAACTTGTAGGGAGCTGATTCAAAACCAGTTTTATTATTCAATGTACATTTACGATGTCACCAGAATGCCTTTAAATTCACATTTAAACTTTCACACAGTAAAGTTGTACAGCATAACCACCACTGAACCTTCAGTTCTCTATCCTGTTCCCCCCATGGATGGTATGACTTCTCAAGAAATGTTACACAATAATATGAGAATCTTCTCTGCTAAATGGGGCTTTTGACATCTTTTATTACTGTCAAACTTGATCCAAGATGGAGACAAGTGGGAGAGTTAAAGGAGAGCTTTAGACATTTGAGATTGATTTTCCAAAAATATCCCTGTGTCTGGAAAAGGTCTGAATAACTGTACATTTCTTGAGTGCCTGCCCATCTGTCCTGTGCTACAATCCAATGACACTGTTGGGGAAAATAGTATGAAAATAATATTTCAAGGGCATGCTTTTGCAGCCCGAGGAGCTACTTGCCAAGTGTTATTCGGTTTCCCCTCATCTGCAATCAATGCTATCAAAAATGTTGCCAGTTCTTTTTGCTCTGTAGATGGACCAACTTTTCCAGAAGTCCACCATGGAACAGATACTCCCCATCTCCCTGTCCTTCCCCTCCGCCTCTGAAGGACAGAACAGTGAGGAGCAGATACTGTGCCGCAACCTGATCTATATTCTGGACAGGCTGTGTACTATATAAAGAAAGTGATGGGCCTTTGTAAGTCTACCTGCCCCACTTTCCTCCAAAACTTCCTGAAGCCTTCCACTACAAGCGAGCGTCAGATAAGGCTGGCTGTTGGGAGAGGTGAAGAAGTCTTTGCACAAACACCGCCGTCTCCTACGACCGTCTCCTCAGTCATTCAAAGGCTGTTTTCACGGCGCCTGTCCCTCTATCTACTCAATTGATATTGCGCTACATTTTCTTGTACCGCACTTGTTTGATATCATCATGTGTAATACCAGATGGAACATTTTGAAAATTCAACCCGCTCTCCAATTTTAATACCACATTCATAGTGTACTGTGAAGTAAAGGAAAGTTTCTGAAGAGATTGTGCTGTTTTTGAACTCTTCTGTTCAGTGCCGAGAACATGGAGCACTTCAGTCTCCAATGTGTTGAGTGACGATTGGTTTCCTGTCAACAATGGAGAATACACAATAACACTTGGAGGGTGATGAAATGTTTGCCAAAGTGATTCTTATTGAAGGATGGTCTTTTTTTATGATATGGAAATAACACAGCTGATCACATACATAAAAATAAGACCTGTTTCAGCACTGTCTGCACATTAATGAAGAGTAATCCTACTGCTTAAGGATAAGATGTACTGTACTTGATTATATTAAGAGATGCTGGTGGGTAGATTTCCTTACCTTTTGATAGAGCCAGGTTAGTGGTTTTCCCTTATACCTAATCTTTATTCTAGACTAAGACAAGTGGTTGTTGGATCCAGCTACGTATTTACCTTATCCATTAGAGATGTATTGATCCTTTCATCTAACTCTCAGTGTATTATCTAAAACCATTCCTTTAACGGTGAGGGTACTTTATAAAGTTTATTACCATGTACACCAACCCGAGCAATAAAACAGAAATCAAATTTACACATTACATCTCAAAGCAGCCACAACGACACAAAGAACACTGTAGGTCACAGTCAAGAGTTAATCAAGGATTGGAGAGAGAGCTTTGTGTACAGTAAAAAAAAAATGTCCAGAGCAAAATTTTGTGATCCCCCCTGAGTGCTTTAATGTTCATTTAAGCATTTATACCAACAGCAAAGTGTGGACCTCAGTCCACGTCTGGACTGAATGGAAGGTCAATCCAGATTCAGCCGATACCGTCAACTGGTGGCCCACGGGTCACATGTGCACTGCCAAAGCTTTCCATCTGGCCTGCATAATATTAATGAATTCAGAAGATGAACGCATCTAACATTATTCACCAGTGGAAGAGGTCCAGTCAGTCCTGACAGTGATCTTTGATTAGCTTGCCAACTACTGGCAACAAGCCAAAAAAGTCCTTAAGTCATAGTTCATCTGCTCTACAGAAACAGATACTCTGGGAGACTCACTAAGCCTGTCTATTAGATGCAAGAAGCATCACTTGGGTTTATTTTCATTGGGCAACTGTTGTTTTGAGTCTCTAAGTATGATTGTTTGTGTCCTGGGATCCTGAAGGAGTTTTTTGTTAAGATAAAGACTCATTGGTCATTGAACTGTGGGTTTTATATTGAGCACTGACTGCCTCCTTGGCAGAGGTGTGAAAGCATTTTATAGTTATCATTATTGATTTTTTTTAGAAGTCTGTTCACACTGCTCATAAAAACAACATAAACTTTGTAAGAAAGTGAAAATATTAAACAATAAAAAGCTAATTAGACCAAAATGAATTACATTTATTTGAAAGTCCAACCCTGACAGTGTGTGCTTTGAAAAATTCTGGCCCTTGGACAAATGTATTGGAGGACCTCTGCCATACCTTATTTTATCAGTAGGCTACAATATGTTAGGAAGTGTAACATTTTCTATATTGAAATAAGTTTTCTATTGATCAATTGGTGATGTTAACTACTGGAGAAAGGGTTAGGGTTAGGTTTAGATAAAGGCGCAGGGTTAGGGTTAGTTGTTGCTGCTGAGTTCACCCAATTTCTACAACCGGTGTAAATGTTCTTGTAAGAAAATGTCTGAATCAGAATGAAAGGTGGACTAACTGCCTGAGCCTTCACTGTTTAAACATTATTTGTTATTTCTAATCGTTCTAGACCTCTGACCTTGAATACAAATCAGATGCCTCCGTTTGAGTAACATGTTTTAGAACCCCTGATTCATACTGTATGAATGGTTTCAATTCTTATTTAAGAGGGCTCATAGCACAGGGCACATTATTGATATGATCTTCAAATACAGGCCTCATTTCAGGGTTTCACTTACTTTTTTTTAACACTTAAAGCTCAATCTGTGGAGATCTTGAAAATGTGGTTAGAAAACCTTTGCACATTCAATCCAGCAATGACCAGGTGGGTCAAGATTTTGTCATAAGAGATTCCTGAGAGATTATTCCGTCAAGTCTGATTTGCTCATGAAGAAATGTCCATTCATTAAGAGTCCAAATGGAAATTTCTCATATCATTATTGCTCATCTACGATCAATGGGAACACATCCACACATCTAGACACAGGTGACACCTCACTGGGAAAAGTCTATATCACATGCAATTCCACATATTCTTTTATTTCAAGATGTCCATGCATGCAATTTGGCCTCCACAGCACATGCAAGACCAAGAAAACAACCACCTCATATCTATTTATAGGCACAGAGGTGATCAAAAATGGAAAACTTTGTGTGTACTGTCAATTTGTGCTACCTTTGTGATTAGGGATTTATCTTGTCCTATTTGCTGTTTATTATTACTGATGTATTTGTTAACTAATCACTGTGTGTGGTCTGATGTCTAATGATCGGCAAATGGAAGTGCCTGCCATGAAATACACATATTATTTTTTCATTTACTTGTCACTCATTTACTCGTATTTTAAGAGACCCCACAAAATTCAAGGATAATAAAGATATTAAGAGCAACACCTAAAACTGTCAACAGTGACAGTAATAACAACCTCAACCCTAACTGGCTTCATAACATTTCTACTAACAGCTCCACTGACCATCAGTTTATAAGGCCGCAGCAAAAGCTTCAGTGTCATTGGAGCCCTGCAGTGTGCTGCTCTGGTGGCTCTGAAAGCTCAAGTGCAGACCATATAATCCTGTTAGAGATTGGGATGTGATTCATGATCTTTAGTGGATGTCATCCCTTTCTCTTCCTCTCTCATTTTTCATGTCACTGTCCTCTGTATGCAGCACTGAAATAATCTTACACTCTAAGACTCTTCACTAATGCACAGTGTGAAATCCGGCCGTGTTCGGTGGGATTCCTCTCACTCTGAGAAGAGGGAGGGGGGGAATTATGAAATGGTGGAAGTTCACACTGGGCCACAGTAAATGTTTGGAAGCAGACCTCATTAATTAGAAGCAGAGGCAAGTAGTGTTTTCCTTTTGAATCTGTATTAATGCCAATAAAGCCACATTTGCTTATTGTAAAAGCCAGCAGGAGATAATTGTTGAAAATACTTGAACTTCAGCTTCCACAATTCTGCACAAGGTTCTTAATTCTAATGATTTAAAGATGATGAGATGAGCTGGTGCATTTTGACTGAGGGAAAAAATAATGCATTGTTGTTTTGTCTGTTTTGTGTTCATACTGGCGTCGTACAAACAAACTAACTGGCCTGCCCATAAATACAGTGGCTTGCAAAAGCAAGATCAGTGCTGTCCTTGTTCAGCCTGCAAGTTTAGGTGGACAGGGGGTATCTTGGTAGGTTTGGAGTGGTGCCATACTCTTTCCATTTCTGGATGATGGATTGAACAGTGCTCCGTGAGATGTTCAAAGCTTAGGAAATCTTTTTATAGCCTAACCCTGCTTTAAACTTCTCCACAACTTTATCTCTGACCTGTCTGGTGTGTTCCTTGGACTTCATGATGCTGCTTGCTCCCCAACATTCTCTTAACAAGCCTCTGAGGCCGTCACAGAACACCAGTGTTTGTACTGACATTAGATTACACACCGGTGGACTCTATTTGGTCATTAGGTCAACATTCAATCATTCAGCAATCATCAGGCAGCTTCTGAAGGCATTGGTTGCACTCAGGGGGGCAAAAGGGGGCTGAATACTTTTGCATCGCAAAAAATAAAAAATAAATAAAATAAATAAAATAAAATAAATCATGTATAATTTTCTTTGTACTTCACAATTGTGTTAGGTTTGATATTTATGTATATTTTATTTATGTTTATTTATGTTCACGTGGCCAGTTTGGCCACTGGCTAACCAGGAATGCTCATTTGCATTCAATGCACTATACTGCCCTTTCTAACAATTACACTGCTCATATCTTCATGCAACACAGCCAGTGCTGCACCGCCAGCCTGTTTGTATTGTCAGCTTAAGATATAATGTTGATGTATAATTACAGTTATCTCTGATTATGCACTGTAATGAGTTTAAAGAGGGAGTTTAGTTCCCCAGCAGAATTTGCTGCTCAGATTCAAATTTAACTGGATAACCATTTGCTATAAATATAAAGTTTAATTTCAGTTTGAAAAAAAGAAAGAAAATTGAGCAATTTGACCCACAACATAATGGATTTTTTTTTTTAAACAGTATAAGGAACATTAACTATATTAACAATAAAAAGTTCCTCTATGTTTTACAGTATTATGAGTTTCAACCACAGTTTTTATCACAAACTCTTGGATGATCAAAGATACCCAGAGAGTCAAAAGCACTGGATGGCAGCCGTTTTTCTGTCTTTCATTAGCTGCCAGGAATTTTGATCAAAATAATTTACCCTGAATTCAGTTTTAGCCGGTGTAATTTTGTCTTTATCTTTCTATCTATTAAAACATTTAGAACTCCCAAGGAATTCAGATGTGATTTTTAGAGTAAACAGCGCCTCGCTCCCACTTTAACATGTCTTGTTTGCTTTTAGCTCCTCAGCAGGTCTTCCAGGCTGGCTGTGCCTGTCTCCTGCTAATGTGCTTTCAGACAGTTAGTCGGTGAACGCCTCTAATTTCTGCCCCATGGATCTCCGAGTCTTAACTGAATTGTATTGCCTGCCTGCCCAGTGTGAAGCCCAAAGAGATTGTCCTCTAATGAGGAACAGTTGAGAGGCAATCTAACCCAGGAGCAAGGATGGCATTGTCCCCCTGCAACATCCAATTTGCACCGGATTCATCTTAATGCAACAACCCTTGCAGGTCCGGATTAGCGATAGAACTGCAGTAGCAGGAGCTTAAAGTCCCAGACAACACTGATTGATTGAGCTCAAGTCAGGTGCATGTCTGCAGGAAGAAATCCAGCTCATTTGCTGTTTTCCACTTCTTTCCTGTGTTATCTCTGGACTTTCTCAGCATAATGCAGCACAGAGTGATTCAAGGAGAGTGATTCCGTGGCTCTCCCTCCAGGGACTGACTGACTAAATGGTCCGGCTGTGTGTTGTTAGACTGACCTCGGGTGGGCCACAGCAGGCCAAGGTCATCACGTCGAGGGAGCAGGCTGCGTTCAATAGGGAGACAATGACAGAGAAAACGAGCATCCTTTATCTTGTGAAGGTGAAGCGGCGTTGACAGGGACCAGAGCTCAACCCTGACGCTGATTAATAGCTTTATTGAAGAAAGGTTACAGGAAGCGTGTTTTATGTATACGTGGAAATATGTGGTTGTGGGTTTTTTCTGCACTTTGAAATGTTTACTTGGGTTGGATTTTCATTTTGTGTGCATGTAGGCGCTGTCAGGCTGTTCTATGTCTGTTCATCTGTGGCTGTCCGACTTGTTACCTTCCCAGCTCTTCCTATGCGTCTGCTGCTGCAGTACATCTGGATTAATGAGAAATGTGATTTAGTGTCAGAGTTAGGCTTTTTTTCCAGACTTTTTCCTTATTTTCAGTTTTTTGTGAAATACCGTCAACTATTACTTCTTCGGGTATCTAAGAGGCCGTAACTCTTGAGGACAGAACTAGATATGGCTTCATTTTAAGTGGACAAATGTTCTTAAAATAAACCAGCACAAGTTTGATAATATTTGCTTGCATTTATGTGAACCCTTCACTGGGCATTATACAGTGATGGAGCAGTTTGGAGCATTCAGACCTTAAATATGTGATCTACTAATGGTTCGATGGATGTAACAGTGCATGTAAAAGCTTGCACTAGTTTGGTTTTCTCAGATATAGGACATCTGGACAGATGTGTTTACAGGCTATGGAGTACAACCTGAACACCACGCACCAAAGGCCAGCTGCAAACAAAGCTGAAGGTCAAAATTTGCCTCCTATATGTTACCACTTGTTACCATGTGACCAAATGACCAAGGTCATGTTATTTAATGCAACCTGAGCCAGCTGCATTAGCCGGAAGCTCAAAACCTTGTCAGTGGATATTTACGGTTAGATTTTATTCTGTACTGTTTTCAAAGGTCAAGAACATATAGCTTGG
This sequence comes from Chaetodon trifascialis, assembly GCF_039877785.1. Lineage (NCBI taxonomy): Eukaryota > Metazoa > Chordata > Actinopteri > Chaetodontiformes > Chaetodontidae > Chaetodon > Chaetodon trifascialis. The sequence goes on along the minus strand of NC_092079.1, from coordinate 2,550,611 downwards.
GTTGGAGGGGTCAAAAGCTGGTGAGGACTTTGACCCTTCAAGCCCTAAAACAAAAAGTCGAACAAGCGGTACATGAAAAGTTCATAAAACAAGATTTAAGTATGGAACACTCTGCAGACCAATGTCTTCATTATGGATTTAAATACTGTGTTTGCGTATATAAGAATAACTCTGCCGTATAGAACATTAAAGATAAAATCGTCTTAAAAGGTAACATGCTTCCTGCAGAGTAAGTACCTTATCTATCCCCAAATTGTAGTAAAATCTAGGGTGATAAAGTGAACGTGCTTCTGAAGGTGTAACTATGGCCAACACTCACAGTTGACATACATCCGCAGTGCCATGTCCGGGACTGCTGAAATAAACAGGTGACTTGGAAAAAATGTGACCTGACAGCTTCATTGAATACACTGAGTGGACTTGTGAATGATCTCTAGTGCACTTGTAATTTGGCTGGTGAGTGCAGCTTTTGTGCATAGACCAGGTTAATTGATGATATAAAAACACTAACTAACTAAAATAGATTTCCATGCTGGAAAATTGTTGCTTTCAATACACTGTATGTATCACAGTGTGCAGTAAGCCCAATGAAACCTAATGCGTGTTTGCATATCATTATACCTTCTCTGTGCCCTCTTTGCATTAAAGCCCCTCACTGTGGTTATTATTCAGCCAGACAGCAGGCTTGTGTCGGGGTGGATGGGCTGGCTGGGTTGATGTGTATATGGAATACTAATGAACACAGACAAGCCACTCTAATATGATGCTTTGCTTTGTCTAACAAACAAAAGTATGTGGAATGACATCAGTTATGTCAGTAAAAGAGTTAAAGCTGAACCAGTCTGATTCATATTCAGGGATAAATTTAACAATCCCCAGACACAGCCCATGCTTCAGCAAATCAAAATTAATAGGCAAGACTTCCAATTTCTACCTGTTTTGCATGGCAATGCGACATTGCTGTATTTTGACATTGCCGGCCAATGAGGATCAAACAATTTTTTTGGAAATTTTGGCCTGCAAATGAGGCTCTCTAGCTACCTGTCTAATTAAAAAGGAGTAGCATGAGCCGGTGGAGATGCTCATAGGAGGTCCTGAGGGAGGCGTAACTTTGCAGCTGACCAGATGTATCCACTGCTTTCATCCCTCTCTCTCCTTTATTGGATCGTGGACGTATTGCCTTGCAGCATAAATAGCAGATCTGAGGCACCCAGTGACACAGAGTGGAGACATAACAAAAGAAACAGACGCCTCAATAATATCAGTGCCCAAAAACTGCACAAAACCACAAACTTTCCTTGGTTTTAATTGTGTCTTTCATGGCTTCAAAAGAGCCGTGATTGGTGGAGCCGCTTTGATCTTCCTGCCTGAGACTCAGCTGTGGATTGAACTTAACAGCAGCATGTTAAGTAGAAGAAACTTGGATTTGTTTTTGGCATGATATCACCACTCTCACAGTTAACATAGGCCCTGTATGTGCTAGAGCTGACAGACACACATTTTATTAAATCTTCCAAACAGATATTTTTAGCAGTGACAACAAATCCCTGATAGGATGCTCCAGTCTGCCCAGCCTCCCAATGCATGTTTATATTGTAAATGATGAAAAAGAATACATATTGTCAAAATGTATGCCACGTACAAGCCAAATTGCCCCTCACAGACATTAAAGCTTTACTCTACTGTAATTTTCCATGAAGTTCACTTCCCTCTGGTACTGACAATCTCCTTAGAGCTGTTTCAGACCTGCCAAAAGAAATATTTCATACCTGTACAAGCGGATTGCACCTCTGGAATTCATAAGATTAGATTACACTAGGACGAGGTATGATGCCTGAGAAAGAGTCGGCTCCTCATCTTTATGTCAGTGCGCTACCTTAAAGAGACAATTTTCAACACTGACTCAGTCCAATGTTGTTACGTTTGCATCCTTAATTGCTCGCAGGGAGAATTCTGCTTCAGTGGAAATCACAAACTCCACCTGCATGCAATTTCTGGCAATGTCGCTCGTCATTCCTGAAACTTTAAAAAAAAAAAGACATTTGGATTAAGTTGAATTGTTCTCCCACTGGAAACCCTCTTTTAGAAGCCTCTTATTTGATGAGATCTAAACCTGAGAATTTGAGAGATGCAGTTTTAATTGGACCATTTTTACCATCTTATTGTATGACATAACATTTATTTATTTTCTTCCTTCCCTGCACTGATAACTGTGTGCTTACCTATTTTTTCCATTAGCTGTGCTTGATTTGTCTCTTATATTGGATTGTAGCAATCTGAATACTGTGCATCGTTGACCAGGATTGATAGGGGTGAGGTTACACATTGCAACCAAATGAATCCCCCTCACCTCACCCCTTCCTTACCAAGCATGTAGGGGAACCTGTGGTGGCTAGGAAAACACCAAAGACACTGTTTGAAGAGCACTGTTTGTTGTTCTCTGCTCTGTGAGGAGGAGCCGCTTCCTCTGTAGATATAAAGAGCTCTGCAACAATTCTTATTTTTAGGTGATTATACACTAATGACAACACACTTCTGAACATTGCATTCAATTTCTGCCATATTCTGCCAACGGATCCCCCTGCATCTTACACACCGGTCCTTCAGTAATAAGTTTATTCTGTAATATATTTGTAAAATATTATTTTATTCTGTATTTTTCAATAAATTCCATCTGCAGAGCTACACCACACACGTTAGTGTCTCAATTTCTTACTTCCCGACCCTGTCTGTGGCTCTCAGTGCCAGGCTCACTGGTTGGACGAATGAGGAATGAGGAATGGTGGAAATGAGTCCAAATAAAATACAGTGTGGGTGTTATAGTTTTTGGACAACAATGGAGCATGATGGCACAGAGGAATAAGATATATCAGGCTTGGATGCACTCACAATACTTGTTAGTATATATATATTGGTTTGACTCTAACCATGGGATTTTTTGACAAGAAAATCAATATCGCCAGACTTGCCCTTTAGACAATAGAATAAATAAAAGCAATCATGTAGTACAGTGAAAAACATACATTTATAAGCTGAGAACCCTTAGGAAAAATAAGGGGCATTGTTTTGAGTGCAGTTGTGATTAGAACTGCTAATTACTTCCTTTGATAGGCACTTAAACAATACTTGTATATATGAGATAATCACTGTATCACCAATATTTCCAGCTCTTCTATAACAATGGTGAGGTCTGGATGAAGCCAGATGTTTTAAATTGTTATCATATTGCAGAAGAGTTAATTTATTTGTTGACTTCCTCCAAACCTTCTGCAGCTCCACAGAGACGTGTCAAACATGGCCGCTGGGTCTTCACATGGCAGAACCACAGATGTTTCATCGCGATCACTCTGGAAGTTCGTCAACACTTAATGGCCGCATTCATAATTAAAAGCAGTGACACTAAGTGAGGAATCCTCCCGCTGACAGAGACACCTGAGCAGTCGCATCTCATGTCACTTAAGGTACGATTAATGAGGGCAAGAGGTGGTGAGGCGGCAGAGCGGCGCGTTTACGCTACGTTTGACGCCAAACACTGCGCAGGGAAAGATAAAAGTACACGGTGACAAAGGGTGAGCTGGGATACTTTATGTTCAAATGCTAAGCTTTGCTTTAAATAGGATCCTGTCACATCTGGCTCTGCATCACCCACAGCTGGAAAAACCTGCTTGTTTCTGAAGTCTGTTTCTGCTTTGTTGGATGCACTGAATGGGTTCACACACACACACACACACCCACACATCTGCAATTTTCTCTTCTTTGGGTGCAGACAAGTAGACGGCTGGATAGACAGCAACTAATGGAGTTAATAATTTCATTTTTTTTCTAACAGCTAGTTGGCTGTGGGTCCACTAGTTATTGCTTTGCATGCAGAGCAAGAACAAGACATTTTTGGGTGGCGTGTGCTCAGGCCTTTGTAAGTGACCAGTCAGAGCAGAGTGGGCTTTTTGAGTGGGTGGGGGGCTTAAAGAGGCACTAAAATGGAGCATTGCAGACAGAAGCAAAAAGAAGTACTGCAGCAATGGACAGTAACAGAATGCATGAAACACATTTAATTGTCAGAGTGCGAAAAGAAGTCTGTGTGAGAGACACATATGAGAGAATTACCCTGATCTCACTCGATCAACAGTTTCCTGATGAATTTAGTATATCAGTTGCTCGCTTCAAGTCATCTGCAATATAGCATGATGTTCAAGCCACTGTCGGTGTGTCCTCAGGCTCTTAGTCATATCCAATCAGTACAGGGGGTGACATCCATTGCTATGGTGGATTTACACTCGAGTGGGATGGAAAAGAGCTCTGTCTTTTCTAATTTCTAATAACTGGAGACCGTCACTGAAAGGCCATTGTATTGGCATCACGCTCTGTTTTCATAAGCGATTACCTTGGATTGAATGTGACTGTAAAACACGTTCCATCCAAAAAAAACAAAAGGTGGCATTTTCTCCACATGATGCAGCTAAGTGAGAATGGCACATTTATTCTGCAGGAGGAGGCGAGTTCACAGCGAAGCGCGTGAGGAACCTGTAAGAGCAGCTCTCAAGTGATCACGTAATCACACCATTCTATATACAAATAATTCATCATGACCGATGCTATACTGTACAGTCATTCCAGAACATGTTTAAAAAGATATATGCTCACACCTTCCTGTGAAGTGGTCTCAAATTTTAGACTTTTAGATTTTTTTTTGCAGTTTTCAAGTGTTTCAATATAACATTTTGATTATATCATGTTATTCCATGTTTTCATTGTATTTAATATAGTAGTTTGAGCTTGTTTTCTGACTTTCCAGGCAGCCATTAGTCACCATTCATTTTATCAAAGCATGACAATCTATTTAGAGAGGATTGGACTTTGTCAATTCATCACAGTGAATCAGTCAACACAATGTGTCTTTTTTTAAATCTTTCTGTCAAAAGTGTCTGATTGCCTGGTATTGCAGTGAAGACTACGCACAGATGAAACAGGCTGTGCGATGTGATTCATACATTATGAGTCTCTTGGTGGTTTGAAACTGAATGACAAATCAATTGACCTGGAGGAACAGAACATTATTTCAAAGGTATGCAAATCTCATTACATCACATATAAAATGAGTCACATTTCTCCCGAAACACCCTTGATGTTCCGTTCTCCTCATCAGGATGGATAAACAAGATCTCCTTCTAATTGGATGGTGGTTGGGACCTGCCTTCCATACATCTTGGAAATAGAAGCCTGCCAAAGCACAAAGTAATTAAAACAAAAATAAAACATGATGGTCTTCTAAAAGCCATGCCTTTAATGAACAAAAAGACTAATTAATTGCACTGTGTCAAGGAGCGCACACACACTGAATTATAGATGAGCTGAAAGGGGTGGCAGGCTCACAGAGTAATGGGAGATATATAGGCTATGGTACAATTAAAACAGGAACAAACACTGAGTCATGCAACAGCGCAGCCTTCTCTGTGCTGCTGTAGCATGGGGAAAGTCCAGTCTTTATACAGACAGACAAATTCACTAAGCATTAGATGATTTAGTAATCACCTTAATCCTATGATACACTTCTTCAAGGGTGTTGATTCAGTAAGCCTTAAGCTACATTTTCACACTACCAGAACTCCGAATTTGCTTTATAAATGACTAAATGTCTGTTAGCAGCAGTGCAGGCATTTATCCTGTAATAACCAGAATCCAATTGGAAACATTTGATCGGCATAAATAACCCATTGGGAGGGGGAAATTAAGAAATTAAAATAGATTAAAAATTCTGCTTTGACAATATGCTCTTATCTTGTCTTATCTCTGCTTTTTGTGCACTTCAGCGAAGTTCAATGAGGATTGGTCACGATGTTCCCATGGGCTGATGGTCCACTCTTCCTTGTGCTGTTGATCATTTATGAGCATGTTCTACTACCCGAGTGAAGTCTTTGCCACGAGATCATGCTGGAGTTTAATAACACCAACAACAGTAGGTTTTAAATGAGAGTGTTGCTTCGGTACAAAAGTCAATTAACAATGCAATTATGGTGACATGACCTCAGGTCCATCTTCACCACCTCACCACTTTCTTTTATTTTACTTTCTTTATTTTTTTAATCTTTCTATATTTCAGATATTTCTGTTCAGCTAATTTTTGCACCGGGACCCTCAAAGTCAGAGGGCTCTATTTTCGTCCCTGCTGCTGGCAGGGCGCAGGGTGCGCACCCCCACGCAGTGGTATTTTCGTGCAGCGCAGGCGGCGTGCAGCACACTTGGTATTTTGGTAAACCAAAGCGCATGGAGGTACGCCAGGATGGGCGTTGCGGCGCAGTAGGGGGGGGTGTCAGCATAATCAGCTGGCAGATTTGGATTTTCGGTCCATGCCGGCGGAGTAAACCTGCACTGAATGCTCACCACCCCAGACCTGGTCAACTCTGTGCGCCAGCAGTGCACCGCTGGGCAAGTGGATTTTTGTAAACCGGCGGAGTCGTGCGCCCACGTCACCAATACCTCACAGGCAGGTTTCCACAGTGTCTGGCATTTCACTGCAATCAATAATTAGCAGCAGCCACGATTCAATGCAACTATCTGAGTCAGCACATACAGTCAGACCTAAATTTATATATTTTGATCCATATCTCATCTGACCACATCGCAAGGGCATTCAACAAGCTAAATGGTCACTCAACCTGACCAAATGTACACAGGTGAAACAGGGATGTCTGGTGATCTGTGACTCAAATTGCCCGGTGACAAACGTGTAATTTCGACGGGTCGGCACATGACTCGTTCATTGTGGCGAATTCTAGCATCCCTACAGTCTTTCAGGGGGACACCCCTCTGGATGGGTGGCTGCTAGGTGATAACGGCTATCCACTGAAAACGTGGTTGATGACACCATATATCACACCTTCAACAAGACAGCAGCGTGGTTTTAACGGTGTTTTCAGCAGTGCTCGGTCAGTCATCGAACGCACATTTGGGGTTCTCAAAATGCGTTTTAGATGTCTGGACCAGACAGGTGGTTCATTAACATACAGCCCTCAGAGTGTCTGTGCATTCTTCATGGCCATGCGTAAAACGCAACATGGCTGTACGACGTGGATGTCACACAAGACGGAGAGAGGCCGAACTGCATGTGCCGTGTCAACTGGGAGAGCAGCAGAGAGGAGGAAGCACCTCGCCGCCCAGCTTTGTCAGTAAGTGAGTATTTGCGGTTACATCAGTTCAAAAAACATCTGACCATCAATAACTTTCCACATTAAACAGATAGACAGTATTGAAATAAATTTTGCGAGACCGTAGATACAGCCACTGCGAGCCTGGACCTCCTGGACTAGAATGTCAGTCTCCTCCTGGGAGAAGTTTGGGCGTCGGACACTTTCCTGCGCGGGCTCAGTCATCCTCGAAACTTGCCATGTGCCTCACCAGCGGCATTTTTAAAGGCGAGGTGAGGAGCTGGTGTGATTGGTGAAGATTGGACTTGGCTGTGTCAAAGGTGAAGATTGGACCCACTCCACGCCTTCTCCCCTCCCTCCTTCCGAGTTGAGCCGCAGGGTGGGACTGAGACGGTAGGGGGAGGAGTTGCGCTGGCACGAAAATACCAAAGTCTGCGCTGCCACACCCCATCGGTGAAGTGGACCTTACTTTGCGCCGCGCCTCCGCCTCATTCAGCCTTTAGGTGGCTTACTGCATACATGCCAGAGAGTGCTGTTTGAACTTCAGTTGCTCATAAAATAGTAAATATTTAAGCATCTCCACCAGAGTCAGACAAGTCCACCTATGGAGGGGATTGTGGTGAATGGATGGGTCAAGCACAGGACATTAATCTTATTTTGAAAGTGTAACCAGATGTTGCAGACTGGACATTGCATATATAAATATATATTTTAGTAATTATTGCAAACTTGACTACAGAGCCCTGCTTACTGAAAAATGATGCCTTTACAAAGTGACAGCAAGGGGTTTTGACGAAGCGTCCATATGTGACGAGTTGGCTGTGGGAACGTATTGATGGTACCCCCAATGAATGAGGAAGTAATCTCATTGTCAACCAATAAAAGGTTCCAGCACTGTTGGTGCTTAAATTCCTAAAATGGGATATAAATATCAAGTTATTAGACGATTATAGTTAAACACTATAAAATGGTATAATCATTCTAGTAGCACACCGCTGACAGTGTATCAGTGTACAGATTATGAAAGGATCTTTCTGCTGTCATAATAATAATAGAATCTGCAGGGTTAACGTGAACTCTGACTTCGCTATGCTAAGTATCATACCTTGTCTTATCAAATGACTGCCTCCACATTTCTATCGCTATCTGGCGCTACTCGTCCTCCTATATACACACCAGATCACAGCCTATACTAACACAATTAGCAGCTTGTAATTGAGTCATTGAGTACAGGCTTGTGGGCACACAAATGTTAACATGCACACACAACAAACCATTTCCCACTGTTTGTGGTCATTCCAGCAAAATTATTCATCCATCTCAATAGGTTCTTCACACAACTTCGATCATCCTGCCAGCGCACTGAGCGGGAGCCTTTCATGTCTAATTTGCTGTTGCTGAAGGAAGAGGGCCGGCAGTGAGAAGGGGCTCACTGGCAACACCAGAATGACCATTCTGAAGAGAGCAGCTCATTGACAAGGCCTTCACGTTGCTCCCAGCTACGCCTCAGCACTTCCTACTGATAAGCAGCCATTTATGCGGTGTGACTTCCCCTCTATGTGCAATCCAGACTGTCATTTCCATTCTGTCATTTACACCAACATTGAAAAAAACAGGACGCAAAAACAAGAGAGGGAAATTGCTTCTACTTTTAGAATTTTGATAAGTCAGCAGTGTTTATGCAGCAAACAAAATGCTCCTCTGAGTTGGGACCACATTTCCATATATTAACACCACTGATTGTAGCACATACACTTCTTGCCACACGTTAGGTTCGTTTTTGAAATGCAAATATCAAAAGGGCCAAGAAAACAGTGCTTATCATATTTCACTGCATTTAAATGGGAATAGATAAGTCCAGTGCCTTTGAGTTGGCTGGATATGAACGAGCTTTTGAATCTCCCGTCATTGTGCCACGCTGACATGGTGGCGCACCACAAATCTAACCATGCTGCCATCCGTGACACCTATGTGATGGCTTCACAGAGGGGTTCCTCTGCTCACTTTACATCAATGGGGAAGAGCTCAGAAGCTGTTCCTCAAAGCAGAGTGAGGGGGCCACAGTTGGCCTTTGAGGGGCTGATTCTTTCTTTCACTGCATCTATGATCTGCCACTCGCTTGAAGGCCTCGTCCCTACTGGGAGAGTTAATGTTCCCGCTGAATACCCTCAAATAACGATTTCGGATTAATAACTGAACATATTACCTTATTGTGGCGTTAGAGCAGTGTATACCACCAGAGATGAAGCTGTATTCTGTGCTCTTCTTTGACTGGCAATATGATGTGTTGGCCTTCAAATGATAAAGGGTTGAGGGATGTACAATTCTTGATTTTCACAAGAAAAATTAAAAGGTACATTATTCAGAGCTGTTTTAGGGGTTGGGCTGTTAATTTAAATCCCAACGGTATCTGTCATCTAAGTAATTTTTACCTAATTGGAAAGCAAAAAAAGTCTGACTGAATTCTGTGCTTTGGTATTAATGAGGTCCTCTGAAAAAACAAATCATTATTGCACTACAATAGACTCCATTACTAACGGTCTTTTGGCAATAAATAAATGGATAAGGAATAATTTCCTGAAGTTAAATGAGGATCAGCCTTCAAACAAACAGAGAGATGCTGTTTAATAATCTGAGGAAATTGACTCCCGAGATGAAATCTGAGGTTACAGATCTTGGTGTTGTCCTAGATTAAGATCTAAGATTCAAGTCCCACATCAACAGTATGGCCAAAAAGATGCTGAAAAACTGATTCATGCCTTTATGTCGAGATGACTTGAAAAACCACTGAGAGACTTCAGCTCATTCAAGACTCTGCAGCTCGGCTATAAACCAGAACCAGGAGGAGAGAACACATCCTTCTCAGTTTTAGTTTTAGCTGCTCTGCGCTGGCTTTCTGTAAGAGTCTTTACAAAGCCCTTAATGAGCTACGACCAAGTTACATTGCTAACTTCAAGAACACTGTGATCATCTGCTGCTGGTTTATTGGAGATATCAGGGAAGCCGGCTCACTGAAGAAAAAAAAAAAAGATTTATTATTATTATTGTTATTATTGTTATTATTATTTGTATTTGTATTATCATTATTATGACAGATAAAAGCAAACATAGCAGCTCAGAACTTATTAATGTTTCTAGAGGAGCAGGTGTAGGTGTAACAGTGTAGCTTTCATGAAACACACTGGGGCTGCATTGGTGTCATTGTGCTGTTTCTCATACTGACAAGCAGATGACATACGACCCGAGACCTTAAGTTTGAATAATAGATCCATAGGATTTTATGTAATTTGTTTGTGTCTGAAAGGATGCAGCCCCCCAAATGTCAGCATTGTCAGAGGCTGCGGGGGGAGGGAGTTTCAGATGTTAATTGACAATCTGACAGGCACTTGAAGCATACTGACACCTTTACAGTAGCAATTATTTGATGTCCACAATCACATTAATGACACAAAGCAGTCTACTAGGAATCCATTCTGCTAGACTGATTGAAAACATTCACCAAAACTTACATCTAAATGGAAAATGATTCTCAAACTATCCATGCAGACACACCTTAAGTTCACTGAATGCAGTTGTTTTTCTTGAAATTAGTGCTCACCATTTGAAGAACTGCAACTTAGCTTGGACTCTTTATATTTGACATTTACATTTAGCTGGGGTGATGCTGCTTGATGAATAAGAATGTCAATCATTTTAGAGCATAATTCCGGTACAATTTCCTCTTCCTGTATTAATATTGAAGCTGTGGAGGGGACTCTCAAAGAGCTCAATTAACATGCTGCACCATTAGAAGGTAGAAGAAATGCATGGGGATGCATGAGCATTACTTTATTATAGATGGTCTCCAACAAATACAAATGATCAATTCTCCACGAAAGGTCTCAGATACAACTACCCACAGTGCCTAACCCCCTCCTTACTGCTTGTCTGATGAAGACGGATGGTTGATTAGTCGACTATGCTCTATAACCTGAGCATGCATACTGTACATATGACAAGGATGTGCTGTTTCTAAATTTAACAAAAGTAAAACATTATGGAATACTAATGACTATCCTGTTGGAATGCTTCACTAGAGTTCCTGGTAAAAGTACCTCCAGTCACATGTTCTCCTCCGCTACCCCATCAGAACACTGCTCTGTTAAGAGTTAAGTGAGCATATGATTTCCTGGAACGCAAACTGTGTGGACATACCTATGCAAATAGGCTCCTTTTCCATAACCTATAAACCAGGCATGATCAAGTGCTTTCAGTGATGAGCTTTCATCACAAACAGTCATTGCTGTGCTGGGAACAAAATGCTGCCTGCGGTGTTTTATAATCCATATTGTGATGCAGTGCTGATGCAAAGATTGCACTGCCTTCCCTTCAAATGTACCTCAGCAGCATGTTACTGCATTGTCATTCCATGTTCAGCCGAGCGGAGGTGAGAGCGTTTGTGAAGTGTTACTGCTCTATCACATGCTCACCTGAGCGTATTAGGATGCACAGCTCCTCAGCTCCACTCAGCCTTCCTCTTTATCAGGCTTCTCACAAGCACAAGACAAATGCAACCAGTATGAGTGTTAATGTTCTTTAACACATCTTTAAAATCCATTATGCATCGTCTCACAGCCTTTGAGTGACATTGTAAGATTATCTTTGTTTGAAACATAGAGCTCATCGCCTACATGAAACAGCTACAATGACTGTATCTTTTCTTACAAGGCTAACATAATGGTATGAATGCATGACAACAATCTGGGTGGTTTACAAGAGGCTTTACACTGTTGTAGTACCTTATAAGGAGGCTGGTGTTTGTCCATCCTTACATCGAGAGCTGGTGCTTCTCAACAATGCATGTCCTGGAGGATTTGGTGGGAATCGACGTTCAGTTAGCTGATAAGCAGACAAGGAGGGCTTCGTACCTTTTATGTTCAGCAGACCCGTGCTGAGGCAGCGTTCCTCAACAGCACTCCTGGGAGGCAAGCAATGCCGTAATCCACTTATGATGTGTAGAGCGGAAGATGTGAATATAAAATCAGAATGAAATGTTCTTTTGCCTCTCTGGGCCTGCATTGAGTAAAAGACTATAGCATATAATGACATAAAAAGACAAATCCTGGGTGTGGGGTACATTTTCTGCATAACTTCCATTTGGTGCAAGGCAGGCAAATGATGCCTTTAACTAAAATTGTGACACATCAAGAAAGGTCAGAAGAAAGTAATTGATCTTAAGGTTGAGATGCCAGTTGGAGAGCAAATCATTTCTCATTAGTCCATTGAACTTTACAGTGATGCTAAAGCAATGATGGGCATAGTCAAATAAAATAAATGTATGCATAAAACTTGACACAGGGCTCTGCAGTGCATATCTGTACATGTGTAATAGTGACACTGCACAGGAATCTCATGGGTCCAACAAAATTCAAGTAGAAAGCTACTGTTATACTCTCAGTGAACTGTAATCTGGGAGTTTTTACACAATTCCCATTAGATGCACTAACTGTATAACCTAATCCTTGTTGTTGTTGTTAATTGTAGCCCTTTGAGAACCTCTGGCAAGATTTTCTGTCTCATTCTGTAAGTCTGCACACTAATATAGAATTCTCATTTAATTACTCTTTGTCTATTCTCCTCTGAGCCACAGGTGTGGGTTTTGTATCTCATTTTTCATCTCTTTATGGTCGTTTTGTGTCACTTTGTGGTCTTTTTGCATCTCTTGTGCGCTCTTTGTAGTTGTGTTGCATATGTATTGTGGTCATTGTTACTTGTCTTTGTAGTTTTGAGACTCTTAGTCATCTTTTTTAATCTCTTTATTGTTGTTTTATTTCTGTTAGTTGTCATTTTGTATCTCTTTGATGTCCCTTTTCATCTCTTTGTTGTTGTTTTGCTTCTGTTAACAGTCCTTTCTTGTCTCTTTGTAGTTGTGTTGCATATGTATTGTGGTCATTGTTACTTGTCTTTGTAGTTTTGAGACTCTTAGTCATCTTTTTTAATCTCTTTATTGTTGTTTTATTTCTGTTAGTTGTCTTTTTGTGTCTCTTTGGTGTCTTTTTTCATCTCTTTGTTGTTGTTTTGCTTCTGTTAACAGTCCTTTCTTGCCTCTTTGTAGTTGTTTGGCATATATTTTTCATCTCTTTATGGTCATTTTGTGTCACTTTGTGGTCTTTTTGCATCTCTTAGCGGTCGTTTGGTGTCTCTTTGTAGTTGTGTTGCATATGTATTGTGGTCATTGTTACTTGTCTTTGTAGTTTTTAATCTCTTTATTGTCATTTTATTTCTGTTAGTTGTTGTTTTGTGTCTCTTTGATGTCCTTTTTCATCTCTTTGTTGTTGTTTTGCTTCTGTTAACAGTCCTTTCTTGCCTCTTTGTAGTTGTTTGGCATATGTATTGTGGTCATTGTTGATTGCCTTTGATAGTCATCTTTTTGCATCTCTTTGTTGTCATTTTACTTCTGTTAGTTGTCATTTTGTTTGTCTTTGATCTCCTTTGGATCTCTTTGTTGTCCTTATACTTGCGCTAGTTGTCCTTTGTGTCTCTTTGTTGTTGTTTTACTTCTGTTAGCAGTCCTTTCATGTCTCTTTGCTGTCTCACTTGGCAGTGTGCAAGTTCACAACTTTCACTAAAATGTACACTAGATGAACAGAAATGTTCAGATGCTTTGACCTTACAGGAATTACAAAGGCCAGCACTCTATTTTTATTAAAAACTGTAAAAAATAATTAAACCTCCGACATTGTCACTACACTGCATCTTCAGACTGTTCTTGACAAATGATCAAGATTTTTGAATCATCAAAATGTTTTCTTGTAAACAGCTACTGCAAATTCTCCCTAAACAAATCTCCAAAGCTCATGAAAGCAGAATTTTTGAGTGTATTTAAAAATATAGCCTCATGTGAAATACAGTAATAGACCATCTTTAAACTTCAATTTGCCACTTATGGAGCAATCGGTCTTTGTAAAACTAAATTGCATGACATCTCTATGATGTCAATGATATATATATATATATATATTCACAATTTTGTCTGAAAGTTTGAAATCTGCATTTACATGTAATGCTGCTGATTGCTTTGGTCATAGTGAAGCCATCTATGGCTTCTCACTTGGCAGGTAGCTCAACAAGATCATGACTTGCTCTTGGTGTTGAAAGTTGTGAATTACAGCCCTGATTGATGCAGAATGGACTTGCAAATGCCTACTCAGGAACTGTGCTGAGGCACAACAAAGATATTTTTATTTTAAGAAGTTTTAAATAATTATGATCTGGACATATCTGCTGATGAACCCTCCTGTATTTGTCGTCTCATCCTCTTCCTCTTCTTTGTTGTCACCCTCCGGTTTCCTCTTCTTTACTGTTCAAATTGCCCTTTCTGCACACTTCTCCATAGGTTCCTTTAGCTTAGTCTTTATGCACAGTTTGTCCTTCGGGGTGTCTGTAGCCCAGTTTTACTTTGGTGTATTTTACAAATCTGCTGCAGTTTCTGTCACCCTCTAGTCGTTGGAAAAAGCTTTGTGGAGCTTTAAGCTAAATCAGGCCAGCTAGCAGTTACTATGTTACTCGTTCTTCATCTTGTTCTTTTTTTTTTTTTCTTTGTGAGTCTCTGATTTATGGATGAATGGGTCAAGTTGTCAAAGTGCATACCATCAATATTTACTTATAACATGAACATCTGAGTATATCACATTTTCTCCAGGTAGTGTGACATTATCACATTGCGCAATTGGTGGCAAAGGTTGTTAGTTCAAGACACAGGTTCAGAATGAACATCTTTTACCTACTCAGGCATTGTGCTGTATGAATTAGACACATGACTGCAAGATTTAATGATAATATTGATCAGTTCTGCTGATGGACTCCTATGTGTCCTCTTTTTTCTTTCTCCTTCTTCCTCCTCAAAATGTCCAGCCCCAACTCACTGTTGTACACTTTTAGTCCTTGTTCAAGCAGGAAGACAACTGTCATTCTCTTTCATCATCATTTGGGGTTTCACCTGTCAAGTATTATCCAACAATATCACAGGGATCTGGATGCAGGCTTTCCTGTCATTCAAAGATCTTAGCCGTTGGCCTGTTTTTCGTCTCTCTGGGTTGTCGCTGTCGTCTATTCCACTTTTCAGCTTTGTCACCCCACCACCATCAGGGTCAGTGGTCTGTCTATGGCTCCCTGGAGGATCTCCGTTTGGCTATTTATAGGGCTCCATCCCTAAAGATTTATCTAATCAACCAGGTCAACACCAAAGTCTTTGTCAAATAAAGCCTCTGCATTTTCATTAACTTGTGTTGTCTTTTCTGATTGAAATATAATTTGTACAGGGTTGTTTGTATTGCTATCCATTGCTTGCATTGCTGTGGTTGCAATGGTATTCTTTACAGCCCATTCACTTCCTATTTTTGAAGAATTTTCTGAGCTGTTGTGAGAGGACCCTGCTCCCTTTGAAATGCAGGGGAAAAAATGTATATATGTCGGGGTGTAAAGTCTGAGTGAAAATTAGAGCTGAAATGATTAGTTACTTAATTGATTAGTTTACACAAAAAAATAAAATTAAATTAGTCTGCAACTGTTTTGATTAATCGTTTAACTTTGCAGGAATAATAAACTTAGTTACAGAATTGTAATTGCTGCTCCTCTTTGTCTTTTGTGATCATACACTAAATGTGTTTGGGACTGTTGGAGAGCTGTTTTTTCACAGTTTTCCAACTGTTTTCTGACATTTCATGATAGAGCTCTTTCAACCATGACAGTGTGACTGTGTGGCATGAATAATACCAGGAAACACAGCTCAATGGAATCATCATTTCATTATGTGTGGCTCAAAAGCACTGCAAGTTCTATATGTCATTGTATAACCACTGTGAAGGTACAGATTTGACCTCAAACTGACAATCTGAAAACTCTGAAAACAGCAAAGAAGGTCCAGTGCATCTTACCTCTTTAACCCAACCAAGGTTGTTTGGGTAAAAGCTCTATGATAGTGGACAAGAAATCAGAAGATCAGAACTCAAAGAATCAAGTTGGATAAATGGGATAGACAAGTACAAAATCAGTGAAGCAGATGGGAATGGGATGAATTAAATCAGGACCAGGCAAGACAGGAGGAAAATTTCACCCTCTACTTAGCAGCACTCCCATTAATGTCTTCGTTCCAGCCCCCTTTGGAGCATCTGCAAAGCTTATAGATATGACTCCCAATCCCTCCAGTGATACACACTTTGATCCAGGGACACCAAAATCCTTTTTGTGCCTTAACAAGATAATTAAACATTCCTTACACTCAGTGTTTTCTTTTTGGTAGGCACCACAGCAGGGAGTAAAGGAGAAAGCTCCTTGCTCAGCTGCAATATGGGATAAGAGATGCAATATCCTCCAAATGAGTTCCTCAACCCCTGCATCTCGAATTATACGGTAATCTTTTTCTGCTGCTCACTTGATGGCAGCACACCGAGGAGAGAGGAAAAGTAGAGAGAGTGAAAGAGATAAAGCATGACAGACAAGGTCTCCAATATTATGGCTCAGTCCAACTGGACGTGCAAAGGCCACGATACATTCAGAATCACTTGAATTGAACACAATTGCGGTGACCTCAATAAAGTGTTGAAAGAAAAGGTCTGCAATGGCATTGAAAGATTGTTTGAGTCAATTGTGCGGGAGGTTTCTTTTATTTTTCGTTATAGGGAAACATTCCTTTACAGCCGCACAATTCACTTGAGCTCATGCAGAACTGTGTAATCCTGTTAGACATAAAACACCACAACAGCCCGTCATTTCAAGAAACAGGTTTTTATATTCTAGGTTAAGGGGTGGTTTGCATGCACCCTCCATGCTGGATTACTAATTGATCTTGTTTTACATTGCAAATGAGTCATTCATATTAGTGTTGGCTCTCGCTCAAAGGGAGGGTGCAGTGGTCTTATCCAGCCGCTGCAGGAATTGATTAGCATTGCACAGAGAGTGAGTCTTGGCAGCATTCAACATAACCATGCAAATGTGAATGAATAGCTAATGTATCGTGGGGAGGATGTTTGTTTGTCTCATGTTGGGGATTTCCGAGGGGAATGCATTTCCAGGATGGCAAACACTGCCGGTACTCATCTTTCCTACTTCAGGAAGAAAAAAAATACAGCTCTCAAGCAGTGTGTTGCGGTGCAATACAAATGTGAAATGCATGGAGTTTCAGTGTCTGAGCTGCGCATCTTCCGCCTGGGAGTCAATCATGTGCGCGACATCAGCCTCGGTGAGAGAGAAGAAAGACGGTAGAAGATGCATTTCATTTTTCATTTGCTTCTGCTGCATCATTATGACAATGTCCCTGGCCTTCAGGCAACCGACGCAGATGCAGCTCGTTGTTTCAGTGGAACAAGATGTGCTGTGCTGTCGTGCCAGGTTGTGTCTGCATGCGCACAATCCGCCATCACCAGTCATGGTGAGCCAGCATGGCCTCCAGCGCGTGGGATCTTACAGGTCACATGATGCATAAATAAAAGCCTGCATAGCTGGTTATCATATCATGAGCTTGGCCAAAGCTCTAGGTGCCGAGAGGCTATTGAGCCTCTTTGACTGCCATTCATCCGTGGCTGTTGACAGTGGTCACTTTCAATTACATTGCTCTGGGCTGTAGTTTGGCCATTTCAGGTCCAGATGCTTCAAGTGAAGGAAATGCAGTTAAAAACATTTAAGTCTGTCACCTGCATTACTTAAATGGCACAGAGGTATGAGATGTATCAGGCTTTGGATATGCAAAATATAGAAAATGATTAGACTTAAATTTTAACATTAATTATTCAAACTTCAAAATTAAATCTTTCCCCTTGAAGGATGAAAGAGAAGTTGTTTTCTCATGGGCTACACCTTCAATCAAACCACAACTGAGCTGCTCAAGGAGATTTGAGATTATTTGACTCATATTTTCCCCACGTTTGGCGTCTTTGGATCTTCAAATACTGTTCTATTGATGGGAACAATGCTTGAATGTCTAATGTGCATTTGTAACTATGATTTAGGAAGAAGAGGAAGAAGAAGAAGAAGAAGAAGAAGAAGAAGAAGAAAAAATGTACTTTTTATTATCACACACAAAGTTTAGTTGCACAGTATGCGCCATGCTTCCGTGAAATTATTATTCTCCGCGTTTAACCCATCCTTGGTCCGTCCTTCCTCCGCGGCACACCAGGAGAGGTGAACTGCCAGCCAACAGCGGCGCCCGAGGACCCAGCTCTTTGTCGTCACCATTGGTCAGGTGGTGATCTTCTTGCATGTTTTTAGTGGGGGTTGTTTAAGAAGGATACTCTGGGTGAACACGGGGAGAACATGCAAACTCCACACAGAAAGGCCCCCTTTTTCCTCGAGCAGGCACTGAAGGCATGGTGGAGGACACGCCACCAGCGCCCACAGCGAGATTCGAACCGGGACCTAGCTGTGAGGCGACAGTGTTACCACTTGTCCCACCGTGCCACCCCAAAATGCCCAGTAAGATTCTGAGATTACCTCTGATTGTCTCTGTGCTGTGACAACTGTGCTAAAAAGCTGAAGCACAAAGACTGGAAACAGGGATCAAAATCTGCAGACTAGCACCTCTGTGGCTCACTAGTACTTCCACACTAGTACTTTCACACATCCTGAAGTTGGCAATGTCAGAGCTTTTCTGAATCGAAGCAAGTCAGACTTGACTGTCAGGAGTTATTGTTGGGACAAAAACAGATGTTTCTTCATCCATCTAAAGTAACAACGAGCATCTCCTCAATGCTGTTATCAGTCTTAATCAAAAAGAAAAATCAATTTTGACCTCCCAGAATGGAAATACTTTGTGCTTGATCCTCAAGCAGAGGAAGGTGATAATTGCTGGTTCATCTTCAGTGGCTCCAGTCTCATCCATCAGCTCGCATGAAAACATCACAAAGAGCAATGACTTGACAGCAAGGACGGCTACATGCTTGCAATACTACTCTAAAACTAGCACTTAGTCAAGTGATGTAATTTAAAACTCTGTTTTCAATAAGTCAGTATACACACACAAACAACTCTGCACATGATGGCAAAAGTTTTGGCGGATGATTATTTATATGTTTTCATATAGAGGTATAACAGGTTCATGACAGTTTATGTGATAAAACAAGATGTTTCGAGGAGATGCAGAATGCCAATTGGCTGTCATTTGGCAGTAGAAATTTAGTTTTCCATATTTGTTCAACAAAACTATACAATTACAGTCTAAAAGGCTGTAAATTACAGGAGATGTAGCCTCTTCTGCTTGCTTACTATCACAACTGCTGGGCAGGAGCTGTGTGTTCCATCACCACCAGCTGCATTCATGTCCTTCTCAACTGTGCTCTGCTGAGAAATAAATGCTGTGAACCAGACATAAGCTTGTCACGTGGCCTCTGATGTCTGCTGAGATTGAGCCGGAAAGAGGGTTTACAGCAGCTAGTTTAAAGCTCAAGCACACATAACAAGGAAAGGAGCTTTAGGATGGGTAAAAGTGACGGAGGAAACTGGCATGTAGCCTGTACTCATAAGACAAGAGACAACCAGAAAGTGGATGTCTCCTCCTCAGCTATCACTTCGTCTGGACTGTGCCGCCAGCCAGCTTGTGACCCCACTCATCATTCACCTCGTCATGCTTTGCCCGCTTCCTCATTCTTCGCCCATGCTTCAGATGACAACTCAGGGATTTGTGAGTAATAACTCACCAATGCATGTGCTTTTTTCCTTTGGTTGCTTGCCCAAACAAGTGAAGTGGCCATCTGTTTTAGGTTGCACTCCCAAGCAACAACTCAGGCCTGCATCATTTTGTTTTTGGCTTTAATTACAGGACGCTATTTTATTTTGGTTGTAGGGAGTAAGTGTGGCCTCTTTAGTTGGGAGCATTTGAAATGATAGATAAGAAGGACAGAAGTTATTTTTCAGAACTGAATTCAAAGGAAAAATAAACAAAAACTGAGTGTTAATTAGAACTTTACATATAAATGGGAAACACATTTACATGTTTTGGTACACTATTTTTAGAAATGGCTTAAATAGTCGTTTTTTCATTTAACTAAATTCATTATTTGCATTTAAAGTACCGTGTTTCATTAAAGGGTCATTTGAGTTTAAAAAGGGAATAATAATGAAAGATAATTTTTTAAAATATACTGCTGTTAAGTGGAAGCACCATCATTCATTTTTGTTATCCATAAATAGGTAAAACGAGTTTTAAAAGCTTGTAATGTCATTTCTGCTACATGGGTTAACACAGCCAGCCACAGATACAAGTACCCAGGGACCTGCTAATAGTACTGCAACCCTTTTAGACAATTTAGTGAGTGCAAAGTACACTCCATGAGACTAAATGTGTATTTACCACAATATAGATGACTTTTTCTTTCAAGCAAATCTTTTCAAACTACACTTGGCTGTTGTCTAGGTGTTTATCAGAACTGTGACATGAAGGTCAAATACTTTGTTTTTACAGGTAATTAATTTCTACATAATGAACAATAACACAGCAAAATAGAACGATACATTGACAATCCGATGAAGACTGAGAAGCACGTAGTTCTACTGTACATAAAGAGACATACAGTATACTGTATATGCACAAGATTGCTTCATCTTTATCAATGGCAAATGCATATCAATATTAAAACCATACTTGTGCAGTGCAAACGCAGTATTCATGCAGAATATCTATAAAAACTCTGTCATGCATGTGTTCCTCTTGGATGCATACATTTGAGATAATCAAAAAAACATCTATTTCTTATTAAGAAAGTTATTCTAACCCCTTCAATTTAATTTAAAATAAATAAATAAATAAAAGATTTGTGCATATTTTAGTGCCTAAATACAATCTCCAGTATTTTTACCAGTTCTGTAAAGCCCTCTGATAAAGACTTGTCATAAAAATGCAGTCGTTAAACCAACAGCAGTCTGCTGAAGTAAATCAATTAGTGTTGTCATGTGACAAAGTAATCATCATCAGTTGTTGCTCCATTAAATAATATCACGTGATCTAAGTGTGGAGAGCTTATAAATGAAGGAAATTCATTCTCAGACTTAGGTGATGGCCTGTAACCTCAAACCTCAGTATGTCATCTTATAGCATAACTTGCTGTTAAAATGCATGCCGTGTGTTCGGTCTCGGTCATCGGTTTCTGCCTCAGTGGGAGATGTTGTTTACATTCGCTAACACTGATTAATAAGTCCTTCTCCACAGGAATACGCTGATACTTGTTAACCGTCTGATTGTGCCTGTTTTTGATAGAACAAAATAAAACAGGTTCAGCACAACCACGACAGATGTTCACCTACTGCGTTTGCCTTTAATTCCAAAGATATGAGAAGTCCATGTTGTGTTCTCGTGTTGTGTCAAGAACCAACCGGCCAGCTCTTCCTGCTGATGCTCACCAAGGACAAGACCTGTTTGTATCACAAGATCGAGACAGCATGATAATGACTGCAGGGGCTCTGGACCTTCCTTTAATAAGTGAATTTGGATGATACCAAAGCCTCTGCATTCATGTCAGGAACACCTCGCCACTTGTTATTGTTTGCCAATTGCATTATTTGCTGCTTGCAGGCTCCCTTTGGCATTGGTACAAGCCTGAATCTCATGGCCCCGTGTTTATCGAACTGCTAGCATCCTTGTCTTTTTGTTGCACTTAACATTTGGCAGGAAAACATCTGGTTTGAACAATATGACTTTATAGTTTCAACAAGTGACAGTAAGAGTCATTTTGTGCCAACTTCGTTGTCTCGAGTAACATTTCCAAACTGCATGGAGCAGGATGGAAATCTAATAATGCAATGCATGATGTAACATCCTACCAGGATGAATGTCTTTAACAATTAAGCTTAATGAAACTGATGTTAAATGAGATCCCTGTGATGCCCCCATGTTGTCACAGTCCTTTGAATCCCTTTGAATCAGAACTTGAAACCACAATGCTTTTAGCATGGCTGTCAAAATTGGCCAAAAATTACATTCTTCCATCCAGAAAAACACAAAAGTTTGAGTTTTATTGTGTCCATACAGACTCTCTCTCTGTGGCCAAGCGCTCTGAACTCTCTCCCATCATTACCACACAGTTATTGTTGAATTATTCACTCATTTCTGCTTGACCTACATTTCATTTTTAATCAAAGTGACAGAGCAATGTTGTGGCAGAATTTCCATTAGAATTCGCCAGTCTGTGCGTCCTGGAAGACTTCAGCTTCCCAGACAAATGGGAGAATTTCAAATACTCTCAAATATTATGTGTTTGTGAACCCTAGCTCCCCTTATTTTTGTTTCCAAGTGAGTAATTGGAGCAAAAATTCTTTTAATTGTTCACAGTTGTGAAACAGGCTGCAATATAATCCCTTTTGGCGTTTGTGCACCATCAATGCACATCTACTAAAAGTGCTTGTTTTTGCCACTTACGGGCTCCTATTGTTATTATGTGCCTGACAACATTATGCAAAGGAGCCCTAGTGAGACAGTACTTTCTTGTTTAAGAGTAAGATGAACAGCTGCTATATCACCAAAGCAACAGATTTCATTTACAGAAAGTAACATAATCACTGTATCCTCCTTTGCCTGTTCCAACAATTGCCACCACCTCTGGTTTGGTTGAAATAAACTCTTAATTCACCATGTGAGATGTGAAAATATAAGGAGGAGAGGGGGAGCGGACATCAGAAAGGCAGCGGGGGGAAACGGTGTGAGGGCCAGAGCATTCTCACATCTGACTCAGGGATTATTTTCACAGCACTTTATGATCACAGAGTTCAATGTAGTCAGTCAAATATGTCAGACTTCAGCAGATTTTCTTGGTAAAACGCGAGAACGGTTATGGTAGTGCTGCTTTATTGAATTCAAATATTCTAGTTGAGCTGTTTGAGCTCAAAAAATCTTATTTTAAGTCTTGTTTAAGTCTAGTTTTGATAGATCTACAATTAACCATTATTGTGACCTGTACCCTTTGGGTGTATGGACAATTTATGGACATGCTGGGAAAACAGTCAGTTTGAAGTTCAGAGTGATGGCCTGGTTAATTAAAAATCAGTCTGAATCTCAAGGGATCAGGTACAAGGAAAATGAATGAGGGACTAAATGAGCAATACTCTGAAATAAGGGAAAGAATGAATCAAAGATTCCTGGACAGATCCAGGCGCTTCCAACTCCAACTTGCAGAAATGGGATTGCTTAAAGGCTGAGCTGTCTGTGTGTGTGTATGTGAGTGTGTGTGTCCTGACATTTGTGTGTCTTAGATGTTTGTGTCAGTATGAACCCTAAAGGTTCTATGAAGCTCAGGAATATCGTAGCACTTGATGTCGTTTTGGCCACAGACTGATAACTAATCTACTGAACTAATTTTATCTTTTAAAATGAATTTTCAGTCAGCATGATTCATGCCAGAATGCATAAAATAAACAGCTGTTATTATAATGATTTCCACAAAAAACAAATGCTGGTCATTTGACCATGAAGCCCATGAAACTGTAGATGATCAGACTGACAGCTGTTTCAAATGAGTCCTCCGTGGGTTGAATGTACATCTGTATATTCAAGTCTGCACTCATCCCCTGTATGAAATGATTGGACCTTCTCTGTCCTGCATTGTTCTAAACTATGATCACCTGCTCATGAGTCACATCTCTCAACCACACCCCTACACTGCCTCACTCCGTCCTTGAAGTTCTCATGCATGCATTGTTTGCTGGCTTTTACGTGTAAACATTGCAAAACGAGCTATTAAATATAAATGAAGGCACATTAATGCAAAAACCAATAGTGTCATGTAGCATTTTGTATAAGTTATTATATCTGGCTGACAATTCTGTGTTGCACAGTGATATGATCCACTGTCCATATGAAAATATTGATTGGTACAGCTGTCAAGTGGCTATCCATTTTATCACAAGGCCGATGCATCAAATGACAACACGACAACACTCTCACCTCTGTCGCATTTTCAGCCATGGTAGGCAGCAGTTCTCTAAAAAAACCAAAAAAAAAACACTGCACACAACCTGCTCAGCACCAAACAGCAGACAAAGACAGTGAAGAGACGAGCTGATCAGAACAGCTGAGTATTCACAGTCGCAGCTGAAAAGACCAACGCAGAGCTAAAAGACTACTCTGTAAATGCCAGGCGTGTAAATAAACAACTGTTTGCAACAACTTAAAGTGTTACTTGTCAATGTTGCGTTGAAAATGTGTTTATGCTGTCAAAAAGTGCCAAAGAATCAGTTCCAGGCAAGTCAGTTGTATTTATATAGCCCAGTAAAATCACACTTGTACAGCATGTGACACCATCTATCATTAGACCTTCCATTCAGATAGGGAAAAGCTCCCCCTTGAAAAGCCTTTAACAAGGAAAAAAATAGGTAGGACCCAATCAGCCACCGTGGAGAAGTGGAAAGAGGACAGACACACACACAGAGTACCAGACAGGCACAGCAATTATACAGATAGGGGGACAAACAAACACAGGAGGGGAGAGGGAGAGACAAGACAGTATGCAAAACAGGGAGCGGGGGGTGGGGGATGCTGGAGAGGCTGAATCTTCTGGGAAATCGTGATCCAGATCCAAACGTCTGGATGAGGTCCCTGCCGATGGATGGTCCAGCAGAGAGTGAGAAGAAAGAGAAGCAGTGGCTGTCCAAAAGTTTACAATTTGTTGACTTTTTCGTCAGCAGGACAAACATGTACCAGGAGCACTAATGCCGATAGATCGGCCGACCTGCTGGAAGGATAGCGGGAGCAGGTACAAAGTCCCGAGGTATCGAAAGATGAGTGCAAATTGAAGGTTACAGTGAAAAGATGAGTCTTAAGCTGAGATTTAAAAGCCTCAACAGGGTCAGACCGTCTGATATCAACAGGGAGGTAATTCCAGAGAAAAGGGGGCGCGATAGGAAAAGGCCCTGCAGCCAACTGACTTCTTTTGAACTCTGGGCACACGCAGGAGGCCCTGCAGTCTGAGAGCACAGTGCACAGGTTGGGATTTCAGGTATAATGAGATCAGACAGATGAAAGGGCAAAACTATTTATTGTCATCAGAAGTAGAAGCAGAAGTCTGGCAAGTCATTGCCAATTGAAACATTTGATTTATTCTTTATTTTTTTTCCAAACTAGTCTACTGTGACATCATTATCACGAGATGCTGCGGAATCTCCACGGAATCATGCGCTCAATGGAAGCAACAATGTCCAATCTGCCAATCGGAATCCAATTCACTATGAAGCGACTCACAGGTGAACTGAAATGCAAGTGCAATTACACATTCAAAGACAGCAGAGGATTTCAGCCACCTTCATAGAATGTGCCTCGAAGTTTACTTTATGTGCTTTAAATTTATTTGGAGCAATTAACATGTGCAGAATGCCAGCTCAGGGCCATGACTGGGATCATAATACAGTGCATTAACTCGGCAAATGACTTAATGCAGTTCGAGCAGATGCATGCCTTTCAGATTGATTTGACTTGCAAATCATCACGGCGGGAGGAATTGAATGTGATCTAATCCCCTACCTGACGCACTCGCAAAATCCCATAACAAGTAAGCTTTTTCTAAGTGAAACTGAGATCCTCTCACAGGTAATTACATGCAAGAGATACGACTTGTCTGAGGATATTTCTGTTACTGAAAAGGTGAAGTCAGTGGCAGTCACTTTGTGGCAAACCAAAACAAGTAAGCATGAAGATGATGGAGCATTTCCCATGCCCACTTTTGATTTTTTTGGAACAAAAAATGTTAGTTTTTCACCTTTGTATGGGGTCGTGCTCTCAGGTGACCTTAGTGCGGTGAGCAGTGACAGAGTTCAGAAAGATTTTTGACTGACTGCACTCTAATTTCTCCCCTCAGGGACAGAGTGCTATCACCTGTCGCCAGCCTGGGCTCGCTCTTGGTTGTAAGTTTCCTCCACTAGCTTTAGCATAAATTGAATAAGGTGTGCGCTGATGTATTAGACTTTGATTCAAAATGGGATCAGGTTCATTATTCCTGGTTTCAGTGAGCTCATTCAATCATGTCTTTAAACACTGATGACTATAATCTGAGAAATAAGACTCTGTTTTCATCAGGACAGATTTGATCAGATCTGATTATTCAACAAGCCTAAATTTACATGTTATTGCAGACATGTTCAGAATTGTCACAGACACAAAAAACGTCTCTGGTGTAGATTTAACCTTAAGTTCTTCTCCCAGAACACAAAATGGAAACAATAGCTCCTTAATCTCAGAATTGAAATTAACATAATGAGCCATTGAAATCATACTGAAGTACTACAGGCATACTATTTAGGGCCACATTTTAAAACTATTTACATGCTTAAAAACCATTATGAAAAAATAAAATATGCGGTGGGATAACCTCACACACTTCAACACAGTTTCTTGAGCAACCACTTTTTCTCCTAATGCTTTCTTCTACTCTCCCCTGCACCCCAATGACAAACTAGGTTTGGTAAGGCTGAGTAAATGGTTGGAGTTCAAATGCAGGACACAGATTCAGATGTTTTGCTTAAGAAAGATTTCAGGAAGGCAAGGCAAAACATGAGCACAGCGCTAAGCCTACACTTAGAGAAAACGCATATGTTTTCATGCAGTTTGGCCTCTTGTTTACATGCAAACAGAGTTTTTTTCACAGAAAACAATCATTTTTAAAAACTCTGGCCAAAGTGGAGATTTCTGAAAACGCCGGTTAAATGTTGGCATGTAATAAGGTTTAAATGGTGTTTTAGGTTCCGAAAACGTCACAACATGTGACTGAAAATACTTAACGTCATGTGAGCGACCTATGTTTACACTCGCGCCATAGGTTTGGCATAGTTATGATGCGCTCGACGGCGTATTTATCCGGGTTCATGTAAACGACAACATTTTTGAAAACGATGGTGTGTGCGCTATGTTATTTTTTTTTTTTTTCCCAAAATACCCTGCTACGTGTAAATGTTGGATAAGGCTGGTGAAGATAACTGAGCATTTATCCTGTGGCTGGTGATTTGTGGATTGGCTGCAGCTGTGGTGGCTCATTGGCACGAGGATCAGGTGTAGGTGAGTCATGATTGAGGAGGAACCACCCAGTCCAGATACACACACACACACACACACACATACACAGGGATAGACAAAAGGGGAGGACTCACAAGACACAAAGGGACAGGAGAAAAAACACAAGGACGGAGGAGGCAGAGGCATCCTAATAATGTTAATGCTTCATTTAAAACAATGACAGTTTAACTTCCCCTCCTCAGTGAGCTTTCCTCTGTCTTACTTCCAAAGCGGTGGTGATTGTTTCTCCACAGAAACAAATGCAGTGTGTCCTGGTCCTTGCTGGACTGTCCGTTTGTCTTTTCAGCAGCTTCGAAATGCTTCGGGGCATTGAAAAGTTGCCAGTTTCCACTTCAAGAAATATAATTCTATGTAAATAATGCTGGTCTTGGCAAACCACACGAGTGACTTGGAGCTGAATTCTCAATAAATGCTTTTTGCCTATTCAAGCTGACTCCCATTGCTCTTCTGTCCAGAGACATTTCACAGTGTGCAGTTTGGATAACTGTGCAGCACTTTTCTTTGTACAGTAACTTAACTCTGACCTCTGAATCAGCAACACTGCAAACAGCTTTGAAACACATTATCATTCCTCCCCGATCCCATATTTTAAGAAAAGTTCACTGGAGGACTTTATATTTGTTATTTAATCTCTCGCTCTTCGTCTTTTATTTGCTCCAGTGCACACCACCCTCCTCTGTGACTTGTACTCGCAAACACAATGTAGCGAGGGTATGCATTTCACCACAGCTACAGGTGTGAAATGTCGAAACTTGATTTAGGTACCTTATGAGCTGTGAAAACAGTAGCCCAAAAATGTCACAAGTAATCCAGCAATCTGATGCCCTCTCATGCCTGGCTGCCTGGGTCTCTATCACCACCAATGGTTTCTTACATTAAACAAGGGCATGCAGAATTCCAAATGAGCCTACACACAGATATAGACACCACTAAAAGCAGAAATTCACACATGCACACCATCCTGTTTCCTCCATCTCTAGCTTTTCTTGGTGACAGAGACGGTGTTTGATCTCGTGAAAGCTCAGCCGTTTTCCCCCCTCAATACTGTCATTTGTTTCCATTTTCTGAAGCTTTCCATCTCATGTTCTCGGCAACGCGAACACCGGTGAAACAGCAGGAGGCTGGTTCAAGCGGGAGACAGCGTGTCATGCTGCGGTGACAGTGATCATTGAGGTATCATGGGTACATCAACAGCAGCATGTGTTTAGAAGTACTTTTCCTCACCCTGAAGTGGTGGTACATTCACATCTCTGGCACATAGCAATGGACTGGTTCCATATGACAGATGTTAGTGTTACTACATGTGACAAAAACAGAGTGGCCCCCCATGTCTGTCTTTAACACCCAGCTGTGGAGTGTTTGTCTCCAGCCCAGTGTCCTAGGAGCCACTGTCATACTGGATTCAATTCAATTCAATGATTACATTCAGTGCTAATGCAAGAAGACGTTTTCTTCAAAGTAGGGGGGAGCTGTAACTCAGTAGGTTCATGGTGCAAGTGAAAGGAGTGGAAGACACTGAGGCTTTGATCCAAATAGAACATTTAAATCCAAGAATAAATAAATCCCTTTGGATGAGCATGTCTGAACACGTAGGGGTGAACGGGGATGGAGCCGCTAATTAATCTATGGATTTTTTTTTTTTTTTTTTTTCACATTGTTCTCCCTCATTGAACTTCCAACATCTATAAATATGCAAGTGTTTGCCCATGAGGGAATCTTTGGGTCTCTGTAGATAAAAGAGCTTGGTCTGTACCAGCTCTATATGGAAAGTGATTGAGAGATTTGGACCCCCAGATTTGGATTTAAGGTGAGCATAGAGAAACTTTGCCCCTTCAGTAGATGAATGACAAAATAAACTGCACATACATTACAGGCAGTTTAGCTTTGAAACAATATAACTTAAACATTCACGTCAGTAAAGCTTATTCCAATGAAATTAAATTCATAGAGACAGAGAGAAATAGAGAGTGCAGGTGAGCAAGAAAGAGGCAGAAAATGCTCAAAAGTCACATTAAAGACAGACAGAAAAAAACACAGCCCTGTCCCTCCGCTCATCCCCATCTTCCCTCCCCGTCTCCTTGCTTGAGCACGAACACCACCTGTTGATGATTGGCTGGAATAGTGTTGCATCAGACAGCTTTAAGCCAAAAAAAAAAAAAAATAGCCTGCCAATTCATAGCATCTGAAAAGCAGACAATGGAGATGTACAGTATAATTGATAACAATATAGCCTCCACAGCAACTGCAGCACACAATCACATATATGAGTAAAGGAGAAACACTTTTTAGACACCATGCAGCTCGCACACAAGATATAGTTGATGTTCATCTGTTACGGTGAGTTGCAAAAATAAGTGAGTTTGTTATTGTACTCATCTGTCTGAGCATCACTATGTGAGCCTTGGGCACCGTGAAGTCCTCCACAGCCTGCTCTAGTTTCATCTGCTTGTTCATTCTCAAAGCATTATATAACCAGTCAGCACAACCTGTTTGTCCCACTGCGCCCCTCAAAGATTTTGAAATCTTCGAGCTGAAGACACTCTGCAGTCACAACTGTCACAGGCCCGACCGTCAAAAAGCAGCAGAAAGGTCTCACACACCTGGTTGGAGCTCCTCGGCGGATGCAGAAGTCACCTGGAGGAGCTCCTATACCTTCAGTGCTTCAAAGTGGAACCAAAACTCACTGAAATGCCTTAAGTGCAAAAAGCAAAATCTAAATAAAATGTCTGCTTGTTTCTTGTCTGACAAGATGTATTGCCTTACCACAGAGTTTTTATGTCAAACCATTTCAAGTGTTGTGTTCCTTAATTATCTTTATATTTACATTATAAATACTGATATTTTATTCATGGTCCTGCTTAATGTAATGTTTGACAAATCTACTTGATTTTAGTGTGGTTGCACTACTTTTAAGATCAACTACATATGAAACTACATATGTTTACTTGTGTTAAATATCTTTGTGGAGCTGAGGTTTTGCAGCTGTGTGCTAAGACCGCATGCATGCACTATGCAGTTCATAAGTCTGGTAAGTCAATGTTGAAACAGAAGGTAGCGCTACAAGATCTAATAGATGTTTCTAATGGATAATTTGAGTGGTAAGTTTAGGATTTACCTTGTTTAAACTCCTTAACAGGTGGTTTAGATAATATGATTGGATGGCGGAGTTTTGTAAAAAACAGTGATCATTAATGTGATTGTCTGAGTTCTTGCCTCCAGCGCTATCCACCACTATATGAGGTCAAATGACTGTATGCTGTAGGCACGTGCAAAAAAGCATCACTTCCAACAAATGTCAATTTGAATTCAGTGTAAAGTTGAAAGTTTTCACTTTTATCTGCGGCGCTGCACTGTGGACTCATAAGTGAGAAAGGTCTGAAACTATTTTTATTCATTAGAACTGATGTGACATTAGCTCGAATTAATGAAAACTTAAAACATCAGCTGTAATTAATTATAGTTGACAGAATGAGGAGAACTTCTCAGGTCAAAGAACAGTCAGGCTTAACTTTTTAAATGTTTCTGCCATTTCTTTTAAAGTGCTCTTTCAGGGGTCCAAATTTTAATATTGAAACTTCACCTGCAGTTGATTTTTTAGCCCTTTTTCCTCGCTGACATTTTCACACATATCATTACCAGAGGGCTCACTGAAGGGAGGACATCAAGGCAAGATAATGTGCTAATGCGGAGCAGAAAGTGATAGATATGTCTCACCTTAATGTCGATATGTGATGTTGTCTGATGCTTGTTTGGCTATTACAGAGAAACCTTATGCCTTCTGGCTTCCTTTATGGCTCACTGAGATCAGTCAGATCAACAATCATGCTCACTTTATCAGTATTGTAATTTGTCTCTGCAGACAACTAAATGGTTTCTTTACAAGGACACATCCGGAGAGCAAAGAAAAATAGCCCATTAAACTTTACATTAAACTGTATTCGCTTTCATTTTCTATCTCGGACACGCAGTCAGTCAGAAGCATATTATACCTTTATCAGAGATAAAAACTCTAAGGACCTCCAGGAGCCATACGTCTTTGATTGACGAAAAAAACCGCTAATCTGCCAACTTTAGAGATACACAGCTGAGCTGAAGGTGTTTTTTTCTGTCTGGTAACACATCATCAGCTAATTCTGACTACCCCGCTATGAAATATATTTTCTCTGATTTGGAGGCTCCGGCTTGACGTGCCAGTTTGAAGGTAATCAGCTTCAACAGTCCTTTGTCAGTGTCTACCAGCTGGCTGCCGGATCAAACAGAGCTCAACAACATTTCCAGCACGCAGCTGAAAGCCTGACAAATGGAATAACCAAGGGGTGTTTAGAAAATAACACTCATTCTTCTCACACTATGAACTCAACTCAAGACCGAGCCAAAAACATTTAAGTGAAAATGCCCGAAAGCAGTTGCAGAGTTTGATTGGTATTGTATCTATATTGTCTGTGAAAGCATGAATCACTGCACAATTCTGAGAAAAAGCATCCCGTGGTGAAACATTTGAAAACATGAGGGAAATGCACATTAAACACCATTGCAAAGACCATTGTAGTTTTGGCCATAATTTATAATGGTTACAAATGACATATAATTGATCAACTTTATAGTTAAAATCTGGAGATTCCGCAACTCGGAACGTAATTTTAAAACTGACTTCAACCTCGGTAGCCATCAGTTAGATTTTATTGTCTAATTCACAGATTCTGAAGAGTCTGGTTTCCCACTGGGTACTGTCTATGCATGCATCGGCGCAGGCAAGTGGCAAAGTCATAGGGAGTTCTTAAAAAGAATTAAACCTGAACCAAACCCAAGGCAAAACTTTACATCATAAAATTACCTGAAAATGACAAAACCTGATTTTTTTGCTTGGACCCAAAAACTATGACAATTTCACGTGTGTTAACTTTCAATTTTACTTCACAGTGAATGATCTCACACCATATCATACCTGCTATTGTGTAGACCAATCCAATTATTTCCAATGGAGACTGCTGGTTCCCTGCATAAGGCATGGTGGCATGCACTAAATTACGCTGAGGATGCCTTCACACACCTTGAAAATAACAACACTTGACATCACCATTCAGTTTGTTGATTCCAGCTCAGCATTCAACACAGTCTCTCCCATGAAACTGATTGGCAAACTTTGCACTCTGGGCTTCAGCACCACACTTCATCAACCAATGCATAAATAATTTAAGTGCTGAATTTAGATGCCCTTTTGTGTTTTCATTTATATAATGCAGTGTTGTCCACAGCATTTTCACTTTCAGCCAGGTATCCGATGCTGACCACCTAATTGTAGTCAATTAATTTTAAAACTACGTAACCCAATCCTTGTTGCTCTGATATTTTCAAGGAAGTGGTTGGCTCGTGTTGATTTTTGGATGTGTACCCCTTTTCAAAACCCAATATTGACAGGTGGAACGAGCCCCGTCACTGTCCATTTTTAAAACTCGTCTTAAAACCCAATTTTATTCCTTGGCTTTCAACCCCACATGAGACTCTGCTCTTGTTTTAGTGTTTTATGGTTTGCTTTTATTTATTGTTTTTAATTGTTTTTAAAAACAATAAAACAATTATTTTAGTGTTTATTCGTGTTTTATTTTATCTATTTTTTTTCTTTTTATATTGTTTTGTCTATTTATGTACAGCACTTTGTCTCAGCTGCGGTTGTTTTTAAAGTGATATATAAATAAAGTTGAGTTGAGTAATTGTAATTTAATTAAACAATAATTAGTTACATTACTGCCAAAAGTAGTGGAATTGCTCCCAACGCCACTGACAAGTGATACTGTACCACCAGACTACAGATTGTGAGACTGCTCAATTCATTCTCAACACTCAAGCATACATGATAGTGTATTTTTATTGCCTATTATTTAATCAGCCATTTGCATAATTTTTGTTTTGGGAGTAGCTTAAACTACAACTAGCATTTCATTGCACAACCCTCTGTTGTAAAATGATAAATAAGTCAACCTTGGATAGGGTAAGAGGTTGAATGTGATTACATCACCACCATTTATGTTCCACGGTTGTAAAGCTGTGGCCAGATATCACTTTTCAATATTTGAACATTAGAAATAATGAATAAAATATTAAAACTGAGAAAGTTTGACCAAAACTCCAAACACAAAACATGAGTTATAAAAATTGTATGAAGCAAAATGAATGCGAACTGTTGTTGAGATACTGACATTGCATTGCAAACTGTCCAAAAAGCGGATTTCCTCTGTCAAGTCAGCCTCAGCAGTGCAGAGACAGCAAGAAAAAAATCCACGTCAATCTGCCAAGGAGGCCACTGATGCTGAAATAGCAACTCATTCCCAGCTGGAATTGCTGTAAATTGTACACATGCTTCCTTCCTATGTGCTCTATCAGCAGGTGGCTGCTACACATGTCAAGAAGTGGAGGGCATGACCACACACACACCACAGCCCTGGTCATGCAAAGTGCTTTGAGGAACTGGAAAACTGTGATACAAATCTCTGCTACTTTGATGTTCCATCTCTCTTCAGGACATAAAAAAAAAAAAAAAAACACTCCATCAGGGTTGATCCGTTCATGTTCACTGAAAAACAACAGATATTTCAGGGAAATTAACCACTCAGCATTATAATGGTACAAGTCAAATGATCTTTTTATAAACACTATAACAACAATAGTTTTAATCCATTTAGAAGTAAAACATCCAACAAATATTTGAAGATATAATCAATAGATTATATTATATCTTCAAATGTTTGAATTATTATTATTATAATTATTTATTTATTTATTTATTTTTTTCAAATTTTCAACTTGCCTCTTATTTTCTTGGTTGAGTCTATTTCATTTATTTCATTCTGGGTCTGCCTCTTCTTTCCCATATTTTCATTACCTCTGTTATGGTGGAAAGCCCTTCAGCACTGCCAGCAGGACTGAGAGTAGCATTTTAGATTGGCCATTTTTAGTTTTGCAGTGACCACAGTTTGAAAGCTTTAACACAAAAGGCTACAATGCTCAAGTCTGGGCCTAGAATTGTTTCAATAGGTCTTACAAAAAAATTGGACTCATTTTTGAGTGACGCTGAAGATTTACAGTGGCCTGACATATGCAAAAAAAAGTGATGCAAACATTTGTTTGAAAGATTTCATCGATAAATTAGTGATGAAGAAGAAGAAGAATCAGAGGGACAATCCCCTTTTTATTTGTCACACGAATTACATACATGCTCTCACACACCATGCAAATTGGTGAAATTTGTCCTCCACCTTTAACCCATCCTGGTCGCCTTCCTCCGTGTTTTTAGTGGGGGGTTTTCAGGGAGGATACCCCAGGTGAACATGGGGAGAACATGCAAACTCCACACAGAAAGGCCAATTTCCTTGAGCAGCAGGCACCGAAGGCATGGTGGAGGACACGCCCCTGGCGCCCACAGCGAGAATCGCACCCGGGACCTTCTAGCTGTGAGGCGACAGTGTGTCCACTGTGCCAAGGTGATACCACCGATGCCACCGTGATGGACACATGCATTACTCAGAAAAGGTCCTTAAAGGGCAGAAGTGCGCCATGGTTAGATGATGAGTTGAGATCTGGGATGCAAGTTGAGAAACAAGGTTTAAATTACTGTACTGTACTGTAGTAGTTTAGTAGTAGCCATTGTATCCATAGAGGCTCTTAAAGCTTTTAAAATGGAAATGTTAGCTTGTTTGCAGGTTGTAGCTGCTGGTTATTCTTACCATTATTAAGAGTGAAGATGCATGCAGTGACGCTTTACTTCCAGGGGCCCAACAACTTGGCTGTAATCTGGTGGCTAAACAGTGTTTGGCTGCCGTCCAGTCCCTGCACAGCATTTTGATCACACTCCTGTGACAGGGAACACCTGTGGACGACTGCTGAAGATAAGACTTGTCAAGCAGGCTGAGAAGCAGCACAGTCCCTGCATACCAATGGCTTGGAGGACAAACAGCATTTCAAGGTAATTTTATTCTGAAGGCCTTCTCAGCAGCATATGCGCAAGAATTTTAATTAGCTCTGTTAATGTGGATGATTAAATCAACCTGGCACTGGTAATCTCTGAGAAAAGAGCTGGAATAATCCTGTGCTGAGATATTCCCTCCTGCTCGTCTGTGTTGGAGTCAATACTGTATGTCACATTTGGATTCAAGTCGTGGAACAGCCTTTATTTGTTCCAGCTATGATAGCAGGTGGCAAATGTAATGAAATATGACAGTATTGTACTCATAATTACCAGATAAGAGTGCTTTTTGCACCACCTCACCTCCATCACACTCTGTCTCTGTCAGAGCGGCCATTGTACCGTTACAATAATGTTGTCAAAGTTGGTATTAGGTCCTAATAAATGGTCAGATACTTGCATGTGTCATTATGTTATTGACATTTTACCAAAATCAAGCTCAAATTGAGTTAGGAGTGACTGGCAAATGTCAAGCTCCATCAGTGATTAATGGCTGCATCAAACTGATTGAGTGGATCGTGTTCAGTCATCAACTTACAGGTTATAAAGTTTATTGGAGCTAAATGTGCACTTTTCTTATAAAAGATGAAGTGCTATAAACATGCAATTGAAGACAATATGTGCTATGACTAGACAGCTAATGCGTGTTAGGGTTTACACCCTGTGTTTCAGATTGGACCCAAAGTTGCAGACCAGAGAGAAGGTTTTAAAAGAACACAATTTATTCACAATAAAATGTAGAACAAAAGGTGCACTCAAAAGGAGAGGAGAAATAACTAAGAACAAAAAGGGCACTCTAACAGAGTGGAGAAAAAACTAAGGCAGCTCCGTTGCGACGGGTCTGAGGCAAGGGACAGGCAGGCAACTGAAACAGAGAAACACACCTTGAGTGGTGATACATAAGAGGGACATTAGCACACCCACGAGTGGAGGAGAAGGAGAGTTCATACACTACTGAACACATGATCACACCAGGAGTCAGGACTTGGGAGGAAGGATTCTGGAACAAGGGCTGCACGGTGGTGCAGCAGGTAGTGTGCGTGCCTCACAGCAACAAGGTTGCCGGTTCGATTCCCGGGCGGGGCCTTTCTGTGTGTTTGCCGTGCATGCGTGGGTTCTCTCCGGGTACTCCGGCTTCCTCCCACAGACCAAAAACATGCTCATTAGGTTGATTGGTGACTGTAAAATTGCCCCTAGGTGTGAGTGTGTGTGTGTGTGAATGGTTGTTTGTTTGTGCCCTGCGATCGGCTGGCGACCGGTCCAGGGTGTACCCCGCCTCTCGCCCGTTGACGGCTGGGATAGGCTCCAGCACCCCCCGCAACACCGAAAGGGATAGAAAATGGATGGATGGATGGATTCTGGAACAATCCAGCAACAGGTAGGAGAGAGCTCTCCCCTTTTAACCTGTGCCTAATCAGCGCCATGCGCATCAGGTGCGCTCCGGGGAAGGCGGAGCTGGCCAGGTGTAGAGACACACTCAGCTGCACAGACAGCGGAAACAAACAGACAAAATCTACACTGGGGAAAGGGAAAGAGGAAACAGAAGGATTCAACAGATCTGCAGGATCCTAACAATACAACACCAAACTGCACTGCTGTGGTTTACCTGCACGCTTCTCTGCACCGACATGTCACAGGCCTCAAATATATAAAACTTTAGCCTTTATAGACTTAGTGTTTCCTGAGTAAACACATTCAAACAACCAGTTTTTTTTTATTTATCCCTGTATTATAACTCTTGCATTGCAAACAACCAGAGAAGCACATTCAATTATTTATAATGAAACATCGTTGTAGCAGACTGGTAACAGAGAGGGGTTTTTAATAAAAGTGCATGAACCTCTAATGAGGATGAGGTTTGAGGATTTCTCGTTCCATCATGCTATTCATGTAACTTGCTTTGTTTACATGCGTAGTGATTGAATTTAACCAGCAAGCTAAAATTGTTGACTGTTAATGGTCTTCATGATGAATGATGATGCACTGCACGATTGAGTTTTTTAACTAAATAAACAGAGTGTGGTATAATTGGTGCAGTGCACAGCTAAGAATATCTGGTAAAAAAAAAAAAAAAAGTGCTTTGCTTGAAATATATTCAGAATATAATTTAGCACAGATCAGTTCTTTTAACCGAAGGGATTTTCTGTATTGTTTTTTTTTTTCCTAATTAATAATAAAAGAATCAACTTTGCAGTGCTTTGTAGTGAAATGCTATTTTGTGTTCTGCAGTATAATTCACATAAATAATCACACTCTCTTTCATATTTGTGTAAAGACCAAAAGTTTCAATCTTGAAAAAACAAAACAAAACAAGATGAAACAAATGATGAAACAAAGTAACATTAACAATTGTAAATAAGTTCGGCTCAGCGTTCAGTTCATCATGATCAAACAATGAGTTTGTTGAAGGGAATTTTTTATTTCACTGCAGCAGTTGTTATTTCAAATTCCATTGTTCTCAATAATGGTTTGATTTCATAATGCAAGTGCAGTGAGTATTAGTTTAATAATGCATGTATTTGAACCACAAATGCAGTTACTATGAAAAGAACTTGAAAAAATGTGGAGCTTTCCATATTAGCAGGTGTAATTTATGTTCAGCCTGGGAACCACAGACCTTGTTCTCTGCATTCATTGGTTAATTGAGGGGAACTGACTGTCGCTACACGATAAAGTAACCGAATGTCTAAACTCCCCAAAACAGTCATTTTACCTTAAAAGACTCCCCGATTCACATGAGTGAGAAGGATTGGCCTTTTGACAACAGCAATTTGTTTGGCAGGACTCCCTATCAACCCAATCCACCTTCCCCCTGTGTGGAAAAATTCGACAAAGAACACCAAATTATTCATTCCATTACTGACCAACTCCCCAAACTCCCCCGTTTCCTCTTTCCCAGGCTGCCCTTGTATGTAAATTCAAAGATACATTCTCTCCTCATTACAGATAGTGGTAATGAGAAACAGAGAAAAGAGCATGTACTTGTCACTATTGGCTGGAGTGTGTTGATAAATAGTCCCAATTAGCAGTAACCTTCAAGGAGCCACTCGAGGTTTTACCACGAAATCAGCTCTGTTTGCCTGGAAGTCTTCGTGTTCAAGTGATTGAACGTCTCAAAACTACAAAGAACTAAGTTTATCCCCGGCTGTGCGCGCCTTGAGAGTTTCAACTCAAGTTTGTCCTCGAGTGAGGGACTTATTTCTAAAGAATGGCTGTTTCACTCGAGGCTGCTAGATTTATTGCTCAGAGCAAACTATATCTAATCTACAACATGGGTTTTTGAAGGTATGATAATCTTTTAATCCAATATTTTGCTATTTCTGCAGCTAGATTCAGTATCTTGACCCTGATATATTCAGTGTTTCAATAAGTTCACTGGTCTTTCTCTGACCTTTGATAGATCCACATTATCAACATTGCTGCCCCTCAAAATGCACTTAGTCTGCTTTACCTGCTGGGTTGCAAGAGCTGTTTCTTCTGGACAGCATGCACAAACATTTGACATGTCCACCAGACAGGCTGCTATTTATTGACTTTTCACTGGATTTCACTTCACTGCAGTGTCATAACCTGAGACCATCTCATGTTTAGCCTGTTATCAGACTGTCTGTAATTACTGGCTTGTTTGCTCAAAGACACTTTTAATCTTCTCTGATTTTCTCTTCCCTCACCTGACTTGGCCTTACCTTACTGTTTTAAACAATATAGCACAGCTGTCACACACTAAATGTACATTAATCCAGTCACAGGTTGGTTGTTATTAGTCCTCATTCCCATACAGACCAGGCAGTGATCCCCATTTCCATCCCTTGGTAAGGCAGTTCCACTTTGGTCCAGACTGAAATATCTTGAAAGCTATTGGGCGGATTGTCATGAAATTGTCTTCATACATTCATAGTCCCCAGAAGAAGAATGTCATTGTCTTTAGCGTTTGTGGTTTTGAGTGGAATATTCCAAAAACTATTGCAAAACGTTCTGAATGTTGCATTCACTGTGCGCAAATGACATGATGGTGTAACAAACAAGACAATTTTTGTCTTGTTTGTTACGCCAGCAATTTTATTTTCTTCTTGGGTATATTTAAGATGCATTGCTTGATTTTGCTGTAGCGCACAATAGCTCTCTCAACAGTCCACGACTGATACCCAAGACACCAATGCATATTAATTTCAACTTGTGCTGAGTTAAATTAAAATGTTGCATTTGTATAAAACAGGAGTTCCCACGGACAAGCAGTTTAGCAGTGATCAATGATAGTGACTGACTGATCTGATTTTTAATGAAAGCCAGTATTGGCAAACCATCACTTCAATAATTAATGGCTGTTGCCAGTATCCATTGTTTTGTTTTGCTCCAGCAAAGCATCACTTAATCATGTCATCCCCTCTAACAGGGAGCTGAACAGAGATCTGTGCTGCTTGGTCGTGACACACAGGATGCAGCTTCACTGAGTTTCTTAAGCTCGCAAACTGAGGGGAGCTCCTTGAGATGTTCACACATCAAAAGTAATTAATTCCTCTAAAGTTGATAATCACAGCGTTAATTATACTTGTTTACATCTTCAGAGGTATAATCAGAAGGCCCTGTGCGTATTCATGAGTCCTTGATTATGGATGCAGTTTAACATAGAAGAGGTTTTAGTCCTGAGGCGCATGATGGTACTAAAAGTAAATGACATTAATGCATGATTAATGCTGTTAAGAGAGCAATCACCAATTTGTCTAAACAGGAAAAGGATGATGCTGCTGAAAAAAAGAAAAGAAAACAAGTTTAAGACTTATGATTGCTGTTTTTCAGATACCACTCAGGGTGTGATTTATGTGTTAGCACGGCAGTGTGGAAAGTGACATCTGGGGAAAAAAAAACAAGAAAACTCAAAGAATAGTGGAGCATAAAAGTAAGATTTATTTATCCAGTTACAGCACATTTCATGCAAATGAATCTCCCAGTCTCTTCTCTAGTATTGAGGGGACATATCTGTCAAAGAGAGGGGGTGATTAAGAGATGTTGCTGCATAGGAGAGAGGAAGTTAGAATTTCTACATTTGCCAGTTTAAAGGATACAGTTTATTTCAACTTGCCGTATTTCTCATAAATATGGCAATATTGTGGCTCTCTGAGGACTTGACCAACACAACAAACTGCACAAGCCTCCTACAGCTAGAACCAAATACATGATTTTTATATAAATCATTTCAAAAGTTTGTCTCTGAGTCTACCTGAATCGGCCATTATGGAAACTGTACACTGTAAGAAATGTCCCTGTTAAATTAAAATTACTGGCAGCTACAGTTGCCAGCATGAAACTGTTATTCTACAGCGTACCTACTATAATTTCCAACAGCATGATTGGTTGCATGATACTGTCATTTTAGTGTTCCTACTGTAATCTCCTCATCTCAGTTTGTTGCTATAAAATGTATTATAGATCTGTAGAATGTAGAATCAAAAATTGCTTGTGAATGCCTACAAAATGT
Source organism: Chaetodon trifascialis (assembly GCF_039877785.1). NCBI lineage: Eukaryota > Metazoa > Chordata > Actinopteri > Chaetodontiformes > Chaetodontidae > Chaetodon > Chaetodon trifascialis. The sequence continues at coordinate 2,510,013 of NC_092079.1, read as the reverse complement.
GTCTTTTATTAAAGTCAATGCAGTAACTAACAAATTAAAAATAATTTCATCTTTGCAGAATACATTAAGCACAATCCATAAAAAAAAAAAAAACAGTCCATGTACCCTGAATTCAGTTTCTTTTTTCTTGATCTATGACAAGAGATGCTTATATCATATTACATTTACTCCAGTCAGTTGCTAATGCACTTTAGATAATAAAATTATTGTGAAATACAATCCACGAGAACAATTAACCATGCCAAACAGGTTGTACACAACTTATATATCATACTTAATGCACCTTGCCTTCAGTATCCATCTTTCATGAATTATGATCATGTGCAATAGAAAGCAAGTGAAAGAGCAAACATGGACATGAACTGGAGTGAACTATACTGAAATTAACAGACTGTAATACTGAGACTTGTTACCTTGAAATGCCATCCCTCTCTTGGGGTTGATATCAATGAAGCAGCTGAATGTGTAATAACAGAGAAAGCATATATTAGGTGTGGTAAGTAAAGACTGTCTGCACGTACAGTAATGCATTCACCAAATTAAAATTCCAAGATGTTTCCTAATGATGATGACCTCTGTGTCTCATCATTATGAAACAATGATGTCATTTTTACTAACTATTTTATCACGATGAGAAAAGTTTCTTCATCCCAGATGGGGAGAAAAGCAACATGACACATCGTACAGAACTTGAAACAGCTGAACAGCATATAGTAAAATACAAAATAGTCCCTTATGTAGATTTTGCAGCAAATCAGTGGAAGATCACATCTTACTGCTGACATTTGATTAAATTACAAATTAACATTAAGGTTAAATGTGAATGACCAAGCTAGCGAACTCAGCTTAGTTTGTTGACTGTGCAGAAATCTGATCCCGTGGCTATGAAAATCAAAATAAATTGACACATTACTGGTAATGTGATTCAACAGAAAGACACAAAATTGTGTCCACTCAGCAGGTAAAACTGCAGTCAAGCTGTCTTTCATAAACGGGAGATGCGAGCTATCCCAAGATGAAAATGCATGGATGCGTGCATGCTAGCATAGTGCGGTTAACACAAAAAAGAAAAGTTCGTACGATGTAAATTCAACACAAAATGAGATAACAGGGTAAAAGCTGGCTTTGATGGAGGATGCTGTGCCATGTTTGTTGTCCAGGAGGAGAGCAACACGGTGAGGTGGCTGTAGTCGCTCGACAGGGGCTCCCAGCTTGGTCGAGCCCTGGGGTTCCAGAGCTGGCTAATCCGGCCCTGTCTATTGTGGTTTAGACATCGAATGACAGACTGTATAAAGATACAAAGTCAGACACCACCTTAAGAGATGTGTTTTAGCTTATCTGGACTTGTACCAGATCTCACATAAGTCCTTACCTCATTGCGAAGTCAGAAATGATTTTTATGTCTTACAGTTTAATTAGTAAAATTGCATCGGGCCACTCAGGATTCACTCAGGAGGCAGTATGTTCCCGATCACAATATACATTCAGCATAACTGTGGGGGTTGATGATCAATACCTGTGTCTCAATAACTGAGCTGAGATTTTTCCCTTTGAAAATTTAGTTTCCAACCTATGGTGCATATTTACAGACAGTATGGGATGTGTTGGCGAATGCATATGCCTCATTGAGGTTCTTATATGCTCATAGCCATTCAATAAATGCACAGCTGTGGAAGATTGTAAGGGCAATTTCTTTTAACTTTGTTTTTAAATCTATTTATGCTTCGTCCTGGCAGTACGAAAGATCCACAAAGCGCTGACGTTTACGTCACGTCATGCCGCCTCAGCAACTCGCAAAGCAAACATCAGCCATAACTCTCCTCCGAAGTGACTTACAAAACATCTGCGTATGAAACTGGAAGGCTCAAATTAAAAATTCACCATTTGTTTTGCGTCTCCCAGCCTTGACAGAGGGATCAGTGCAAGTCAGTGGGTGCAGTAGTGCAGGGAACCCCCACACCAGATGGCTGCTGTGTGTGGCATGAACACAGTATCCGCATAGGGCCCCGGGGTGGGCCCTGGGCTTTGTTAATGAGCAGAGCTGCGAGGATGTCTATGGGCATGGTTCGTATGCTGTGAGGATGAAATCCACCTGTAGAAATCGGTCTGTGGGAGGTGAAGAGGAAGCATGCAACTGCTAACAGCATCTGGTCATTGCAAGCTAAAAATGTGTAAACAGCTGGGTATGTGAATGTCAGGGATAAGCACGGATAGAAAGAGGTGTTTATTTTGCTGCATCATGCTTCACATCATGCTGTTATTTTCACCACTTGTCACTTTTTAACTGCACCTGCATGAGCAATAAAAGGTGAAACTAAATGAAATAAATCAAAGTTTTATTTTGTTTCCAACATCCCAAGCTTGCAAAAGTGCATTTCATGCAATACTGAGCATTCTAGAATAAAGGAGTATACACTGTATACACTGGCTGAGATACAAAACAGTATGTCTGTGGGATTGTTTTTAAAACTCAAAGAGGCACTTCACTGAATTCACTTGTTACAAGATGTACGACTCGAAAACAGTAATATACGAAAACAGTATATGTCTTGTGGCTCTGTAGGAGATTTATCAAGTCTGAGAAAAGACAAAAGCGTGTAAAAAATGCCAACCTACAACTCATCCAATATGAGATACTCCACAGAATCCACACAAAAAATGTCTAAAATGGGATTTCCACCTCTGTCAAAAACACAGACAACAGATCCGAACTCCATGTGATTATCCCTCATTGGTTATGTGCAAACTGAATTCCATCCCTCTTAATTTTTTGATGCATTTCATTATTTCTTATTTGTATATAACAAACTTTTGGGACCATACTCTGCTTTGTCCCTGGTGGCTGGAGCTCCATTTCATCCACATGGATGGTTCGGTCTGGTGGCCAAAGAAGGACTAATCAGTCGAAAATGAAGTATATAGAAGCAAAATGTGGAAAATGTGGTTTACAACCGCACACAAATTCAAATTTAGTATCAATAATTACAACATGAAACTCTAATAAGCACTGTTTTTGAAAAGTGGAAACAAGACTCCATAAAAATATATAGGTGGAGATATATGAAACGTGAAGCATTGAAGTTACGTGTGAGCTAAAAGAGGAGCAGAAGAATAATCAGGTGTATGCAACAAAGCAGCTGCAATCTTACAAAAAGCACCTAAAAAAGACAAAAATCATGGAATGCATAAAGCTCCTTCACTGTATGCTCCCACAGTGTGATGAGAGGGCAGCTTTCAGTGACTGACAAACACTCTTACTACAAACCAGGTTCAGGTGAAAGCATATCAATAACACAGCACAGTGTGGCATGAGGTTAAACCTGTCTGCGGGCAGTGGAAAGAGGTGATGTTCAAAAAAAGGCCTGTTCCAGCCCATGCACAGAGGTGCAGATGGCTGACAGAGAGCTCCTAACTCCACCCAAATGAGCTCCATCTACGCACAGTGTCCGAATTAGAACACTCAAGACTTTTAATGTGATGCTTAATGTGATGTAATTAGTCAAACTGACATTACAAAGTACAGTGGTAATGTGTGATTATCTGCTGGAATACAGTTCAAATGGGAAATAATCTGAAATTATAATGGTCCAATGGGTACTAGTATTATTGCTGATGCTATATTACTACGACTCATACATCTCTACTATACCACTACTTTTACTACCACTGCCAGTCAATTTCAATTTACTGTTCTTTCAGACTCAAGTGGGCATATCAGTACAAAAATAATAATAAATCCAATACAAGGCAACAAGACAGAGATATAATCACTGCAGCTCACAAGTCCACAGGGATAAAAACACATACAGACATCTGTTCCAGCATGTCTGAGACGCAGAGTACCTTGTGTCACTGTGTAGGCTCAGTTAAGGCCTTCATGATTACATTTTTGAATCAGTTAATCACATAAATATGTACATAAAATTCCTCAACAAGACACGCAAGGTGGAAACATTAGTAGTCACAAACATGACTTTACTCATCGCTCTGCATATCTCTCTCTCTCTCAACCCATCCGGTCAGGCCAGATGGCCGCCTACCCAGAGCCTGGTTCTGCTTGAGGTTTCTGCCTCTGAAAAGTAAGTTTTTACAAGTGCTTGCTCATGTGGGAATTGTTGGGTATCTGTAAATTAAAGGCTATGGTCCAGACTTGATCTATATGGAAAGTGTCCCAAGACAACCTCTGTTATAATTTGGTGCTGAATGAAAAAAACTGAATTGAAAATTGACAAGATTCTAAAAGTGTCATTAAATGCCACCTGAAGCCTTTTTCATTTTTCCTTTACTATAACTGCACCACAAGTAGGCTGTAAAGAGTTGACTCTGAAAAAGGCTGTTTTAACAACGTCTGCACACATGAAACTGGTGTGCCAGCACATTTGCTTGTGCATCAGTTTGCAACACGGTGCTGCACATGGTCATCATCACATCCATCATTCCTGATGATGTGACCCAAATGCATCTAGCTTGCATAGTTTGATGTACTGTAAATATCAAAAATGCAAGATCCTCAACAGATATGGAGGGATCCCTCGCTCTCTTAATTGTTTCTAGAAACAAACAATTTACCACGATTAATTTGGTTAAAAGTTTTGGACGCATCCAGGAAACATAAATGATGTAGTGTTATGTCTTCCATACTTAGTAACAATTTCTTTCAGTGCATATATACAAAATCATACAATCAGGTACTACGCCATGAATTAAGAATCCAGAAAAATCTGAGATTTTCGGCAATGAGAGATAAGCCCAGTAGTAATTGCTGGAAAGTCTTGCATGGAAACAAAGACAGTCTGGCAAAGAGTGAGGTGTGTTGAACTTTTCATTTTGATGATGAAGATCATCTTCCACAATAATTGTGCCATTGAGAGCATGTAGATCACTGCGTTTATTTGAGACTGCCTCTGCAATCTTGCCGTACTTTAGAAATGCTCGTAAACATCGAGGTTACCTTCATCAGCATCACGTGGACCTGTGTGCTTGGCTTCTATTCATACCACAGGAAGCCGCCAACAAGCCCTGCAACTATGAACCTGACACCAATTCAGGGTTAGTTGATTAAGCTGTGAAACTTGCTGAATCTGATTTCTTTAGCCACAATCCTGCTGACTACATTAATCAAGACATCTGATTTTTGGAGTTAAATCTTCCTCTGCCTATTCCCATTTTCTTCCAGCTTCTTCTCCTTCTATTTCATAAATTCATCAGGTAAACGTTGGCCCATTTTCATGAGTTTGAAACTCCTCTACTTCTTTTTCCCCCCATCTGGAGCAGTAAGTGCTTGCCTGGCTGCGCCTGTTGATCTAGACCAAGGACTGATGAGATATGAGGCTGAGCTGATTTATGTCATCTCTCATGACATGCTAGCAGGGTCTGACACCCACCTGCAAGGTGGGAGTATAGGAGTGTGTTTGTGTGTGTGTGTTAAAACATGGGTAAAAATGGATGAAGCGGGCAGGAGGTTTGACCTTGGCAGCTGCTCTCCTGAGAATTAGTCACTCTTTCAGAAAAAAACAGCCTAGGTAAGAGTGTGAGATGATGGAGCTCCTGCATGAATGAGATCTACAGTGCTTCTCAAAGTCACAGAATATGTATCATGCATGCTTCACAGATGAGGCTCAAAATGTCAACCACTACCGAGAAGGAGATTGCGGGATTTAAGGAGCAGTATTTCACACAATATCAAAATTGTCACAATGAAGAAATTCATATTTGACTGCTTATACAGCACACTTCTTACACATGAAGAAAAAACATCTTTCATTTCTAAAGGCTGAATCTTTATTATATCATTCCCCTCTTAAAACATTTTGTAGAAAATTTCCTGGACTTTTTGAAAAAAATATTTGTTCAAATCAAATCTACAACTGCTTGTTGTACTGGATAAGAGAGGGGCTGAACTGTCACTGTGCCCTCCATGCCTCTGTTCTGATTGTATCCAAGAATATTCATTAACCATCATTAAGTCATTTACTCATTTTATTTATAGTTTATCTATAGTTTTCATTTATAGTTTATTTATTTCCTTTACTCATCTCATTTCATTCAATGTTCATGTTTTATATGTTGTATTTTTTTTACCCTATTTTATTTACTTTACTTATTATCTTATGAACTTTTCTTCTGTTAAATGTTTATTTATTTATCTATTAATTTTTTTTAAATTCCAGTGTTTCCTCGGCGGGTCCTCCACACTGAGAGATGTGTCTGATCTGTTGCAGGGGGCGCTGTCCTCGGGCCCTCTTGGCCCGGCTGGTCGGGCGACTCCCTACCTTGGTGTGGGGTCCACCGGTCTGTCGGGCTCGGGTGGGCCCGGGTGCGGGTGCCCCCTGTGCTCACAGTCCCTGATGTCTCTCGGTGTGGACGACCCCAAAGGTTGCATTCTCCTCAATCATTAGTGCCGTGCCATGTCTCCTTACCCGTGCTATTCTCTGCAGTAAGAATGTGTGTGTGTGTGTGTGTGTGTGTGTGTGTGTGTGTGTGTGAGAGAGTATATATGTGTGTGTGTGTGTGTGTGTGTGTGTGTGTGTGTGTGTGTGTGTGTGTGTGTGTGTGTGTGTGTGTCTGTATGCATGTAGTTGAGGGTGGGTGTTTGTACATACGGAGGGTGGGAGGGATGGGTTTTTATTGTTGCTTTATTTTGATTTATATTGTTTTTTCTAACTCCTGTGGAGCACTTTGTGTTGCATTTTATTATGTATGAAAAATGCTATATAAATAAAGTTTGATTTGATTTGATTTGATTAAGTCCAGCACTGATATGTGTAAATAAGCCATATGTACATGCATTTATATTTAATACTAAACTCCTCTGTCATCACAAGTACAGCACAGAAAAACATAAAAGGAGATTAAAAATCAGTAGTGCAAAGACCAAGTAAGTGACTGACTTTGTTACATTATTGGCCACCCACTTGTGCAATTTGTTGTAGGTGAAGTGAAACAGCTAGTTGCTTATCTACCCAGCTGTTAAACATACCATCTGCAACATTTTGGCAGGATTTGAACTTAATAGCAGACAGGGAGCAAGTGTAAAACATCAATTTATTGAATGGATAATGAAAGGAGACTCTAGATTTTCTGAAACTAGTAGCTGGGGAATCCTGGGAATACAGTAGCTGGTATGGCACAAGGTACTGAGGTGAGAGCAGTTCAGGGATATGCTGGAGCGCGCAGAGCTCAGGTGGTGTGAGTACTTGGGTTAAGGACACATGGTCGTAAAGGCACATGTTAAACTAGGTGGTGACGGTTGTGGAAAACTCACTTAGCAAAAAGGAAAAAGACACAGGATCAGGCATTAGTGATTAACACAAGAGAAACAAAGGTAAATATACACTTATACTTGCAGGTAGAACTAGTAAACAGCCAACTATAGCACTAAACAGCGGAAACAATCAACCCAATGAACTTCAGTTGGCCCCAGCGAAGGTTGGTTCAAATTCAAAATTGACACTCTATAAGTGCAACAGAGCATTTGAAGTAGTGTGCCTTGAGGTCCAACACGGTTCACTCTTAAAATTCACATTCGACTTTATCTACTGCGGTCCTATTGATCAGTAAATTAAGTTAATCACTAAAAAATTGAGGAGAACAGTAGCCAACAAGCAGCTGCTGCAACCTAAATGGCAGGAGAGGCACCAGAAACAAACGCTGTCCAACGCTGAGTGCCTTCTGAAGACATATAGCCCACACAGGCGTTTGGAAAAGTGACAGCTCTGAAATGTAGTTTCCAATTTGTAAATATCTATGCAGTTTTGATTTTCTCATAGACAGTATATAATGTATAGTCCCTTTGATACTGAGGCCTATGTTGTTGAAATTGAGCCATGCATGCTCTGTAGATGTGACAAAGTTGTTGCACAGGAACGAAAAACTCACTTCTGTGCTACTGACTTGCTTTAAATGAAGCTCCTCATTATAAGTGAGCAGACATGCTCCTGAAAAGCATAGCCCAAGGACAGCACTTGAATAAATGTTAATGCAGTTACTGGGGAGCTACTCACGGAGGGGTGTACTTCCTGTGCTGTGTGCGAAGCCAATGCGAACTGAGTCATCTCTGCAGTATGGAGGACGAGCATGGATCACTGCAGATGATGACAGAATGATGTGGTGTGTGCTGTACGTTGTGTCAACCGAAATCAGGCAAGACTTGAATAATTTAGTGTTGAATAGCTGCCTGGGATTTAATAGTAAAATAGGTAAAATGTGCCATAATGAGTTATCATGATTCATCCTTATTAAAAAGAACATTGGCAGAAATGTTAAAGGGGGATTTCATAACTGGAAACATGATCTTGTCATAAAACTGCTCTGTCCATGCAGTAGAAAGGCACAAAAGGCACTGCAATAATGTGCAATAATTGTTATGGATTTTGCAGATTCAGATTCAAATATGATATAATAGACATAACAAAGCTCTGCGATTTGCAAACAGGAGTAGCAGGGACGGATTACAAAATGAAGCACTTCTGGGATGCATTAGGATTCCTACTGTAATTTATTTTTGTTAAATTACTGCAATAATTGCACTTGTCATAAAACAAACATTTGATGTCTTGTGGGAAAGTGTGAACATCAGTAGCTCAGTAGTTTGTTCTCAAACTTTTTCCAAACCGAGCACAAACACAAGCCTAATATTTGCTGCTGCTTTGATAATTAATAAAAAAACAGCATGTCCTCATTAATGAATCTGACATTCCAGTGACCGAATGAACTGCAAAGTTCCATGACATTGCATATCCTTCTATTGCGAACTGCAATAATGTTATGATCTCACTCCTGGGGAAGAAAAAAAGTGGAAAATAAGTTCAAAGTGACACTCTCAGCTGATGGAAGCTTTGCTCTAATGGTAAATGAAATGTGTTTTCTTCTTCTTTCTGACTACGCCATGTGTGCAAAGTTCCCAAACTCCTGCATACAGCCACTGAGAGCTGCTAGCGGTCGGCTAATCTCTGATAGCACCACTTATTGACAAACTCTGGTGTATGAGATCAACTGGTCTTCATCGTACAACACATTTCAATGCATGCTCTGATGCTGGCTTTAGTTGTGTTTTCCAGTTTCCGAAGCTTTGATGTAACATTACACATGCTTGTGCGCCTTCGTCTGTAACATTAAATTCAGCAGCTTCATGCAAACGAACCTGGCCTATGTGAAATTTGCCGCAGCGCAGCGTTTCTCTGCATGGCCGTGTTGGATACTCACCTGTGGTTGTTGCTTCCTTCCTGCGCACTGATTAGCAAGTAGTCAAAAATGCTTCCAATACAAGCCAGACAAGAAGAATGATTTGTTTTTTGAGCGGCATCTAGAGCATGGTCCTTGGATACCCAGAGGCGTAGCCTGGAAATACAAGCTCAGACATCTTCCAAGAAACAATGACATCACGCAACAGATTGTAAAGTTGTGCCACAGAGACACAGAGTGCATTAGAAAACCTGGTGTTATTTGTTAAACTATATCAATAATTCAGCCATAATAAGGATACGGTTGACAATGTGTCCCATTCAAGTTAAAATAATGAATTAATAAATCTGATGATATTCAAACCAACAATAAATGTATCCTCCATACACATATTATGCGAGTATGAGTGTTTTGAATTGATTGATTGATTGTCGTTGATGGAGATGATAACAAAGTGGGTGGTTATGAACAATAACTTGCAGCAACATGCGGACAGAGGGTGCAGGATGCAGGCTGACATAAAAAAAGAAAAAAAAATAGAATGCCCGTGGGGTTCAGTTTGGGCTCAGTTACTACTTTTTTGGACTCAAGTCGGGTTTGGATAGAAAAATTCGGCCGGGGCTGCACTCTGGTGTGCATCCAAAGCCTGATATATCTTACTGAGAGAGCTCCGTTGCTGTCCAAACACTATTAAAAACACATCAGCGAGCCACACGTCTGCACTGGCTGACATGTTCCTTCATAACAATGAGCACACAAGCTGTAGTTAGATTTGACTCAATCCCACATACACTGTCCTGCTACCAGAAATACTCACTGTGGATTAATCCAATGTGTGTTAATAATTTAAAGCTGTTATAGCAACACATCAATGCTCATGATGTCACAATCATTTATGGGTGGGTGGCACGGTGGGACAAGCGGTAACACTGTCGCCTCACAGCTAGGTTCGAATCCCGGTTCGAATCTCGCTGTGGGCACTGGTGGCGTGTCCTCCATCATGCCTTCAGTGCCTGCTCGAGGAAAAAGGGGGCTTTTCTGTGTGGAGTTTGCATATTCTCCCGTGTTCACCTGGGGTATCCTCCTTAAATAACCCCCACTAAAAACATGCAAGAACATCACCACCTGCCTACATACTTACTTTAATACCACATTTAAAGTAATATTGATGACTTGATATGTTGTGGTGGGTTTTTCAAGTAAAACATTACCATAAACTTGGGGGAATGTAGCTCAGGGTTGACATAGAAAAGGCTATTTTCTCTCAGTAGCCTTGTTGACCTAATGCAGTGGCACATACAGTATAATGGCAGGCTGACCTGTAATATGTGTATGTTCTGCATGACCACAGATTTGACAGATTCCCTCTCAAAGTCATCCTGTCAAAATGAAAAATATTGTGCGGATATGTTATGTGTACTTGTCTTTATTTCACCTGCTTCTCCTCCAAAGGGAGCCAATGCAAATGACGAAACACATCAAGGAATGTGTTTCCACTTGAACCTGTCAGACAATAGGAAAATGCTTGATGTTATCACCTTGATCCCACTAAAGGAAGATACAAGCAGTGTTGGCGCAATATATTGGAACAAATATCCAAGGGGGCAGGAGGCTTATAGCTGGGGGGCACTAAATTACTGGTCGTGCATCATAAACGTGAAACCATTTGGGGCTCCTAACTTCATCTGAACTGCGGATTCCAACCACTTGGTTGGAAACTCTAAGAGCAACTGCAAGGAACTGAAAGGAGACATCTTTCTTTGAGAGTGACTTTATCTTAGTTAGGACCATTTAAGAGTTTAGGTCTACCTTCTCATTTGTTTACTTGTCCATAAGTTTAGAATTTACAGTAACACAACCCATTTGCACTACCAGTTGAACATGGGATAAAAGAGTGAAGCACAATTCAACACATGAATCAAAACATAAGAATAAAAATTCAATAGTCAATATAAATTCACAAATCAACATATACACATATATAATCAATGCACTCATGTGTGTACCCAGTCCTTTTGTTGAGTCCTTTACAAGTCAAATGAGTTCCACTGTGTGTTGCAGTGTTGAAAATGCTCAAGGTTGTCCTGCCATGATTCAGGCATATGAATCAGTGTCCTTGTCCTTGGAGTGTATGTTGGTGGTGCAGAAGCAGACACCTATCCAAAGTGATTTCTCCATCTTTATCTTAAGATTCACATTCCTCAAAATGTGCTCCTTTACTCTAATTTTCCATCTCACTCTATTTCAATCTCCCTGTTACTTGTCTCCTCAGACTTAGCGCTTACTTTTTAATTTTCCTCTCTTTGCTGCAAGCTGGCACAATGGTTACACTGATTGGCTGTTACTACTGCATTTATAAAGCAGCAATACAAAAAGCAGAATAGCAAAATCAACAGTGTGAATCACTATTATAAATGTTAATGTTAATTGATTTGATAACTAATGTTACTTAATCTAATTACATTACATTAAATGTGTAATTTTCCATTTGTTTAAGGCTTCATGATTCACACTATATATATATATATGTGTGTGTGTGTGTGTGTGTGTGTGTAATGTATGTATTTTAATGTATTTTAAATCCAGGTTAAAGTGTGATGCATGGGAAGAGTAATGCGCCATATGTAAAATCATGTGAGTTAAAAGTACAGTTAAAAATGTGCATTTTTAAAGTGTTAAAGCTAAAATGTAATTTGATAAATGTGATTCATGTGTATTTAAAAAAAAGTTAAAAGCTGCTGAAGATTGTAAGGGTAAAATCATGATTGAATAGTGGTTTAAAAAGTATTTAAGTTATTTTGGGTGCTTTAAATGGTGGTATTTTATACTTACATTTTAGATTAATTCCTAGTAGGTTAAAAATTGAATATTTCTGTTTATCTCCATGATTAATTTCTAGTAATTAAAAATTATTTGAGTTTGCTTTATATTTAATTGTGGTATTTGGGTTACATTCTTTTAAGGTGTTGTTTGTTTGTATTTAAGGTTTTTCACCTGCACTGACTGGGGCAACTTTCAAAATAAAAGAAAGAAAAAGAAAGAAAGCTGGTCTTTGAGTGAAATCCAGTCCTATCTTCTACCCTTTCAAGTGGGGGAACTGTAGATTAAACCTCACAAGAGGGAGAACACTTGACAGTGTCAGATTCACTACACCTCTCTGTACTCTTTCCATTCAGAAATTCATGTACACCTTCAGCACAGTTACTTGCTTGTGGGTATGGGTTCCACTTTTGGTGAGTACTCTCTTTCCAGTAATGTGGCATTTTCAGGTAAGGTTTCAGCAGATTTCTCTGTAGCGCTGTCAGAAACTGCTGCAATATCTGAACAGGTTTGCTCAAAAAAAAAAAATGGGACAGCTTCCTTGGATGCATACTCATTTCGTATTCCTCAGTAGACCTTGTGGTTCTCAAGACTGGATCTTGAAAGGGATATGACAGATAGTCGTACTCTTCCTCAGAGTTCAACTTTGGCTCTTGCTCATCGGAATCAAGGTCTGGAAGCTGACATGTGCTCAGCCTTGGAGGTTTGTTTGACACAGCAGGAGGTTTTTTGTCAAGAGCTTGGAAGAAAAAAACATGCCAAGAGCTGTCTATACAAGGTTCTAAGGGAACCATGTTTCTTTGCAAGCTTGACCGTGAACTGGTAGGTGTCCTTCCCAATGTACAATTGCTCCCAACTTGTAGCCAGCATATGTTTTCCTCTTTGGTACATGTTTCTCTTTAGCATCTGACCACAAACATGATCTGAGGTGGCTGTCAAGCTTTGTTCCTTTCAGCAGTTTTGGCAGTATGTTTAGTAGCCAGGTGGTCACTCTCCTGAAGATTGATTTTCAGAGCCTGGATATACAGTGAATGAGATATTTATTGGTTATGGTTCAAGGGGACATTGAAGGCAAGATCAATAGGCAACTGACGTTGCTGCCTAAAAGTCAACTCACACGGCATGTTGATGTTTTGTACAGTCATATAAATTTACTAAGAGCATCATAAAATCTCACCAGTAATTTCTGTCTTCATTTTTGAGTGTACCAAGGGTCTTTCTGCAGTGTTTTCCTTGCATGGTACATTCTGTTATGCTTAGATCTGTGTCTACCAATAGAAAGTATGTACAGACTAACTTATAAGTTCTGGTAACTTGAATGTTCATGAGAGACACTATCTTCTCGAGCGCACCTTGCACGAGCCAATTGGCCAAAGATGTGGCTGCTGTGCCACATGTTCAAGTGTTTCAGCTGCTGTGCAATGCTGTAGGTGTTTAATAAACTCAAAGGAAAAAAATCTGACATAGCCAGCTGTGCAACAGCTGCAAATTCCTGAAAACATTCAGTGACACCTAAATTTGCCCAGCGCCCAGGAACACATCAGGGATGCAGCGTGGATCTGAGAAGAACCTGTCACGACCGGTCATTCTAGGTGGCTGTGTCCGCAGGATACTTCTGTGTTTTTATGCTCGTGAACTGGCTCTGAAACTCAGTAACCCGTCTCCTTAATTCAGTGACAACACTGTCTTGAGAAGGCACATTTGACCCTCCTTTCCGTGTCTTTAGTCGGGTGAATTGACTTTGCAGCTCAGTGACTTGTGTCGTCATTTCAGTGACACCACTCTAATGATGTGTCATTTTCAAGGGAGCTTGCAGTCAAGCCTTGTGCATTGACTTTTTGCTTCAATGCACCAAGGTGCTTCCTCATTCAGCCTTCTTTTGGAGTCTGTCTATCCTCCTCTACACGTAACTATAACAGCATCTCAGGGAATGGAGGTTGGTTGGCTCTTTTACGTTCAACCTGATGGTCAGTTCAATATCGCAACATCCTTGACAGAACTGACACAAACGATGTTGGTCAGCTTCACTACCAAAAACTAGTGCTGTCAAATGATTTAAATATTTAATCGCGATTAATCTCATGAATGTCGTAGTTAACTCGCGATTAATTGCAAATTAATCACGAGTTTTTATCAATTCTAAATGTCCCTTGGATTATCATTTTAATGCTTTTATCAACATGGAAAAGCGGACAGACTTGCTTTGTGCATATGTTTTTTAATTGTAGTGTTATATTTCACACTAACATTCTCACTTTGAGCAGTCATTCACATTTGAAGCAAAATCTCACACAATTTAACACTGTCAATAAACAGATGACAAAAAAAATAAATACTTGGTTACAAAAAAGCCCCTTCAACAACCCTCTCTAAGGGATCAAAACAGGGTGATACAAAATAAAGTTACAAAGTGCACATCATTGTAAACTAGGACTCAGGCTATAGTGCAGTTAAACCATGGCTTAAATTTTCATTTCTCAAGTTTCCTTTGAACATACTAGCAGTCAGACTATAATGCTCTTCTCTTTATTCACCAGAGGCTTATCAACCCAGCCTCTTATTTCTCTCCAGAAAGAATGAACATTACTTGGCTATGGCTGCAGTAAGCTTGTTCTTAGTTGCCCATATGCCTCTGTCGAAAGCCATCCATTGACGCCTGGTATTGACAAGGAGGCGGCGGAGAATTCGCATCGTGTGGTTGGCCATCAAGAGCTATTTGAGACTGGATGCGCTACGGTGATAATTCAGTTCACACTGACAATACACAGAGATAACTTTGGTCTTGTCAGTCGACCCATCTGGCAACTTTTTGAAACTAGACTTTCCATTCAGAATCTTGTTCAAATCCATTTCGCTGTTTTGCGCTTGACATCCACACAAACCCGTAGCCTACTTTTTTACAGCTAGCGAGCCAGCAAGACCAAACACGTGCGTGGGGTGTGCCATCTTGTTTTATTTCTGGTTTATAACCGGCCGCTGTAGTTTTTCTTACGTTAATAGCAGCGGCCACAGCTTACTAAACTACAAGTTCACTACGTCACAAAGAGCGTTAATCTTGCGATAACAAAAATTGACGCGTTAAAATTGATTTGTGTTAACACGTTAATAATGCGATATTTTTGACAGCACTACCCAAAACACATCCTCTTTTCAGTGCTTTGCAAGAACTGTCTGCAGCCTTTGAAGGTTATGTGATGGCTTCTCTCTGGCATCTTGGAGTGTATTAAGGAACTTGGCAAAAAGTTCCCCAAGGTTAAACAGTCCCTGATGGTTCAGTAGAAAGCTCAGGGAAGTGGCTGTGTGCTGCTCTGTAGTGGAGGTGGTTCAGGTCTCCAAAACGAAAAATGCTGTGTGGAAACAATTCTGAAAACATTAATCTCACCTTTGCAGTACAAATATAAGTGTTCATATATGCTAGCTATTTTGTGTAGCTGTTCTTAGACCCAGTGGCAATGGTGGAAGAACTTTTTCACTTCAGTGAAAGAACCAAAAACCCTATGCTATGCTATTACAAGTAAAAAGATTTGGTTAAAAGCACTACAAGGACATTTTCATTGCTTATAAAAGACAAAAATTAAGACAATTTTATTTTTGACATCATATAATTTTGTATTATGGCTGAAACGGGTAGGAAAAGAACAGAACAGTAAAACCTGAAAGGGAGTGTGATGAGTGACAATATGAGTCAGCCTTTAGTCAGTCATTCAACAGATGAAATGAATTGTGGGATTTGAAAGGATTCAGTACTGATCTTGAATTGACTGTCTTCCTCCTCTGCATTACCGCATCGCTATGCACACTGCAAACAGCTATGTTTTTTAAAAAATAATGTTAAAAATACCCTTTCTTTTCTCTTGTTTCCAAAGCATAGGCACACCCGAACCAGGACCTTTACAACACAAGATAATGGACATTATGGTCGCAGGGCTACTAAGATCAATTCAAAATGAAAGTTCCTGGTAGTTGTTTTCAAAGTACAAAAGTATTAACATCAAAATGTACCTAAATTACCAAAGGTAAAAGTATGCATTATACAGAATTCCCCATTTCAGAATGATGTACAGTACATTACATTATTGGATTCTAATTATTGATGCATTTATGTGTAAACATCCCTTTTACATTGAAGCTGGTAAAGATGGTGTTAACTTAAACAAATGTATATATTGCTGGAATGCTTATTCTGTAACACCACTTCATAATTAATGTGTTCATTATATTTTGTAATGCTAATCTGAATCCGCAAAGTAACAAGAGTTAATACAGCTGAAAGTGATGGAATGTCATTAGTTTTGCAGTATAATAAAGTATTGAACGAATTGTTGGACAAAAGGCCTTGATGGAAAGTCAGGATCTCACCAAAAGTTTCTACAATTGATCCTGAGGAGGGGATCATATTTCATTAAATCCATGCTACAGTTGATGAACCA
Organism: Chaetodon trifascialis; assembly: GCF_039877785.1. Lineage (NCBI taxonomy): Eukaryota > Metazoa > Chordata > Actinopteri > Chaetodontiformes > Chaetodontidae > Chaetodon > Chaetodon trifascialis. Next base: position 2,493,580 of record NC_092079.1, on the reverse strand, counting down.
TTTTATTCAACACCACAAATGCTAACTTAACAAGAACAAAAGTCAGGGGATCACTCTAATGAGTGAGATTCTGTGGGCCATGACTCTTTTTAGGTGGCAATCTATCAAATAGCTTTTGGGATATTTCAGTTTGCAAAGAAGCAAGAAGAAACAAAGAAGTGGACTGACCAACCAAGATTGCAATCCCTTGACCAGAGGTAGGAAAATATTCAGCACTCCAACAAAAATATTTTTTGGACAGCCCACAAAAGCTGATGTTTGGTGCGAAGTATATATTTGAATAAATTAGTCATTTTTTGCCAAATGAGTGGCTGAAAATCTGTCAACCCTCACTAATTAGAAAAATTACATTTTCCCCACAATATTGAAACAAGCTGTTTTATTCATAAATACAGTTTTAAAATAAAATACCCTCATAAAGAACACATTGAAATCACCATGTCTGTAAAACTACATTGGAAGAAAGTTGCTGTGCATTTCCCAAATAAGATATGGTAGTTTAAATAACAATTACATACTAGAGAAATTGCAAATTTGGATTCTTTGTATTTCAAATTGTTGGAATGGTTTTAATCAACTGTATGGGTACCTTTTTCGAATAACCACCAAGGATTCGTTGTCCTTGAAATATTTCATTTTCTTTAGATGCCATTTTTAAAATTCAAAGTCAGAGTAGCAGCTGAGAAAATTACAACATGATTTTTCTTTGTCGTTTCAAAAATGTCACCACAAAGGGCTCCGACAGAAACTGAATGAGGGCTTAATTATGAACATGGGTAAATGTGAATAATAGTCATTACTTTCATGCAATCACTTCCTGTCACTGTCAATAATAAGTATCCTAATCAGAGAGAGACAGAAAAACCTCACATTTTCAGTATAACTCTGAATCATGCCACCTGCAGATGCTCTGTGATGACTGTGGTTGGGGTGGACATGATCATGAATTAGAGCACACAGAACTGTTGGACAACTTTGTGGAGTGGCGCAGCAGGAATAATTTGCTCCTAAATGTAAAAACAACCAAGGAGACTATTGTAGATTTTACCATGGGTGAGGAAATCTGTTTTTTTATGTATGTATTGTACATTATTATCTTTATTCCATATTCCTGTTACTCTTAATCTGCTGATACTGACCATGCTACTGTAACATAATCTCTGTCTATCCAGAATGGGGGCAGGTGCCTCTGCATGACATCCACACAAACACATTCTTTGGTGCAGACAGAGAGGCAGAACATCAGTGCAAACTAAAATCACTTATTTATGATGCATGCTCCGTTTGCTCACCCATGTATGTGAAGAAGCCTCATTTTTCATCTTTTCCTCCTTACTCGGCTGCAAGCACATCACAGACGTTTCCACAACAAAATCCTCAATGGCTGTTCGCTGCGTAATTATCGACAGCCGTGACACCCCGATGATTTATTGCCATTATTTTAGCAGCAGATAAAATGTAAATCTGGTTATTGGCTGTCATTTCTAGGATCAGTACAGGGAAACTTAGCATAAAATTGATTCTCGACCGTTGGCTGGTCAGACTCAGGAAATTAAGCAGTGAGTCATTTGCCCAGTGCTGCTGAAGATGCTTGGTGACAGTCCGGGCTGAGAGCACATCACAATTCCTTCACTGTAATCCTGTTCTTCACAGACTTGTCCCGCTTGAGACTCACATTGTCATGAGGAAAGAAGGGGGATGCTGAATAAGTATCCATACATTTATGTATTTGTCTAATTTGCTGATCTGGCAGCAGCAGAGAAATGTGAAACCAATAGCAAACTGATTGGCCTGATTTTGCAAACAGCGCTGTAACAAAAATGATGAACAAATTTGTCAAGCTGAGTTAGTTGAGAATATTTTTAAATTTAAAGGGAGCTTTTCATGCACTTTGTAATATATCCTTTTATCATTTATCTTTTATGTGCTACATTTCACGTATGTGTGTGTGAGATTATAATATACGTTTGGGACAGCTTTTAAATTTTTACACTCTGCACTAGTTAGAATATTATAGCTACATCCTTACCCCAAGCTCCTCAGGGAACCTTTATGTAGAAGTACAGAAGATTTATCAGAAAAAATTAATAATAACAACAACAACAACAACATATCAGAAGTAAAACTCATCATGCAGCAGAATGGTAAACAGCATGACGATGAATGAATGCAACAAATACAGGCAGTGAACTGAGGCAGAGAACAAATGTAAACACAGGACTACCCTACAGAAACACATTTTTGTGCGACTGCATCCTCTCTTCTCGTGGTCCCATTATCAAACCGCTCTGCTCCCAGACTGGCCAATGACAGCAGTGCACTGGCCATACCATTGAGCATCCACCCACTCCACTACAGGAAAAGTTCATCTGATGGTTTATTGGGTTGTGGAAAAGTAGCTTTGAGAGGGGAGGAAGGTGAAGGGTCCTCCTGCAAGCCTCAGTGGAGCTCTCATGCGTCCTTGGGCTTTCTCAGGCATGTTGGCTTCAATGTGGTGCCCCGGCTGAAGTAGATTGGTTCAACTGATGCTAAAAATAGAATGAATTTTGATGTCCACCCTGCATATGAATAATACATATTCCTACAAAATGCTTTATTTTTCCTACGTTTTACTCTGAACAGAATTGTCTGAATGTATCTACTGAATGAACATACTAAATAAAGCTGTATGATGCCGGTAAATATTTATGTGTGGATAGCGGAAAATGCGGGTCTGCTCGCATTCACCGTCTCCCACACAGTCATGGCTGTTTGCCTTCATGTCATTTAAAAGACTTTGCGTTTGACAGGAGGCCCTGAAGAAGGGATGGAGGCCATTTCTGAAATTTCAGCCTGACTTCCACTACTGCTCCCCCACTCCAGAACCTGACAGCAGCCAGTGAGGACACACACACACACACACACACACACACAGAAACAGTGAGCTCTTTTTACCGTGTAGTCTGCTGTATAGTCATGTTTAATAATGATAGTCATTGAGTTATTATTCATAACTCTGTTATCTTCACTTTCATCACTGCAGTGCGGGAGTATGGAACAAATCATATTGTATATTAGCTCATTAAGGAACACGTCTCGCTCTCGTTCGACAGCAGAACGCCGTGTCCTCTGTTTCCCTCGGTGTGCAGTTATGTTGCAGCATGGATGCATCTCCCATGTCACAACTCAGTGAGCAGGACTGAGTGACATTATGCACCCTATTGCCCTGTCATCAAACAACAATGCTTCGTTGAGCCCCTCAGCATCTCACAAGATCCACAAGGTACCATTTAGTGTTGAACCTGGGTGGCAAGTCTTTGGCACTCCAATGGAACTGATGCTCACAGCATCTTATAATGCCGCAATCAGGCTAATGTTGGAGTGAATGGGTGTTCGGAGCAGTTGCTCTGAGCATCTAGTACTATCGCTGATGAGTTTACATTGGAGTTAGTCAAAAGCCCTCAAGGGCACCTTGTTTCCCTTTTGCCTTCATTAGACAATTTCCAGGTGGAGACATTGTAAGAAAAACCACACAGGTTACAAACCAACAGTTTATGCAGATGATCTAAACTAGGTGATCTCAACCTGTCCTGGCCTTAAGATGTCTACATGCCAGTAATCAGTCACAGTCGCACCACCGACTGGAAGCAGGACTTAAACTTTGTGTGACAATCATTATTAGTCTGTCTTCTCTAGTGCCATGTAACAGAAGTAACATTAAACTCCTTCATGCAGTGTTCAAAACATGAAAATTCAGAGCCTTGTCAGTGTCTGGTAACGAGGTAATGAGCTATCCTTGACCCTGATGTGCACAAAGGTGCGAAGGCCGCATTCATCTGTGCTTGCAGCTGAAATTCATTGATTGATTCAATTTTGTCCTGATCCCTGAGCATCTTTGTTTTCTATTATCCTGAATGTCTCAACAGGGAGGGCTGACTAAACTGACTTGCCAGACGCTGTCATCACAGTGCAGCTGTATACATGCTGAAAGCAAGTTCATACATATGTATTCCACCACTATGCCAGAAAAAAAAAAAAAAAAAAATGTTGTCAAGGTCACTGGTCACTCAAAGAAACGAATACCATGAGCAACACAAAGAAAACACAAGCAACACAAAACAGTCTGAACAATCAGGGCTGGAGTGGAACTCATTTTCAGCCTGGGAGCTTCATGGTCACGTCTCACACATGTGGTGTGTGTGTGTGTGTGTGTGTGTGTGTGTGTGTGTGTGCGTGTGTGTGTGTGAAATGAAAAAGCAGAGGAAGTGGGATAAAATGATTTTGAATTATCGACAAATATGACAGCAGTTACACACACAACAACTGTACAAACCTGTTTCAAAGCAGTCAGATGGAGGTGTATTTTGGCTTATAGTAGCATATAGAGATTTCTGCCTCTGATCTGCATCTGACTGCTTTAATATTGAGGATCTGCTGACCCTGTGTCCAATATAATATTTCTATTTCCCTACATAATAGAGCTGCAAAGTTCACACCGAAACTCATGCACTGAAACTGGTAAAGACATGAACTTGACATTAGACGTATGACTGACAGCAGTATGTCAAAGAACTGTAGTCTCTCTCTGCTGTCGTTGCAGTCTGTGCTGCTTGGAAGCTTAGTTCCTCCACCACCACACCACCACCAGTGTCAAGGGCCCATCTATGGCTCCCTGGGGGGATCTTCAATTGGCTGCTATTTATAGAGCTGTTTCCCTACAGATTTATCTAATCAACAGGGTCAACAACAAAGTCCTTATTAAATAAAGCATTTACATCAGCTTGCGCTGTATTTCCTGGCTTAAATCACTTATTTTTTAATCTTATTACATCAAAAAATGTATATTGCTAATACCAACACAACATTGTTTTTTCTTCAGCATCAGACCAAGTTATAATAATAATTATAATGAGAAATGTTTCTTGTTTATTACACTGATTAAACTTTCTTAAACATGGCATTTCATTATAACAAGAATCATTTGGTTTGCAATAATAAGAAGAAAAATATGTCATTATAACAGTATATAGTATGGAAAAAGTGGTTAAAACAGACGATGATGATAAAAATTCAGTTGTTACAGGAAAAGATGATTCTTTTTCATGCTGTTTCTACATCTTTACGGACTATTCAAGCTCATGAAATTCATTTTCAGTTCCAAACAACTGCAGCTTGAGAAGAAATGCAGTCGATGCAATGTACATTTTCTTTTCTATTTTCTTTTCTTTTTCTTTTTTTTACCCACGGCAGCTTTGCTCCGAATTGTTCATTAACTCACACTGAAGGGATAAATATTACTCATTGAAACTGTGGGTTGCTGTTTTTTATTTTATTTTTTTTTTTCTGGTCTTGCTGCTACACTCAAATAAATGAGCTGCTGTATCTAGAGCGCAGTGAATCAGATTTTCTAAAACCAATACTGATCAATAGAAAAAACACAGTGTGACAGTGATGGAGCAGATTGGCTCATTTTCTCATTTACGCAGCTCTTGTTGTCTGATGTTGAAGTTTCATATTTGTATTATTAAAATCAAATCAAAATTGGGAGTAGACCAGTGTTCCCAGAAGCATATCATGTAACCGTGATATCTCTAATTTTGAGTCCACTTGATGACCTTTAGTACACTCTCCGTGTCGGCTTGGTCTAAAAACAGTGACACAGACTTGTTGCTTTGTTCCTTTTTTATCATCTTAATATATTAATGAAGTTGCCTATTTAAACATCCAATCACATAACAACATGAGCCTTCATTTGGAGTCCTGTTTATATCCACCTGATGAATGGAAGCCAAATATTCACTCACTCTCTCTTTTAGCTCTTGTTTGGTCTCCACCAGCTCCTGAGAAAAATATCAGACTCTTCAGCTTCTAAATGCTCCAATGTGATCTCCAGCTAGTTGCTAACTGTGTCTGTCAGCGTGCAGTGGGTTGCACGCTGCTTGCTGCAGCTGAAAATAAGGCTGTTAAGAGCAGAATTTGAGAGCAGTAAAACCAAAAATGAAATCTTGTGCAAGAAGCTACAGGGATAATTCATCACTGCTAGTAAAACCATATGCATTGTCATACAATGCAGTGGTTAGTTAGTATTGCTTACTGCATCAAGCTTTTAAGTATTGTCTCTGCCCCATCACATATAGGTGCTAAGAGATAATTGCTGTTGCTCTGCAGCACAAAGATTTTCAGGAGAAAGTGAATTTTTCTGCCTTGTGCGGAAGAAGATGTTGAAAGGATGTGTCCTGCCTGGGAAAACAAAGCAGCAGGGAGCCTTATCATCTCAAGCGAGGGTTCCTTGCAGATAGAGCCCATCTCAAGGGCTACTTTGCACTGACATGATGTGCAGTGCGGCTTCGATAACACACAATCTAGTCTGGGTCCACGGCGGCACTGCAAAATGTGTTAACAAACACATTGCAGTGAAAATCAGTAGAAAGCTCAAACTCCTGTGAAGAAACTGACATTTGCTGTATCCCTGCAACAGCTCTGATTAAAAGCTATTAAAGACACCTGACACACTGTGACAATTTACCTCCATCCTCTCTGCTGTGCTGCAGGTGCTGTTGCCTCACACAACAAACCAGTGACAGGCTACAGATGTGGATTCAGGAGGAAAGCTGCAGTATTTCAAACACTAAATCACAAGTACCTCCAACTAAAGCGCAAAACATTGCTACATTCAACCACTGGTACTGAAGAAAGGAACAATGGGGGAAGCAAAAATAGGATGGAACCAAGTGGTGAATTTGGAGCTGCTCTTTTGTGCTTTTGATTTGAGTGTTAGATAACCTGATTAAATTATTTTCAGTAAGCAAATAAAAGTGCTGTATTGTTCCTCCATCCACTATCATTTTAATGCAGAAAACAAACAGATAACAGCTATAGAATTAATAGAACAGCCCCTAATGTAAGGCTGAGAGTGTGAATTTCTCACTCAGTCCACGAAATGAAGTTTCTGTACCTCTGACAAGCTGTTCCTGCTTTCAAGATAAAACTGGAGCTCAGATCAGCCTATGGAGAGCCGCTTCGTCTGCCCCACTTTCATTTGCGTCGGGTCCTCCCTTAATTTCCGAGTTGAAAATACGGAAAACAAGGGAGCTATAATGAGTGTGCATTCATTTCCACCCCCGCAGATTTTCCATGCATACCTCCACATCCATTGTTATTGGACTCTGTGTGACCTCTGGATGTTTGAAATTCATCACCGCGCAGCCGAGCTATTTAGCATCACGTAATAATGCCACACATATTTCAGTTCAATAACTCCCCCCTTGTTTAATGATTAAAACAAATAGAGTTTTATCCCTCACCACTAAATGGACTGTTTCAGTGTGTTCCCTCTCTCCCCAGTGCATCTGCTGGCAAATGATAATACAGGCCGTGAAAATGTGCCATCTTCTATTTATAGGCTGGCAGCCTAATAACTTGTGTCTGACATTTCTTACAGAGGTATGATTGTCATTTTACTGCTCACACAGAGAACAGGACTCCACTGAGGATCATTCAGAGAGCTTGTTCTTTGTAAACTTCGCTACCTACACAAAGCTGAGGGATGAGGCCATCAGGCCAAGAAACTAATGGGGCTGCTCTTATATGACTCATCTGGTCAAAGTTACATTGTTCATACAAACACTGTAATAAATGAATAGCAAAGTACACAGTGTCAGATTGCAGCCATTCTATATCCAGTATTGTGATCCTGCGTGTAATATACCATCATCTGGGGACATATTTGTACTGATTGACTCGCTTGCTTGGCATAATTGTACATGAGGTTACCTCAAACAGAGATTATGTCAACAGATGAATCACTATATGCCAGGTCACACTAGGAAGTGGCAAAGCAAAATTTTTCTGTCTTTATCAAATAGTTGCTGCTGGAAACATTCAAATATGCAGTTTATTAACAGCTAATATTTTGGACTTTCAGTGCAATTACATGAGTCAAAGTTCATGTTCTATTATATAAAAGCTCTGTGAATGAAGACTGAAATGAAATGATTTTGAAATTTTGCTAAATGTAATAAATGTATAAATGCTGGAGTTTAAACAAAATCTGCTCTTTTCAATAAAGCTGAAGCAACCTTAAAATGACCTTTTTATGTCCCTGAGTGCATTGTTGCTTCATGCAAGTAACTCTCAGACGGCAATATTAACTCCATCAACATGTGTATCACATTATGAAAAATGCAAAGGACAAAGTGCATATTTCTTTTTTTTAATGAATCATGAGCTTGGAATTGTGTTCTGTGTAAACAGTGCAGCTCTGAGCTAAAAGAAAAGAAAAGAAAAGATTGATATGAACTCACTGTAACCCGAAAGTACAGCATATTTCTTAGAAGAAGATTCAGAATGATTAAGTCTTGTACAGTCACACACCACTATTAAACCTTAAACTAATCTAAAACCAGGAGTGCCTGCTTGAGTTTATCCACCCCGAGATTATCTGGACTACACTGCTTAATTCTCTGAGTTGAGGGTTGGAGGAAGACCTCCTAACAGATGCACAACTGCAATCCAGGTGATAAGTAGCTGCTGGTGGCGAAAACAACCCAGGCCCTGGAAGAGGTGGTGGAGGAGAGGGAAGAGGAGATGGTGGAGGAGACGGCATGCACATTTCCCCGTTGCCAGCTTGGTGGTAACATCAACGCAAGTTCCTGGAATCTACAGACAGTATTATCTTTCATTCCACAGTCTAAAAACATGATGTTACATGCGGTAATGTAACCAGAAAGTTGAAAACAAAAGATAATTTGGTCATTTATCTCCAACTACAACAATAATGACAATAACAAATCACAGCCACAAAGCATAAATTCTGGTCACCATGCACAGAAATATTTGTTTTTGCAGTCTTTCGTTTTAAAGGATTTAAAGCGATTTTAATTCAATTATTACAGTTTTAGACTAAATTGGGTTTTCGTGCTGTGAAGGTAATATACATATGTTGTTCTGCACTGTGTGAAAGGATACTGTCACATATGCAGGATTTTGTCATATGATGTGCAAGATGCCACATTAAGAGTTTTTATTGCATTTTAAATCCCACAGCAGTGTGCACAGCCGCCACATTACCAAATGATGAAATGAAGCGTAACCATCACCACTCAGCAGATCCTCAGGTCTTTTGCCAGTTTGGTAGTGAATAGATCACTCATTGGCATATGAAAACATGTGAGCATTATCTCTAGATTAATTGGCCCAGTAATCAATGGCCTCCTTTCAGATGATGGGCTGTCTGATAGGAAGGACATTGAGGTTTTTATGCAGATGAAATGACAAAGAAATGAGGAACTCATCATATGGAACGGCTCACAAAAGAGGAAATGAGTGAAACAAGCATAGTGTATCCATTACACTAGAGCCTGTAATAGCAAAATGAAATTCCTTGTAAAGGCACTGAGGAAGAACTGAGTACAATATGTGTTTATGCTGCCAAACCTTTTCATGCATTTGTGTTGGAAGCTATCTTCTTTTTCAAGCCGGAGACAATACTGAGAAAGTGACAGAACAACGCATTTCCTCCCTTTTCAAAATGCATAACTGATTATGACAGGGGTGTAATATTATTGTAGCACCAGTCATTTGCATCTCACTGTGGTGAAATGAACTCATTTCATGGTCCGCTGGGTGGTTCAGGGGCCCACAAATAAGTGAGAATTGCCACTTGCCCGACGTTTGGATGGTAGGGGCACCGCGTGGCGCAAAAATGAGGGAGTTTGGAGAAATGTGAAAATCAAGCTCCAGTAATGTCCAGCCACGGCGCATGTTACTGCTAAAAGATTTGCATATTGCTTTCCTTCACATGCAGTAAAAATAGATGGATCATTTACCGAACCTTTTAGGCCAGAGGAAGCAGAGATTGGGGAGTTGTCCTGTCAATGATGTCGGTCTCAACCTCCTGGACTGAGCTCAGATCTGTGAACTCATGCCAAGACTCCCGCAATTCAATAAGCCAAGGTCATTTTGACCTGCCACTTTTAGCATTCATCATCAATGAATTATTGCCATATTAATTTTGAGACATTAGTATAATTACTTCAGACAAATGAGGCCATCACCGAGAAGACTGGCAGCCTCTCCTGGATTCTGTGCAGTGTGTGTGTGATGCCCTGCTGGATTGAAAGGACATGTAGCGGATTGTTTTACAGAGCAAGAGAGGAAGCAGTTTTGCAATACTGTTAAGGCCAACCCAAGGCTTTGTTCATGCCAAAAATAGCACTATATGTTATAAGAAGTCTGCAGCTATACTGTGAGGCTATTGTTGCACAGTGGAGCTTGGAGCTAATTGCTAAAATCAGCATGCTAACATTATCACAATGACAATATACAATACTAACTGATGTTTAGCAGACATAATGTACACTAGGCTCACTAGCACAGTTTGCTTTAGCATGCTAACATGCTACACAGTATATTACAGTTAAGCTGAGGCTGATGGGAATGTTAATAGTTTTGTGGGTATGTGGTGATAAACCAAAGTATTAGACAAGTTAAAATTTAACTTCACATCTTGTTACTTCTCTGCTTAATCCCTGAATTCTTTACAAATCTCTCATTTCGTACTCTCATGATCATTTAATTTTTTTCCTTGTGTTTCATTGTTTTAGTCCATGTCCTGATCCTTGGGACATTAGTTCTGTTCAATTGTTTTAGCTGGTCCAGCTGGCCTGGCTCAGTCCCTCTCAGAGATGAGTACATTTCAGACGGTAATTCAACTGCATGCACTGTTGTTTCTGCTGCTGTGGTTACTTTTCAAATGCATAAACGCTCAGCGCTTTGCCTCAAGCGGCGGCATGTGCTTCCCTTCAAGGCATGTCTGCCTCAGCTGTACCAGTCAGCTGTGTTGTCTGCTGTGCTGCCCTTGTCACAGTGCTCATATTCACTGGTTTTAACCTCACTCGCTCACTTGTGCATGTACCCGGACTGAAATAGAGCCTCATCTCTGTTTGTAGCCACTGGGCAAGACGACGACAAGAGGAGCTGGAGAGTACAGAGGATCCCTGTGGGCGACAAGGTACAATGGGTGCTGCAGACGGGTGGGAATGGAACAGACAAGGCCCCATGTTCAACAGTCACTTTCTATCAGCCAGTCCAAATTGCCAGTTGGGTCCAAAAATGGGTCAGCGGTATATTTTTGGAATACCATAAGAAAGTATGTTTCCAGAAGTCCCAAGGCAACAGGGATATAATTTATTCCTTGAATCTTCAAGCCCAAGGCCAAACTGAAAAGCTTAATGTCTAATAAGTATCTCATTTTGGCCTGAGGCTGAAAAGGTTTAAGAAGGCCTTATCTCAGTGATGTTCAGCGGCCCAAAATCCCTATTGAGTTTTGAATATCAAAGCCTCCTACGAGGGAAGATCAGTGAACTTCAAGAGCCACATTCATGCCACTCTACTCTTTACACTATACTTTCTCTGACTGTCTTCTGCCTTCTGTTGGTTAACCTCCTACATATATAGGTGTCTCAATGCCTTTCATCATCTATTTTGGACACAACTTTCAAAGTGCTGGATCATCAGTGCTGCTGTGAGAGCCACAGACAGTGAGGGGCCAATAACTCTGATGCTATTTTGGTTGCAAGGCACCTTTATCATAATGGATGTTCTGCTGGGAGCTGTGTGAAGTTGCCCTCCTACAGTGATTGCACTCCACAAACTTTTCTAAGACATGGAGTTCTGATCAGCACTAATTAGTTTGCACCCACTTGTATCGAAAATATATCTCATGTGAAGCTGAGGTCACTCAGATGTCTATGCCATCTCATGTTTCATTTGATTAGCGTTCATTGTTTTGTTTTCTCAATTCCCTCTGCTGCTCTGTTGCTCTATATGTTGGATATTGTATTGGATGGATTGCCATTAAATATACGTAAAAATTCATGCTTTCCCAGATTATACTCCTAATAACTTTTGCAATTCTCTGACTTTTCATCCAGCGCCATCATCAAATCAATCTGTCCAATATTTTGTTTGACCAAGTATTTGCAATTGGCAAGTGTTAGCATGCTAACATGCTGAAATCAGACGATGAACCCAGCAAACATTTTAACTGCGGAACGTCGGCACGTTAGCGTTGTCATGTTGAGCATGCTGCCATGCTGAGACCACATGACTTGATCACATTAGGTCATAACCTCAAATCTAGACTTTACACACAATTGGCTGAAGCAGAAGGAGCCATCTGACTGACTACAGATAATTCTCAACTGTATTCAATTTTTGTGTGCATTAGAAAGTATTGATTTGTGGAGAGTAATTTATATATAAATCCCCAAATCCATTTTTTCCATTGTTAAGGTTCTGTCAGTGAAACCCAACACTTCCCCCATCCACTGGCTCAAACACCATAGTGCATCCATCCGTCAACAGGCTTTTAATCCACTTTGCTGGATAAAAGCTCTGAAAAGTTTATTTTAAAAACAATGTAATGTTCCCACCCAACCAGGTCCTACATAACAAAGGGCAATGCATATTGTATATTCACATATTTTGTCTGTACTGCATCATATGTATCTAGAATTTTTTTAAGCAATTACTTAAAATGTTGTTATTGTATCTTAATGGTCATATTGTAAGTGTTCAAAATGCTCAATTCAAATACAAGATGAGTAGAAAGCAACATGCACACCACCTGCTTTGTCTCATCTGTGTTGCAGGGAATCAATTTTATATATATATATATCACTGCAGTATATCACCTGCATATATCACTACAATATATCACTGCATGTATTTTATGTACATCTACATTTGTAGTAAGTTCTAATAAGGCAGAATAAGGAGATAAAAGGCCCTCTTGATTTGCACAGACAAATGAAACAGTAACAGATTTAAACTGGAGTCAAAGGCCACACACACATCCGAATCCACACACACATGCTCTCATTAGTGGTAATTTCTTTCTTCACCACTGAGGGACTTTTATGCACAAATCAATAAACTAAAGCCAACATTTAGGCACAGTTTTTAATGTCTGATATATTGATTAATAATAGAGCATTTAAATTTATGGCCCCCGCTAGCTTGTAGTGTCTGAGACGAATAATGTAGCGTTTAGAATAAACCCAATAAATAAAGGTGACAGCTGCCATCTTTAGCAAGCTTGTTGGCTGCAGAATGCAGAAGCACATTTACAGCGTCTCATTTCTCCACCGTATCTAGCCCTGCACTCTTGTCTGCTATTCAATATTTTCATGAGATATTGGCAGCGCAATCAAAATGCATTTGGTGTAACTGAAAAGAGCATCTTATCAAGCACAAAGGTGAAGCAGATGAAATTGCTATTGAACATCATCTGAGACCAACAGTGGGGCAGCCGCAGTGAAAAATGATTCGGTAGGTGGCAGAAACAACGCCGCAGAAATAAATCTGCTCATCGTATTGATACAAATGCCTGTGTCTGTCTTCGGATGTGGTCATGTGGAAAATACACACAGGGTGCCTAAAAATTGTGTTTTCACCCACTGGGTAATTAATTACAACTAAGCAACTTTTGTCGCCTTTAAAATAATTTTTTCTGAACCACCTCTCCCTGTGACCCGGAGAATGCTTTAGTGCTCCCATTTAAAAGTTGGCCCAACAATAAGCACCGTGTTGCATCCTGAACGCTAGTCACAGATTAAATATGATGGAAAATAAGCATGTCGTTCGACAACAACTTGACTGCTTGAACGTATACTGCGTTGATCCCCCTCTTCATACTATGGGTGCTAAATGTATTTAATGGTACACTGTGCCTGTCAGCTGTCTTCAGCTGTCTGCTCTATATATAGTTGAATCTTGCATATTACATATATCCCTGAAAAGATTACCATGTTGCTCGAACTTTGATCACACTGTGGTGAGTGGGAAACACAGGACCTACTCTGGAGTGCAGGACGCCAAGCACGAGATAGTGTCTGGAGGCAGTGTCCACATCAATCTGATGATAATGCTGACTATAGAGTGCCAAATGAATTTATATGGATTTATATATGAATTGCATTAAGTTTCCTGAAGACCATTCTCTTGTGTGCACTTTCATTTCATTTTTGTTTGTTTAAAACAAGGCAAAAAATATGATGTCACAAAAGGCAATTGTGGCAAAAGGCTAAAGAGCAGTAAATCAGTGTTTGATTGACAATTATTGTTAAAGAATAAACATAATAACAAAATGTACAAATGGTAGAATGTAAAAGTAACCGAATTCCCACAAGATAAAAGAGTTTGGGGCATTTAATGGCATTAGTATGTGTTCTTTGTCTGATTGCTTTTACCTTATTAAGCCCTACCCTTAGCTGTCTGCACAGATTGAGCACCTTGAGCTTGACATCTCATGATGGAAAGCCCAGCACCCGTTTCAGTGCATTTACATTACGCACAAATTACCCTAATGCGCTTGTGCTGGCTAACTAGCTAGCTACAGTACCTGCCAATCATCTTCTCTCGCCTAGAATAGCGATCAGTGTACATGGTGAACAAGCACATTATATTTGTAAGCTCTGCATGTTTTCTTTCGATGAACATCAAAGAGTATAGAACATATGGACTCTAGCATGAAATCTAGTTTGTTTTTTAGGCTAAAATACCGAAACAGAGAAAGGGTAATGTTGTTTCTGGTGAGGAACATAATTCCTATCCCCCTCATTAAACATCCATTAAATAATTGCCTGTGCACCACAGTCTGGGCTTTGATCTTCCCGAATATCGATTGAGACCAAATAATAAAAATGCTGGCTGTAGACTGTTGATGAAGAACTTTATGAAAAATGTTGACAGCAGCCCCGGTCTCATAATTCAGCCCGAGCAGGTGTGCAGCCATTATAAATTCCTCATTATGACAAATAGAAGTGCACTTGAAATAGGAGCACCGGTGCACAATTATACATTACCATGAAAAAATAGCTCCCCGATGGCTTTATGTAACCAAAATGCATCTGATATGGATGTCTGTTTGTGTGCGTGTGTGTGTGCGTGTGTGTGTGTGAGAGAGAAAGCTTAGCTGGATCTTCTTCTCTGTAAAAACAAAACAGCCTATATGAAGACATCTTATATAAGACATTTAATGTATGTCTGCAATCCTACTTCCCATCTTCCCTCCCTTCCTCTCCTCTTCTCTCCCGTCTTTTCTTTTCCTGGTTTCCTGTCTTACTTTCTGTTTTCATTCCTCCCTGTCTTCTCCTTTCCGTTCTTTGTCATCTCCTTTCTTTCCCTCACCCCCATCCCTCTCCTATCCTTTACTTTCATTCCTCTCCTCACTTCATTCTCTCCCATCCTCTCCTATTTTCTGTTCTATTCTCCTCTCCCTTTCTTCTCCCCCCCCCGTGTCTCTGCCCCCCTCTTATCCTTCTTCTCTTCTCCTTTACTTTCTTTTCTTCCTCTCCTGTATTTATTTCTCATTCCTCCATCCTACTCACCCCTCTATTCCACATCTCTCTGCCCATTTTCTGTCCTCTGTCTCTTTTCTTCCCTCTTCCCCTCTCCTCTCCCCCACCTCACCCCTGCTCACTATAAGGAGTAAGTGGCCCATATAAACCTGCTTGCAGCTCCCTGGGGTGCTGCTGGTGCATTAGGCTTTGGGTGATGGTTTTTGCCTTTTCTCTCTTTTTTCAGCCTTGCTCCTAATCTCTATTCCAGCAGACAACTCCCTCCACTCCCCACGGATGCTCGCCTTAAAGTATTTGGGAGGCACAGTCCAGAAAAACAGCACTGTTTAGCCTCTCATAGACAGTCCAATATCAGCTCGCTTTGCCTTGGAGGGGATAAAAAAAAATGTGTTTTTACTGTTTTTTTCATTCTTATTTTTATTTCTCATCTTTTCCGGGAGTTCTGATCAGAACCTCCCTGTGACAGCAGGAACTTTGAAAAGAGTTTCGCCAGTGGCGTTGGTAGCAGGCGGGGCTGGAAAGGGAGACTGTGCGTGTTGGGAGTGAGGTGGAGTTGGGGGAGACGTCAGCAGCACAGCAACTTTCCAGCTTTCATCGACAAATCTGTTCAAGCAGAGGGCACGAGAGGTATGTGTCCACAGGCTGAAGAATACTGCACACATACACATCATGTACTCCACCACCTCCCTTAATACAGAAGTGCACTGGGTCCGTTACTTCCCGTGAGTCTCTTTGCCATCAAACTGCGTCAGGCGAGGCAGTTTTTAGGCTTAGGGGCATCAAAAGATGAGGAAGAATTTTGTTTCAGGAGCGCACACTGGTTTTAACTTAAAGTCGGCTGCTATTCAACAGGCCAACACTTAATTTTGCTCATGACCCTGCAGGCAGGTGGTGTAACGGGCGCTGGAAAAGACCCAAGTGCAGTACCGGCTGACAGTAAACAGGGACAGGCAACCAGAGGATCGAGACGTCTGTGAACCAAGCCGAGAGCGAGCTGTGATGGATTTACTGAGATGAGATTGTTTCGAGGACGGAAGCCACTGAGAGACTGCAGCCATGCAGGGAGGAACAAATCTCTATTCGGAACTTCAGCTCTTTTCGACCCTGAGGGTAAGGAGATCTGCTATCTTGCCAGGCAATGGTAAAAGGAACTGTATCAGAGTTTGGGTTAAGTTCAGAAGAGGTTGAAAGCTGAAAAACACACTGGAGAGTCAAGCATGAGCGATGACAATCTGGCAAAAGAATGGTGGTTACTGGGCTCCTTATAGAGTGAGACTGATAGAGCTGATGGGAAACAGGTGTGCAGGTGAGCCAGCGAGCAGGGAGGCGTGGCTGAGGAGCAGCAGATAAAAACTGACCTGGATGTGACAGGTGGGTTTCCATACGACTTCATTGTGAGATACTTGCACACTTGGGGGAAAGTAGCAAATCAAAATGAGCAGCACGAGAAGGTGTTACTGTGTCTTTAACTACACAAATCACACAAAAAAACATGGAAAAACCTGCATTTCCCAAAAATGTTAGCTCAAAGTGCATAATTACACATAAATATTTAGTGGTCTAATCAGAGCTCTTGATTTTAATACAGTGTTACACAGAAACTGGTGAGGAATAGATGCTTATTTTAATGTGAGATAGCTCATACTGTTATTGTGAGTTTAGGGCTGTTTGATGAACATTGCAAACATTTACCAGCCTCTGTGATCAGTTGGATGTAGGATGCAGTTGCAGTGCATAAATTGCCACACATAATATTTCAGGAAAAAAAAACAAAAACATAAAGGTGTGCAGAGTCTCTGTGACAGGTAAATAATACTTATACTTATACTTTGTTATGAGTGAAACTTTGCCTTTTTGCAAGAGTCAAGTTTACACGTGACATCCATCTCCCTCAGTCACTGAGTAATATATATATGATGGTATAGCCAACATGAATTTGCTTTAATTTGTCATATTATATAATAAAGTATGTTCTTTTATAGCTGCTCAATGGTGAGTTCATTATATTTTTCTCATATAATATCACTATAATAATAGGGACTGTCTGTGGGGAAGAGATATGCCTGCCAGTCCTCTCTGACATTATCTTCAGTACTTTGGGACATAATATTATACGAAACCATCTTAAGGAAAGCTCTAATGCAGCTATGAAGCTGTAAAAATATATTGGAGATTAAGAGTATCATATAAGTTGTTTTATGTTGGGAAAAAATATCAAAAAACAATTAACTGAAGTGCTGAATCATAAACTTCCAACCTTCACTGATGTAAAATAATTACCATAAAGTTTGAAGACAATCCATGAAAGGAACATTTCTCCCAGGTATGCAAGTGGATGTCAGGCCAAGGACACCAATATGTTCAGAAGCAGCCCTGGTGTCAAGTGTGATGATGATGTGGTTGACACCCGACTTGGCATGCGTTAATCAAGTTGGAACAGCAATAAAAGAAAACAATTAAAACGGTTGACGGAGTCAGCCAAGATTGGAAATGAATGAAGAATCGTGCAGTGAGAAGATTGAAAAACAGAAGGAGATTTTGTGAGAACAAAAGGGACAGAAACAAGGAAGAGAGAGAGAGAAAGAAAGAAAGAGGGCACATAAATAGATTTTCTCACTGTGATTAATTATGCGGGTGGCAATTTTCTGACATGAAGCCTTGGAGTTTTGGGGGAGCCAACAAACATGAAGCTCATTCCACCCTCTCCCCACCTATCTCTGTCTCTCCTTCTCATGCAGAGACTCATCTTTCTCTCCTTCTTCTCCTCTCTGCTTCATTTACTCCCCGCGGTTCACCTGAGATTGATGATTCTCTCCTCTGATTGTGGTAATTACCCCTGTCCTGCTGCTGCAATGCATTATGCACAACAGACTCACAAAGCATAGAAGAGGGCAAGGCCAGATTGCTGTTCATTGGCCTCTCGATGCATGCTGGGAGACACTTACCTGGAGCCCACCAAAGAAAATGGCTGACTTGGACTGGGTTATTAAGCACCACTGACTCACGATTGATGTGTCAAGATGGAAACCAGGATGACGTTTTGTTTGTCTCTCAGTAAAGACTGATGCAGATGAAGTCCCCTCCTTCAATATTTTGAAGCGAGACCTTCTTCATTGACAAGCCATGAATATGTGTAGTAGCTACATTGGTGCACAGTGCAAAACATATTCCTTTTCCCAACAGTTAGTTAGTTAGTTTGTTAGTTATTGCAAATATAGGACATACTTTAAATACAGTGTTTTATATTGTTGTTGTGGTGGTTGCTGGACACACATAGCTTGCATGTTGTTTGAATCACTGGCTTTGCGTGGTAAAGATATCCGAGCTGTTATCTATTATTTGTGTTGTGTACCTGTTTGATGATGGTCTTTCAATTTTAGGGCATCAACTTGGTTTCAAAGTGCGAGCACTTCCTGGATTGTCCAGCGATGATATTTCTGACAAACTAGGCCTATTGTTCTCCACGTTGAAGCTCACTTTTGATGATGTCCTCGACACAAAAACACCAAAGTGTCCTTGAAAATTCAGCAATATGATGAGTTAATGTTCCGGCCATGAGTTTTCATTATCCCTCCTTCATTGCTGAGAAGTTTATTTTGTCAGTTTTAGATAGTGGAAGTCTTCATTACCCATGAGTCTCAGGCAAAATTGCAATGGAGACAAAGACAGTTTTGTCTTTCTTGTTACAAGACTGTCATTTATTTCAAACTGATTAAATTTGTCTATAAAGTTAAATAAGTATGTTCCTATTTATGTGGCCATGGTGCAAGATGTAAAGCAGCTTGGATTAAGGATGCATTGTGGGTTTTTTTTTTTTAGACAACCTGTTATTCCCAGAGCGTCAAATACTGCCGCTTTGTCTTGGCACAGCCCCCAGGCTTTCAACTAACTCCACTCTGAACCATTCCACAGCAAAATTAGACACCAAGACCAACTGCTCAGATGGGCCAACATTGCATTTTCCGCTGAGAATGAAAGAAATATTTGCCTTTTTTTCCCCCACAGACGAGGCAGAAAACATAAGTGTCTCACAATTTTAGAGCCATTACTGTGAAACTACGTTTGCACTGTGGACCAGCGTCGCTGTTCCACCTTTTGATGTGAGACTGGGTCGGTCAGACGGAAGACGACTGCTCCCTCTGTTGGATCTCACAAAACCGTCTGATTTAACTTTGTGTTGCGACACTGAGTTTCTCATGCAGAGTGAGTCTGACACGTGAATCTTTTGGGGGTTTTTTTCCAGGCGTGTGATTTGGCACAAATGACAGACAAGGCTCGTCTGTTCTGCAGCTTTGGGCTCCATGTTTGCAGGCGATTTTTTTTTTTAATTAATCCAACCCGCAATAATAATTGTTTGTTTTCTGGTCACTGGCTGGCAGTGGCAGACCCTTTAACATCTAAATTCTGTTTTCCAGGTTGTCTCTCACTGTGTCTGTCTGTTGTCTGGTGCTGAGCAGGTAGTGTGCAATGGGTTTTTCCATCTATTTCACTGAAAGCATATGATAATTGGAATTTATATCCACATTTGTGAACCTGCATTTACAAACTGCTTGTCATGTGTGAACATTCATTTTTATTAATTTTTGTGGATTTGCATGTCGAAAAGAAGCAAGACTTTATTGCTGTCTTCCAAGAGAAAGAATATGTTATTTCTTCTTTCAAAAGTCGCATGGTCTCACTTTAACTCTCCTCCAGGCACCAGCATTTCACACTAAATGTGCACCCATGTGGCTGTAGCTCTCTGAACTAACTGTGTTGAGTGGGTAGCGGAGTAGTCATCAGACAGACAGAAATGTGAATTAGCTGTGAAGGTGCATACCTAACGACCAATCACTGATTCCGATTGTTTGTCCCTGTGGGTCCCCCTCTTTATTCCACTGTTTGGATCCTCTCTACGAAAGCTGCAGTATGTAACTGGTATAAAAGTAATTTTTTGTCATATTTGCTAAAACTGTCCCTATGCCTAGACAGCAGTACATAAAACATGTAATCTGTGAAAAAAAAAACAAAAATAACATCCATTGGTCCCACCAAGAATCCACCGCGCCTGACACAAAACAACCAATCAGAGCCAGAGGAGCATCTGAGGGAGTGTCTGACATCTGTCAATCACTACTCACACACGCTGTAAACCGCCCCCTCCCTCCGCTCATGCTGCCGGCTGCCACTCAGTCAAACAACTCTGTGAGCGGTGTCTAGGCTAGTGAAATCTATGGTGAAGCAACAGCCGCCCGCAAAGGAGAAACTGCCCATACCACCGCTGCCAACAACAGCATATACAGCTAAGACAACAAATAACCATAAAGCTAATATGGTGATTCTTACAGTAACACTCTGCAGCACGTATGTTATGTTAGTGATTGTGATGTAGCGGCTGCTACATGCTAAGGCTAACGTTACGGGTTGTCACGGCAGCCACACAGACGCAGCAGGGAGGAGGGGCTTGGAGGCAGGACACGAATGCAGCGGAGAGGGAGGGGGAGTGATGTGGAACTTGTGTTAGTTCAAATTTTCAGGCTAAGTCCGCTCTCTTCTCGATCTTACATACTGCAGCTTTAATGAACCGTCAGTTCTATATCTCTATAGCAGCCTTCATGAAAAGATTTTGAAGATAGTAGAGTTAAATACATAAAAAAAAATTTAAAACTTTCATTTTGACTTTGATTTTCATTTGAATATATGTAAATATGAATGTTGATGATGTCATTGATATGCAGATTACCATGTGGCATCGTTTTGGACTGCACGGTGGCGCAGCAGGTAATGCGCGTGCCTCACAGCAAGAAGGTCGCCGATATGATTCCCGGGTTGGGCCTTTCTGTGTGAAGTTTGCATGTTCTTCCCGTGCATGCGTGGGTTCTCTCCGGGTACTCCGGCTTCCTCCCACAGACCAAAAACATGCTCATTAGGTTAATTGGTGACTCTAAATTGCCCCTAGGTGTGAGTGTGAGTGTGAATGGTTGTGTGTTTGTGCCCTGCGATCGGCTGGCGATTGGTCCAGGGTGTACCCCGCCTCCCGCTCGTCGACAGCCGAGATAGGCTCCGCCCCCCCCGCGACCCCAAAAGGGATAAGCGGCATAGAAAATGGATGGATGGATGGATGGGTGGCTTCTTGTTTTCTGCTAACTTCTGCTAGTCAACTTCTTTTGAACCTTTAGTGGAACAACAGTATTTAAAGCAGCATGGTGTATGTCTTTTAAAGAGCACTCACAGCTGTGTGACTCAAATATTACAGATCTTTGCTTCAGCCTTGCTCTCTGGGAATCTGTTCTGAACCAAAAAAAACAAAAACAAAAACCCTTTTTGTCTTTATTATGATTCATATCTTGTGTTGTGGCTTTTGCCCTGACTTTCTATGTGGCTGTTCCATTTGGTCCTCAGTGTGCATCTCATTCTAAGTTTTCCTCTGGTTTTACATATTAACTGCTCCATTACTTGTTCCATTAGTTCCCTCCATTTCTCTACACTTAGGATTAGTTTCTGAAGCCATTTTTTTGGTGAAAATTTTAAGAGAGGTTACCCTTAATTTTCTAATGCGCCACATGTCTTCAGATCCAACTGTCCCCTTTGGCATTTTGTGGTTAATTTGGATGTCAATCAAAACCTAAAATATTTCTCTACAAATATTATTCAAGTACATTTTACAAAACAGAACAGGAAGACGTGGCTATCATCAGCATCTGTTTCCCCACAGTTTAGTTTGTTGAACAGGTGCTACAAAATGTCTCATCCGGACCTCGCACGCATTCGCTTACCAGAACTGAGATGCTGTTGTCTTCTGTGAAGATAGGCTTATATTCCCCCAGTCAATTTTAGATAAAGTTAAATCAAGTCCATCTTGCCATCTTATTTTTTCCTCAGTTCTTCTGGGCTGTTATCACTTTCCAAGAGGTTACAGAGGACAGAGATTTGATGCTTAACACTTTTTGACCACTTTTTGTGTCATAAGGTGAAGCTCTGTAATAGCTTTCTTCTTTAATATCACTATTCTCAATATAATCTCTGACTTGAATGCATCTAAAACATGTGAATGTGGGAAACCACTTATTGTCTATGGTTCGTTTGACTTTTTTTTTTCCCAAGGAATTGCAGACGTTCCCCCATGTCTTTGCATGAGACATGCAAGTTAAAGTAGAGGATGTTAAATTAGGGGAGAGCCTACCTCCTATTCTAATCTAAGTGCTTTCATTTTGGCCCTTGCCTTTTTTGTTGTCCCAAACAATACCTCACTCCTTCCCAGTAATGACAGATGTATTGAACTCAATCTATTCAAATCTTGTTGACAATAACACTCCACAGGACACCTTTAACAGACAGTTTGCTTGCTTCTGTACAGGTGGATCTTTAATGTGACCAGGGGATAAGCAACACACGAGACCCAAAATAAACTGGAGCTACAGACTGCTGTACCCAACATTTCAATGCCACAGCATGAAATAAAATACATCTCCATTTATCTACTTGCCGACAAGGGAGTTTCAGTAGATTGCATTGTTAGCGCATGAATCAAAACAATGAATAAAGCAACTAAAATAAGACTGAATTAACAATGTGACTGCACCATCAGGGAGGTTAGTGTTGAGTTATGTGTAAAAAGAGGACAGTGTCCCAAACTATGTCTGCAAATTATGAATAAACTGCCACTAAACACAAATAAATTCAAACAAAATCCAAACTGTTCTACAGCACTCAAATGTACCTGTGCGCTGCAAACTAAGGTGACTCAAACCACACAATAAAATAGAAATGCAAGATGGCTGCTCTACCACTCAGCCCCTCTTTTCAGCACAGCAAGAGGCTAAAACAGAAAATGGCCCTTTCAAGCTAATTGCCAGTTAGCTTAAATGAGTATGTCTCACATTCAATATACAATTATGCTTTATATTCTGTAATTAACCGAGAGCACAGTGCTGTTTATTGTTGAGCTAAAAAGCAGGGTCTGATGGTTGTGGCTATAAGAGCCAGTTGCCCACTTTGAGCACTCACTGGCCTCAAAGCGTTCGCTAGTGTGATATTCTCCTGTTAGCTTTGAGATGGATTTCTGATGAAGAGTGACTGCTACTGGAGAAGAGCTTGCAGCTGCTATACAACCTACTGCACCATCAAGAGTATCACAACCGAAATGCCCCACATCCACATTTTTTTTAAAGCGTACACACTTTTTTTTTTTTTTTTTTTTGATGGCCAACATTTCATTTCTCACTTAAAGACGATTAAAAGACCAATTTTCATTCCGATTGCCTTTGGACTGAAGACAATTTCAGTTCTACTAATTTATGGACTGAGAAAAGACTCATACATAAATGGGCTGATATTGATACTGATATAGCAGTAAGTCAATTGAAGCAAGTTATACTTTCTCCCTTTAAATTATTTTCTTTTATACATGAGAGATATTGATTTGTTTCTAAATCAAGGCTCCATTCATTTTGCATCTACAGCCAGTGTTGCAGTGATATGGGATTTCACAGTATTTTAACATGTCAGAAACGATGACAATGATGATTATTAAAACAGGGAATGAACCCAAATGCAGATTAGATGACAGAGCTGGTGCAATTCAATAAATTTATTAAGAAAGATTACGACTAACAAAGACTTATGGGAGGGTGAGGCAGGTGAGGGTCAAAACTAAAGTAAAAAGCCCAATCAAGTCAACTAAAAAACAATGAGAAGACAAGCTCCAAAAATAACAGAGGAGACACTCACAATTAGAACGCTTGACACAAAAGGCACAAAGACTGAGGGAAACACACAGACTTGACTAATCTGGGAGGAAAGACCAACAAGGCACAGGTGACAACAGTTGGATATCGAACTGGCAGTAAAATACAGGAAGTAAAGCAAAATGTGACAAGCAAGGTAAACCTTCAACATAAAACAGGAAATAACAAAAACCATACAAACCAGATCGTGATAATGATGGAATCACTGAATCATGGACTGTAACCTTGCATTGAAAAGATCAATCTCAGGCCCAGCCACTCGTTTCTTTTCCTATTGCCTTGTCTGTGGGCTGCTTGGTCTCACGGTTATAGATGCAAGGATGCCAGATCATTTCATAAAAAGTGTGATTGGAGACTTCACATGAACAATCCCAATGCAAACTACATACAAACTTTCAAAATGCGTGTGCAGTGTGAAGAGACATTTTACTAACAGAAATATCTCAGTGTATTTCCTGACCGTGCTCGCGTGGAACCTCAACACCTTGGCTGCTTTTATTCAAAGGGATCAGACTGCAAATTGGTCCCGTATGCACAAGTCTACTAAAGCCTTCAAAGCGACATCTCTTACTCGCTCTGTCTTGGCTCTGTGTGAGCTTGGATCGGCTGGAGCAGCCTTTCCACTGCGGGCATGATGTCTCAGAGTGGATAATGATCGTTTTGTGACTTACAAAGAATGTGGGACATTGGGGTGGGAGAACTGACCTCCTGCTTCCGGCGCCGTGATATGTTCACATAGCCTAAAGCAGAGAAATGACCGTGTTGAGACCCTGCTTGTGGCATTATTCCAAGTTCAAGACTGCCTTGCATTCTGAAAATGAGTGAATCATCTGCACCTTGATTGCTTGTTACAATGCTATCAAACCTCCTCACAGGTTCAATATCTTATGTTGTCGCACAGTGAAAATTAAAACATGAAAACTCATGAATGTGTAAAATTGAAATGACCTGGTGATACGTCATTATCTCTGATGTTCATTGTGAATACACACCCATAAATCCATAGAAAGATGCTCCTCATAATTCTGGAATTTGCCTGATTTTCCTCACATTTTTAGTTTTTTCCTCAATATCACAGTAATCCAGAGACAGTTTACAGTCTACAAAGCCATGGATGAAGAGTAAGCAAGAACTGCTAATTCAGCATGCTTTCATAGATGCCAATTTACAAAAATGGAAACAACAGCTAATGAGCCAAGTGAAATAATGAAACTCATCCTCTGGTAAAATACCTGTACTGTTCACATTTAAGTTGTTGATTATATAAAGATTAGCAGCAACATGATGCGCTCCATTCAGTGAATGTATTGTTGCATGCTGTAACATGAACTGTTGCACATAATATCGATCAATGTCATATGGATTGCAGTCAAGATCAACTGTGTTGAATCATTGCAGCTAAGTGTTAGCAAACTGAATCAGCTATGCATTTGCTGTCTTGAACACACCCATTTCCTCCTGCGAATGAATGCCTTGAATCACTACCCTGGCGAGTGAGTGGACTCTTGCACTCAACTCAACTCAACTGGCTAATGAACACATTGTTTCAGGCATTGATTCAGTTCAGTTCACTCAAAAGATTTGTTCTTTTTAGCGTAATGTTCACAAGTGACACAGCACTACAAAGCTGACAGATGATTATCCCTGAAAGAGAATCTCTGCTTTACTTGTTGAATTTCATGCTTGAGATTGGCTGCTCACATATGTATGTTAATAAAGCTAGACTGCTCATGTGTGGGAAGTTCTTGTCTTTGAGAGCTGAGTAAAATGTCAGCACTGATTTGAAGTAGGGCGGATGCTGCCCATATCACAAGTAAAAGGAGAGGAGATTGTGAGCACTTCAGGTTCCACTGCTTTGAAGTCTTTAAATCACCTGGAAAACTCACCTTGCAACCTCTCCAACATGGCTGCATATCCATTTGTCTTTTCTTTTAGTGTGGGAAGCTGTGGGAGTTTGTTAGTCTCTGACTGTGAAGAGGGAAGCCGCAGTTTATTCATGAAGGCCTTGACTAGGCTGTGCATCTCATATGCAAAGAGACCCTTACCTTGCAATTTTGAATTCAGTGAATTCATGAGGGCATTTACATCAACTGCAAACACCAGCCAACCGGTCTGCAGTCTGGTTAGTTCAGGGGTGTTCTTTCCTTTCATCTGACAAAACCCCTGAATCTCCGATATCAGTCTCCACAGTCTTTTGAGCATTTTGCCCACACTGAGCCACCCGACGGCTGTGTGGTTGACCAGATCAGCTTGTTCAGTCTGATGCTCCTCCAACGCAACAAACTGCCTGTGATTTAACACCCTCGCCCAAATGACAACTTTTGTAATGACCACAATGTTTATTTGAATGAAGAACACTACGCAAAAAAACTTGTGGGTCAAAGGCTAACCTACAGTAAATTAGGACACCCCTTTTGGCCCTTTCATTGATTGCATATAACTAGGAAAATAAACTCTTCAGCAAGATCTGAAATGACTAAAATCTTTGGTATGACTATGTTTGATAAAGTTTAGTCATTAAATAGTCTACATTTAAATTGATGTGGTTTTAAGTACAACATGAATACCAATTTCAGTCATCTAGCTATCTTGTTTCTATCCTTTCCTCCACAAAAAACGACATTTTGGTGCATCAGAGTCAACATTTCTGAGGTAAAACTGACCTAACACTGCACTTACTTGCTGACAGCTCATACAGTAGATGAATGTAAAAAAAAAAAACCCTTATGCTTTACCTGCCCCACTTTCTGTGGAATAAAGACCTGGTTAGATTTATTACAATAGCTGCTTGCTGTCTACCCGAAGGGAAACTTAAACTAATGGTTCATACGTTTAATAACCAACCATATTCTGACTTAAAATTGATCTCTGCACTGGACAAAATATTTAGCACTGACCTGTATACTTAACCTTTATACCTGCGATGCTGTTTTGAATGAGTTGACTTGCTCTAAAACAAAAATAAATGTCATAAAAAAATGTCATCGAAAGGTTTAAATGTGCAGACATTCTGTTACAACACAAATTTTATGATTTAAAACAGTGTTTCTCAACCACTGTGCCGCCGTGAGGAATCATCAGGTGTGCCGTGGAAGATTATCCAATGAAGAAGATTTCACCTGATTGGTGCTCTAAGCCTCAGAGCACCAATCAGGTGAAATCTTCCTGTATGCAAAGCTCTCAAGTCTCACGCATTGGGCGTGAGACACATGCATTTCAACCCGTTCACATGCCACTCCTTGTATTTCTCACGCAGAGAAATTACCTGGATAACGCCTACCAAGTTGCTTCGCTATTTTTTATAACAGTGCAACAGGTAGAGGAATTGGTGATGCGTTGGTTGTGAAAGAAATGGCTCTTAGAGCCGCTCTTTAAAGTAAACGATCAGAGCTGGCTCCTGCATGGGAACCTGAGCGGGAGCTGCTTTGTTTTTTGTTTTTTTTCGATTTTCTTTCTGTTTAAGCCGCACGTGATTGGTCAACTACATAATGTGTGGTGGCTTCTGTGAGTATGCACTGAGCAGGAGGGGGAGGGGTGGGGGTTACAGACACAGCGCACGCATACATGCACATGCATGCACACGCACACACACACACACACACACGCCTGCACTAAGAAATGCTGAATTGAATGAATATTTTTATTTGTACGAATTTATGTGTCATTTATGAGCTCAGACCCCCGTCTCCACCCCAACCCTCACCGCCGCCGCCAAAATCTCACTCTGAGCTCAGTCTAAAACTTGAGAGCCCTGTGTGGGTCTTTCTTCAATTCCTGCAAGCATATCAGCTTTGTGTTCAACTAAACAGACCCAGGTTTCACACTGAGTTAGTAAATTGAGACTAGATTTTCATTAGATTTCAATAAATACACTTTTTGTGACATTTTTGGTGGTGTGCCTTGGGATTTTTCGAATAAAATATTGGGTCCCTGGGCACCGGGCGGCTGGCAGCCCACCGCTTCTGGTATGCCGCGGAGGAAGGACTTGCCGTGATGCATGGTGTGTGTGTAGCATGTTATGTGACAAATAAAGGAATGTCTTTCTTTCTTTCTTTCTTTGATTCTTTCTTTCTTTCTTTCTTTCTTTCTTTCTTTCTTTCTTTCTTTCTTTCTTATGTGCCGTGGCTCAAAAAAGGTTGGGAAACACTGATTTAAAAGAAACAATGTTCCCTGAGAATCATTGTTTCTTTTCATATTTTGCAAGATAATTATTCATTCCAAAGCACAGTTCACTAGTCTTATATATATGGTGTGTTGAAAGCAAGAAAACATTCCATCTTAAAAGCTGCCATAGCCTTTGAGCAGCCAAAGTAATTAAGTTATTTTGTCTCCAGTCTATAGTGAACTACCATTAACTGGATGAAAAGGCAGCATAACATTCTTTCATTCATCATTCACCTTGGCAGTTTTCTTATTTGTGAGGCATTTGCAGAGAAACATTACAAAACATGTTCAACTTGGAAAGCTCTCCTAGCAACATTTCACGCCATAGAAAAGAAAAGAAAGAAGCATGTTCACTAAAGAGTTAAAATGAGCCTATTGTGATTTTATAGCATAGCTTGAGTAGTGCTTTGTGCCAACAAGTAACTACAGCAGGGGCTGGCGTCGAAGTGGAAAGGGGAGTTGAGGAAAAACCATGACTCCATTGATTCAGTTAATCTCTACTGGAGACATGAAAGCAGGTAGAAATGGTGTCAAGTGACTAAATCGTCAGTAAACACCAACAGTCACTTCAGACAGATGATATGGCCACTAGCTGCACAGCTAACGCAGCTAACACCCAAAGATAGCGACAGGAAAGAGCATTGTTAGCAGCAGTTAGCGGTTACTCTGATGATACATTGCCCCCTATTAGTTTGGATTGACCTTCCACTGGTCTCCAGTTCTTACACAGCGTATCTTTAACTCAATTGAAGGCCCAAATCTATCAAAACTATTAAAAAAAAAAAAAAACCTTAGGCCTTTCAAATTGGCACGGTGAAACGGTGGAAACACTGTCACCTTACAGCTAGAAGGTCCTGATTCGATTCCCGCTCTGGGCGTTGGGGGCGTGTCCTCCACCATGCCTCCGGAGTTTGCATGATCTCCCTGTGTTCAACTGGGGTATCCTCCATAAAATATACCCCCACTAAAAACATGCAAGAAGATCACCACCTGACCAATGGTTGAGTTGGGTCCCCGGGTGCCGCTGTGCTCCTGGTCTGCTGTGGAGGAAGGACAGACCAAGGAAGGGTTAAACGCGGGAGAAAATAATGTCACTGGAAGCATGTCGTGTAGTGTGCAACTAACCTGTGTGATGTGAAAATAAAAGTACATTTCTTCTTCTTCTTAACTCACTCATGGTCTTTATGAAAAGATAAAAGGTCGTGCTCTTTGTCCTTAAGCACAGTGTTGGATTTTTCAAATCTTAGTTGGGAAGCGGGCTGCACGGTGGCGCAGCAGGTAGTGCGCCTGCCTCACAGCAAGAAGGTCACAGGTTCGATTCCCAGGTCGGGCCTTTCTGTGTGAAGTTTGCATGTTCTTCCCGTGCATGCGTGGGTTCTCTCCGGGCACTCCGGCTTCCTCCCACAGAGTGACTCTAAATTGATTGGTGACTCTAAATTGCCCCTAGGTGTGAGTGTGAGTGTGAATGGTTGTGTGTATGTGCCCTGCGATTGGCTGGAGACCGGTCCAGGGTGTATCCCGCCTCTCGCCCGTTGACAGCCGAGAGAGGCTCCGGCCCCCCCGCGACCCCGAAAGGGATAAGCGGCATAGAAAATGGGTGGATGGATGGATAGTTGGGAAGCACATCAAAGACAAGAGACCTCTACATCTAAAATGTAGGACCTGACCCTGGAACAGTTTATTCAGAAACCCCCCCTCAAACCCTGTCTCTTCCCTGGTCACAGGGAAGAGACAGGGTGCTGCATTGCAGTTTACAAAGATCATTATCAGCACATTTAAAACAATTAATGTATGCACTTATCTCTGGGGCGAGAGCTGGAGGTCGCTAATTATCATCACTTCCACTCTTTGTTGCTTTATTGAGAGAAAAGACCAGTGAGTCAGGAGTTTAGGGGAAGCAAGGCAGTGCAGTAGATATTATTATTTCTATGCTGTTTCACATGTTGAGTGTGCACAGGGTAAGTGCAGTTGAGTGCATTCTTTTTTGGATGATACAATCAGACACAAGAAACGCTTTGAGTGTATTTCAAAGGTGTTGCTGTAAGCCACCTACAAAATCTAATACCATATTCTCTTAGAAAATGAACGTTGCTTGTAAAAAAATAAGAAGGATCAAGAGTGAGTGAGACATGTGTCTGCAGTAGAGGCTTTCTGCTCAGCTCAGAACGAACTCGTGCAGCCTCGTTCATCAGCTCCAATGAAGACATCAGCCTTGCGTGAGGCAGCTTCAGGATGTGCGCCTACTTACAAATTCACCTCCACCTCCTCCTCCGCTTCCTCGTAATTACACAAGCCCGCACGTTGTCAGCAGATATATGCAGGAGCGAGAGCAAGATGATCAATCTGTGCATCTAATCCGGCTTTATACAATGGCATTATATCCATAATTAAAAATAAGATTAATAGCATCTTTAAAATATGACCTACACAGGCAGCAGAGTGTGTGTGCAGTTTCTGTAAACACTGGGCTGCTCAAAATTACACTCTGTTTAGTGTATGTTAATGCACAGGCTTTGTAATTAATGGGGAGCACTGCACTTGCATGTGACCTTGCCATGGCATGATGTTAAGTGGGGACATGTTTCTCTGTGAGGTAAAATAATGTACTGACATTCAAACGCAACCTCTCTCCCTATTTCTTGTCACGAATAATCAGATTAATAGATCAAATCATGAATATGCATAGATTTGAGACTCATGCAGGAGTATATACAGTTGTAAATACACCCAGTGGTGCTGTCATACAGTAGACAGGGTATCACTTTAATGGCTTAACAAATATCATCTTGTGAAAGATGTTTGAACAGTGATTCACCAGCCTGACGCTGGAAAAAAAAAATCACGGGCTGACGAGTGATTCAGTTGGCAGGTGAGTCAGTTCTCAACAGAAAAACAACAGCATCAGTTGTTTGTTCAAAACCCTTCGCAGGGCCGTGTTTACTGTGTTTACATGGAAGAGAGTTTCTTATAAAATGCTCCGAAAAAAAATATAAATTTAAACCGCTGCAGTTCCATGATGATGATAGCTGAGCAACTCTGTCTGCAGAGGACGATCGTTTGATAGGAGCAAAAACATCAGAAAAGGCGATATTGTCAGCAGCATTTTGTTACGTTGCACAAATAACAATTTCTTAGCTTTGATGGGAGTTGGCAGTTGATATCATAAGAAATGAAGTGAGGAAAAGGAGAAAAAGACATAAAAATGTCTACAGTTATGACGGCTGCCTCTCAAAAGCAGAAGCAATTTATTTAAATTCAAGGTTCAACTTTATTGCTATCATAGGCTGTATCATATAAATACTGCTGTAGCCACATACACTCAGAAACTGTTTAAACACGCCAAATATATCATGAAAAAAGAATAAAAACATGAAAAAAGGCAATAAAATAGAACAAGAATATGAAAAACTGAAGTTCTGGAAAAGTTCCAGCAAGGGGAACTTTCAGAAATGTAGTATTTTACTTCTATAAAGTTGGGGGATTCACACAAGACAGATTAAAAAATGTAGCGGTCGATATCTGTGCAGTCTAAATATCAAACCATTTAGACCTTAGTATAGGTCAAGCAATATAAAAAAAAACACTGGATCCAGTGTTTCCCTTCTTATAAATTTGTAGTTTATAAGCCTAAGATGAGATAACCCTGATGATATTGCTATGACCATTTTCTTATACTTGCTGTGTAAACTGCCCCTTTAATGAAGTAGCTTTAATAGGCTCAGTTTAACCAAAATTCCTCTCATTATGGGCTCTTGCTTGCCTTCAAATAAAGTGGTACCTATGGACAGCTGTAGCTTACCCTCTGTAGCTCTATACTGTAGCTCTTGTCTGCAGCCTCCTTTGCAGGGTTGTAATACAGTTCTTGCCTCACACGCAGCCATCTCCACGTTCCTCGCAATGTAAATCTGTCAGTAAAATGCTGAGCCACTGGCTCACAGGGGGGGAAAAAAAAGAGACCTCACATTTAATATTCAGGTCCATAAATAATCTCTCTGTTGCTGTTTTTTATGTCCAAGCTGGAGATGTGTCCCCGATGCCAGAGGAGGAAGAAATGAAGGCTCCACAACTTTGGTGGAAACTCAAGTTGTGCATAATGAACAGATTCATTACAGGGGAGAATTATCTTAGCCAGACATACTTCATGTGCACACACACACACACACACACACACACACACACACACACACACACACACACACACACACACAGGGTCTGATTGTATTGGTTTGTAATTGTATGCATGTGTTAAAGATTTGCAGAAATTATCCGTACTTCACTTTCAGCTGAAGTACAAATTGTACGCAGTTAAGAGACATAGACAGAGATTTATGTAATCACATTTTTGGGAAGGGGAATGCAATTATCAAATTAATTGACACAATGAAAGAGGAAAGCTTGATAAAAGATGATATGATGTTTAACCATGATATTTCTATTCACAACAAACTGTGATGTATTGGATAATATTCATATAAATGAGGCGTTTAGGGATGAATGGGAATTCTAAGATTACAGAGGTTTTACTTGTCAATAATAAAATACGGGGCAGATTTCATTTCATTCATCCTTTATG
This sequence comes from Chaetodon trifascialis, assembly GCF_039877785.1. NCBI lineage: Eukaryota > Metazoa > Chordata > Actinopteri > Chaetodontiformes > Chaetodontidae > Chaetodon > Chaetodon trifascialis. The sequence continues at coordinate 2,460,776 of NC_092079.1, read as the reverse complement.
TGACTGTAAACACATTTAATTTCATCTTTTTTTACGTCAAAGTAAGCTTCAGCCCACGTTCCCACAGCAATAATTTTCATACAGTAAGAGTATGTGAGTGTAAACAAACAGAGAAACAAAATAAAGGCATATATTTTTAATTTGCAAGTCTTAAGGTTATATAATAACAACAGCTTTACACCCATCTATCATCAATATCTGAATTTGTAGTTGGTTACAACATCAAAGAGAGAGCGAGAGAGAGCGGTGCAGCAGCCTCCCCAGATTTTATGTTGCATTTTAGCACCTTGTATTTTTGGTGCTGAACCTTCAAGACATACTTCATCCAAGAAATAAAGCATTTTTTTTTATTGACATGTCATGATTTTTTTTTTTTTTTTTGAAAGCAGCAAAGCACCACTGTGATACACTGTTAAATCAGAAATGGACAATAACTTCAATCCCTTCCTCTCGTCCCTTCAGGTCCACTCATGCTTCTCTCTCATTTGTTCATTCATCTCTCCATCTTCTTTCTCCCTCTCTCGCTCCCTCCGCATTCCCACCTGCCCGTCAACAAACCAGTAGAGGAAAATGAATAAATGACACGGCGGGAAGAAGGAGAAAATGAAAGAAATTAAGAGAGGAGATCGAAACAGTAAAGAATGAGAATTAAAGAAATAAAAAAACACATTGTTCTCCCCTTTTTTCCACTCCTATAATTGTCATGCTCTTAGTCTGTAATCTCCCATGGGTAATCATAGAATAAAATGGATTTTTTCCTCATTTTCCTGAATAGAAACGGCATTGACCTTATCATCCTTTATCCAACAGAATAAAAGGTTTTCCTCTTCATCTTTGGGAGATGCTGATTAGCTTCTTTATTCACAATAAAAAGAACACACACATCACCACACATTTTGAACCCTTGAGGATAGAGCTGTTAACCACATTTGTTATCATTTGCATACAGTAAAGATGGTTAATGTGCATATCAGGAAGAATTATTATTATTATTATTATTATTTTAAATGCAGATGAATAAGATGAATACTTAATATCAGTACATTGATCATTTCCAAGTCACTTTTTTGATGTCTCTTAGCGTACCACCTGGACAGGTATTACTGCATTTATTGGTTTATTATACTATGTATGATATTAATCTGCCACATTTCAAGTCTGACATAACAGTCCTCACATACCAATATGTACATTGTAAAGTGAGTTTCGGCTGAAGTGATCAAAAATCAAGTGCAAAATCAACTGAAGCCCATGTCTCTTCAGCAGAGTTGGACTAATTACGTTTGTATCTTGCAGTCTTTTTGAATCTTAGTTTCCACAGGCAGTGTCTCTTGCTGAGCTACAGCTGGGGAGCAGTAACAAAACAGAATTTTGTAATGAAAAGTGAACTTTTGAATTTATTTTTGCTCAAACAGTATAGAATTGGATTTTACCCACCATCATTTCCACTGAAATTGCTTTAAGTGGGAATTCTCTACAGCCAGTATTAACAGGGGAAACAATGAGAGTGACCAAGAATGCTTGAAATGTGCGTATCCCAATACTTAATTCTCAAAAGGGTATTTGAGTGTTGTTTTAAAGCATACTTGAAAAATCTTTTAACATTGCTTTAAATATATATCGACTCCACTGGGATTGGCAACACGCTAAATCTAACTTCATGCAACTTGGTATGGCACACAACTTTGTGAAGGAGGAGAAAATAAATCAGCGGCCACTTCTCACAATGCGGTCACGCTGAGAGCTTGCTGACTGGTGATTGGTGCAAAGTCACTCTTAGTCATTCGCTGTGTGAGCAGTTTACGCATACATTAGCACAGATGCAATGATGTAACCAGAAGTTTTGGTAAGCGCTGAACTATATTTGTCCTTTATATGGCTTTATACAGTGCACTGACTGTTCTTAGAAACGTGGGACATCTGCTCACACAAACTCGCTCACTTCTCAGCATATTTTGAGCCTCTCATGGCCAGGAGCCAGAAGAAACCATTGCTGCACCTGTCCTGGCAATCATTGGTTACTGCTGTAAACAACCAGCTACAGCCAAGTAACATCAGGCATGCCAGAGCACTAATGGGCTCATGGTAAGGTGGCAATCATGGGCAGTATTATCGCTATCAGACATGATTCTTATCCCTGACATCTGCCCTGTAGTATAATATCACCTGGAGGCAGGTGGAGGAGCTGTGGGGAGCTCCAGCTCATTTCACTGTAAGCAGGAGTGAGAAAAGGCGGAGGTGGGGGCAGGGGGCTCTCCTCAACAACATCCAAGTTCACAATAATCCTTCGCCTTAACTCAGGTCACCAGTGTATGACAACCAGCAGGTCATAATAAGTCTATTTCTGCCCTTCTCTCAACACAACACGAGCAGAATCCCATAACAAGCTCATTTCCATAATGGAAGACTTTATGGTTGTGCTGGGAGAATGACAGCAGGCATTGTGCCCTTCTGTCTTTGCACCAGGAAAGGCGTCTCCTCATCTGTGTATTCTCGGTTTGGGTTTTAATGCGAAGGCAGTAAAGTGATGATTAACATTTTACACTGAGGCGGGTTAAGGACATGGAGCAGATCCTGAAGGACACCAGCTACCTGCAAAGAGGGGAAGTGGAGAGGAGATAATGCCACAATGCCACTCCAATGTCACAACACAGCTGGAATTACGTCTTTGCATTTAACTAACACATTTATTAGTTATTCATATTTTCATTAATTCTCAATTAATCGTTACTCAAGTGTGTCTTGATTCTGCTTGTTTTGTCTCACAAGCAGTCAAAAACTGAATGTGATGCTGACAACGATGATGGATTTTGATCAATTTCTGGGTCAACGGTCAGAGGGTATGGAGGGTAAGGTGATTGGGGAAGGCCGGAACACACTGGGGGCTTCTGCTGGGCAGATGGGGAACGACAGGTGTGTTCTTTAAATAGGGGAAGCAAAGAGAGCGGGGCTGCAGCCAACATGACAAATAGACTATCAGTCAAAGTTTCTCTCCTCCTGGTTTGATTCCACGTTGTGCCGCCACGCGCATCCCATAGACTTTACACTGGGACACCACACGTACTACTTATAGCTTTTCATAGCATGCCGAGGTGCTCACAATGCCAATGCTTAAATGCTGATGTTCAGCAGGTCATGCCTTTATGTGCTTAAACGCATAAAGGCATCGGTTTTTCAGGTAATTTAACACATTCTAGTATTGGACACATTTAAATCAGCACAGCTACCGAAGCAGCTACCGACACACTTAAATGATGATGAGCTGTAGAGGAGTCGAAAAAAAAAAATAAATAAAAAATAAAAAAAATAATATATATATGTGTGTGTGTGTGTGTGTGTGTGTGTGTATGTATATGTATATGTATATAGGCATAATGGTTTGAATGAGTGATGTAATGAACAAACCCTCCTGATTAGCCCATATGGTGTGTTTAATCCATGTGATATGAGGATGGTAGATAAGATCTGTTAAAGCATGCCGTGGTGTGTGTGTGTATTCCAGCCAAATGTCTTCCTCTCATGATGACACTGTCCTCAGCTCACTTTTACCTCCGGCTTAATGGCACCATTTCATGGCCATTTACCTCTGCTCATGTGGTCCCAGTGAGTCATTAGAGCAGATTTCTGTGGAGTCACAATCGAGTTATCCTTAGGGGAGCACATGACACTTCAAACACAGCAAAGTGGCACGACGCGGGGGTAATCGTGGCTCGCACCAGCACTTGGCAGTGAGAAACACAATATCAGATGCAGATTATGATGTAGAGACCACAAACAATATGTCCTGCTCAGCCAGCACTGCTGGAGTCAAAATGGTGACTTTTTTACAGGGCCAGTCATTTATTTATGAGTGTTTGGATGAGCTTGGCCCCTTCCCCAGCTCAACCTGATTTTTTTATCGTCAGTTTATTTCCCCAAGGATGGAGGGAGGGATGAATAGGGGGACAGAGGACTGAAGGGTTCTCTGTGCACAAGACCCTGGATTTAAGTGGCTGGTCAGCACATTTTGCATGATAGATGAGGACCAGAGGGACAAAGCACTCATTGTTAATTTTTGCTGTTTGCTCTGCACACATGGTCTGTAGCCTGGTCCTGCATTTATTGTGAAAAGCTGCAAGTCCAGGAAGGCATGGAGCTGATTGCCTTAGTAGTTCAAATAGTGATGGTGCATTAAAAATCTCAGTCATACTTGCAGTAGGTTTGAATTTGGGGGTTTTTCTGTCCCATGTCAACAAAAGAAAAGATGCAGCTTCCACATTAATTTAAATACCTCTCGCTCTGTCTGCCAGTGTAACGTCATTAGCTGCACCAGGATCAGTACCTGCGATCTGTCACAGCTTTATGCCACTGTGCTGCCTTGATGAATGTGTGGACTTGCACTTTATGTTACATAAAGTTGGTGAGTGAGTTATGTTGTCATTGCTCTAGGAAGTCAAGCGGGCCCATCCCATTCCTGTAAAATGAGCTTCAAACACCTATCCAAGGCATATCCCAAATAAATCGAAAGCCGTTTGGAGTACATGCATGGTATTTTGAAATATAGCACTCTGAAGTTTTATCCCCAGTAGTCACAAGCTACTAGCATTGAGTAATAGAAGTGTGAACACGCTGAAGTAGAAGGTTTTTATTTCCACCTAAGTGTTTTTTGGGGGGGTTGGGGGGGGCGAATAAATGCCTACAGAGGATTATTTGTGGGCCTTAATAGCTGGAAAACACAATAGGACCACAAATACCAATACCAGAGAAATTAATATTTTACATATGCTTCTCTTGGTATGCCTTTGGTGTTCCCTGAAAAATGCCATTTATTAAATTTATCTAGTATAATAATTGCTGTACTGTAATGTTTATTATTGTAGAAAGAAGTGGATGGAGAGGTTGGAATGAGATCAAACCCAGGCCGGGTCAACACGTGCATGGAGGTCGTCCAGTCCTCATTCACACAGTCCCGTAGGTGCACGGTGCTGAGGACAAACTCCAAACTGTGGACCCTGAAGAGGTGCGCAAGGATGAGTGAGCACCCAACAGTCAGTGCTCTTGTGTTCATCAATTTACCAAGCTTGCACAAGACTCTCTCACCCTCACTCTCTTGCACTATGTCATCAGCATCCAGATTCCGATTATCGCAATCATCATCATCATCTTCTGCTTCTGTATCATCTGTCGTGCTATCATTTTGTAACTCCTCCTTGGGGCAAGTAGCAATATAGAAGTGGAATGTTGCCATGCAGAGAGTGCTATAGAGAAAACCAATGGTTATATCCTCACAGACTGGACTGTTTTTGTAATCCTACACTAACATTTAAAGTGTGTTTTAAAGCCTTTTGCAAAGAAGAAATTCCTTTTCCTGCTCCTTTTTTGCTCCAATTTGCTCTGCTTTCAGTGTTTGCCGCTTGAATCTTTACTTTTATTTGCATCAGCTTCCTTTCTCATCTGAAGCTTTCCCCCAAGCTTTTCAGAAAGGCCTATATTTTTGCATTTGATTTTTGCAAAAGTTCATCCATGCCAGTCGATCCCCGTATGAGGAAATGTATTTGACCACAGTGAGGTTGTGTGCAGAGTTTCTAATTAATGCTGGTCCACGTGTACAGGAAGTTTTCAACGTCCCAGACAAATGGGAGAAATTCTGGTCACATATTATTTGATTATGATTATGTTGACTATGTTTTTGTGGCAAAAGGGGATAACAATTTTTGAAATTGGTCCAGTATTGAATGAGAGTGCAGCAGCCACACTGTATGTCCACTAAAAGTACTTATTTTGCCTCCAACAGACCTTTTTGTTAAAGGGTAAGATCCTTTTTGTTCAACCAGAAACAGCCACTATATCTCTGTTGAGAGCAACCCTGGTTTGGTTGAAAGTAACTCTTAATTTGCTGAATCAGGAGAGGAGCGCAAGATAGGGTGTATGTCAGAGAAGCAGGAAGGGAAACAGCATGTAGACCTGGAATATTTCCACAAGTCCAGAATTATTTTCATTGCACATTATGACTGAAAGATTTTAATATGTCACAAGCAACCTGTGCAAGTGACCTCATGCCAACTGTTTGTCAAGGCCCATGTGGTTGTGCTACCTTTGGCTAAGAGTGAAAAGCCCTTACTAGTTTGTGTTGTTTTTAGGTAATGATGTTCATATCGAATTTCTGATATTTTACCTTGAGTGTTAATAACATATCCACAACGTAGTCACAGTACATTCATCACATGCGCTGCCTTATGCTGCTTATGTTTTATTGTCACTCTAAAGGAGCATAGTGTGTTATCACTCAGATTGGGAATACTGATACTGCATATCACAAAACAATCTTCAAATTAGGGCTTTATACATACTACTGCTCTACCATTGCTTGTGTGCCATGGTGACTTAGAGCAAAAAATATGACTTCAGTCATCAAATGTGCTGAGCCAGAGTCTGGAGAAACTCTGATGCTGGTATCTTCTTCATATTTTTTGGCACTTGATCAAGATATCATACCCTTAGTGTTAATGATTTCATACACTTCATATGCTACTTGACTATGTTGATGTGTCAGTGTTACTTAAATTAATCATAACCTACAAAGTTCATTAATTTCACTAAACTTAGCTGGTGCAGCCATTTTCCATACTGCACCCCCTCACTAACGTGGGTGTGTGGTATCCCCTGTTCACCAGTGATTTTTTTGATACACATTTTTTAATCAATTTGCCACTTTATTCTCAGAGAATGAGTTTTTTTTTTGTCATAAATGTGTGACTTCTGAGGTCTATTTTATTCTATGTTATTATTATTGTTGCCTACAATGGCCCTTATACATACAAAGATGTGTGCTGTAAGAACAAATGTTTACATATTCACAATCCAGTGTGCTTGACAGCTGCTTCTACTGTATATTACAACCTTATAATAAACTGCTACAACCTGATTATCAATTCAGTTCACTGACCTCAGTCTGTTTACTGTGTTTCTACAGCAAAGGTTTGAATATGAAATTTGAGCTGCATTCAGTGTGGAGTCCACAGACCAGCAGAGACCATCTTCATTGATTGAATTTAAAATAATATAAACTATGCTTCTTATGACACAGAACAGTCAGACACAAAATATTGTTTACTACTGTATCTAATAACTTCTATTACTCACACAATGTTAACAACTTAAAATCAAAGTAATACATGTAAACAACATGCAAAATGCAATGCTTGCAATGATGCTTATAAATCCCAGTGAGGCTGAACAGAGAAAATGCCTTCCATGATCAGTCACTGATGCACCATTCTGCCAAAATTAAGTCCTGTTGTTCTGTTGTGATTTTTGCATTACAGGAAATGACAAATCAACAAATGATTAGTATATTTTAATAATTATAATAATGAAACAAATTGGTGTCTCCAAATTTCAGCACACTTTCTGGTGAAAGCTGTGCTAGTTGCTCAGCCTCTAATATTTTCCTCACAGGAGCTCTGAATAAGTCCTTCAAACTTTCAGGATTCAAATGATACCTCCCACTGCCATTTTGGGTGCAGTGTTGCCCACTGAGGCTTCAATTGAGCTTCTGTTAATCAAGGTTACAGTTCTGTTTAGATATGTACCTGTGGACACATGTCTTTTCTAGGGAACCTGTTCTCCAGGATGATTTATTTTGCAAAATAAAAAAAAAGCAAATGGCCTTTATCTTTTCGGGTGTAAAGCTTGATGACTGGCTGATGATTCGTCTCCCGGGGACCAGTTCCTGTTGTCACCATTGGTCAGGTGGTGATCTTCTTGCATGTTTTTAGTGGGGGTACATTTAATGGAGGATACCCCAGGTGAGCACGGGGAGAACATGCAAACTCCACACAGAAAGGCCCCTTTTTCCTCGAGCAGCAGACACTGAAGGCATGGTGGAGGACATGCCACCAGCACCCACAGCGGGATTCGAACCGGGACCTTCTAGGGGACCGTGCCACCTGTAAGTAGAGATCTGATACTTTTTTGATCAAGAAAAAAAAGCCAAAAATCTACCGACTACCTCCATTGGCATCGATGAACCTTTAATCTATCTTTATTGAGAGCTCTCTCTTTTAGTGCATTATCTTTGATTGATGATGAGTTCTAGTATTTTATAAAGAGAATTATCTGATATGTATATATATTTTATCTGGAAATGTTGGAACTTGGTGGACATTATTCAGGTCTGCGTAGTGTCTGCTGCGTTCCTCACAAGCTGGGGATCCAGAGGTGGGGCACTCAACTTGACTTGAGTCTTTCTTGACGAACACTGATCAAAGATTGTTACTATTTGCAACCCAGGTCGCAAAGGTTTGATGGCAAGAAGTGCTCCAGCCAATCAGAACGCAGGCATGTAGTGCAGCAAGCAGGCAAGATCACAGGCAAACAGAGATAGAGAGAGAGACAGCAGCTGAAATATAGGCTGATTGGGATTGAATCCCAGGTGTGCGATCAGGTGAGTGGGCAGGTGAGCGTGGCTGGCAGGGGAGTGAGAGTGGAAAAGTACTGGACAAGCATGTGAACGGATGAAGGAAAATAGCAGAAGGGAGAGACTCAATACACTGTGACACCAGTATTACTTTTAATTCCCAATATCTGCTGTATTAGAAGCTGTGTGTTACATATTCATGACTTGAGACAGATAACTCAAAAGGACTTGACGTCTTTTATTACACATTTGCATTTTCCTCGATACTGAGAAGTTGTACCGGTCCGTGGGTCATTCGGTACCGGGCTGCACAGAAAGAATAAATAACTTACATTATTTCCGTTTCATTTATTATCTGAGTCTGAACGATGCTTTATTTTGAAAAATGAGGTTTCCTTCCGGTATATCTCGGTCACGTGACACATTGCCGCTGAAATTTTACAGTCAAGCTAGCAAAATGAGCAAAAAACAGACATCGTTAGAAAGTTTCTTTGCGAAGGGAAAAAGGCCCAGTGAGGAGGCAGAGGATGAGCCTACGACTTCAAAGAGAAAGAAAGCTGCATTTAACAGACAGTACCAGGAGTCCTACTTAAAAAATGGATTTATCGCGGGTGAGGTGATTCCCACGCATCGACTTGCTAATGAGGCAATGAAGCCTTCAAAACTGCTTCGCCACTTGCAGACCAAGCACCCTGCATTAAAAGACAAGCCTTCGGAATTTTTTGAAAGAAAAAAGCGGGAACAGGAAGGACAGAAATGTTAAGGGCCAAAAATTACTAAGGGCCACCACATCAACAAATGTGAGTGCACAGAGAGCATCATACTTGGTGGCTAACCGTATTGCTAAGGCTAAGAAGCCATTCACTGTTGGTGAAGAATTGATCCTGCCCGCCACTAAAGACATTTGTCGTGAACTTCTAGGAGAGGATGCGATTAAAAAGATAGCACAGGTGCCTCTGTCGGCTAGCACCGTTACTCGGCGCATTTAAGAAATAGCAGAAGACATTGAGACACAATTGCGTTAAAGTGAGTTAGATTTTTCATGCACTTTTTACTAATTTTTGTGGTGTATCTGTTCATGTTTAAATGTTACCATAGCGACCAGAGAACATTAGGGGGCAGAGCATCGATTTATAAAGAGAGCAGAGGGGCAGACAGTCGTATCATTTTATTATGATGTATTTATCTGCCACACCTCAATGGCCGGTCCGTGAAAATATTGTCTGACATCAAACCGGTCCTTGGCGCAAAATCCACAAAGAATGTTTGAATGTGTCTTTTTAGCTAGCTTATGGACTGGCCAAATGTTAGAAAGAAAGCTAATGTAAAATTTAAGCTACTTTAGCCTTCGAATCAATTATGCATTTTATTGAGAGGACATAGCGTAATGCTTACAATTGGGGCCATCTCACCGGCTAATATGACTAAATGGTTATGTGTTTGTAACGCCAGTCTTCTGATGACATGCCACTGAACCCCTTCTCTGGTGTTTTAAGAACAGAACATTAATTTGTATAGTGTCTCTGCTCTGTTACAATCTACTTGCTGCCAGTGTTCTTGCAGCTGTGTAAAAAAAAAAAAAAAAACAACCTATCCACTCGAGACCAAAGTTAAGACTTCAGACTTGTCACGCGCGTGTGTGACTTCCCCCCACCTCTGCGGCACACAGGCCGGACGATCTCATCAAGAAGGTAGGCCAAAAAGTCGATATGTTACTCGATAGTGCTTGTGAAGCTTAAATACTGTGAGCGCAAACTAATTACGAAAGGAAACTCAGAGGAGCATTTCAACATTCTGATCGATCTTCAGATCTGGATTTTGATGCTTTATTTAGTGGTTTCAAACTGAAACTGTAAAATTGTGGGGGACAAAAATATGGTTTTGCAAAGTGACAGCGGCATGTCCCCACATCCTCAGTAGAAATTACTTGCTTTTAATTGCTTTCTGCATAGCTGCAGGGATGGCATATGTGTGTATATATTTTTATTTAGCACAAAACATAACAGGAAATTAAATACAGACATGACTGATCATACACACACACTGAGCCAAGCATTACAGCACTAAGCCTCTAAAATTCAAGTATGTGAGTGATGCGACACTGTGTTGGCCATTTGTAAAGTTCACTTTGTCTTTTGCTTACATTTGAGAGAGGATGACCGCTTGATACCAAAGACTTTCATGAGTTCATACACACACACACGCTACACACAGTACAAGTGTGTCAACTGCTTGTGTCCTCAGTATTTGGAGACAGTCTGCCGTCAGCAGACATCCATTGTGCTGCAGCGTCCATCATCAAGCCTCCTCACAGCTGCAGGCTGCTGCTCTGTGCCCAGTGTGACCTCTGAACTCCAAGGTGATGGGAGAGAAACTCTGCCAGAGCTTTGGAAGAGAGTATCTGGGACAGCTTCAAAACAGGGAATTTGCCAAATGTTTCTATCAGAGCGGTTGAATCAGAAGTTGAAATGGTCTTGATGGCATTTAATTAGTCCTGCTATAAATGTGCAAATCTTTGTTTATCTGATGTGATGAATCTATCCGATTTTATAATCACAGTCTCAATTAGAGGCTGCATCCGAGGAACGCAGACATGCTTGCAGTTGTTAAAAGACGTTTTTTTTTTTTTTTTTGGATCAATTATGTTCATTCATTCATTTTGACAATACAGCTACTGGAATAGATTAGTGATGAATTGCCATGGATGAGTGTATGTCTACATACAATCCTACAATTCTGCTAATCAAGTAAAGTTATCAAACTTTTAAGCATTTCTGAAAATGTAGGAAGCTTACAGGATTCAAAAAGTCAATGTGAATACGACGTCACAAAATATTTGCATAAATCGTTGTAGAAAGTGTCTAATTATTTGTGATAATTATAAAAAAAAACTTGAATTAAGGGAGGCATGGTGGCGCAGCAGGTACTGCGTGTGCCTTACAGCAAGAAGGTCGCCGGTTCGATCCCCAGGTCGGGCAGGGCCCTTCTGTGCGAAGCTTTCCCGTGCATACGTGTATGTTGCCCTGCAATCGACTGGCAACCGGCTCAGGGTGCACCCCGCCTCTGGCCCATTGACAGCTGGGATAGGCTCCAGCCCCCCGCGACGGGTATAGAAAATGGATGGATTTGAATTAAGGTAACTGAGAGGAAATATTGGGGATAAAAATCTTAATTCATCTTAATCTTTATCTTAATTGTGTGGGAGTTTGACTTCTAAATATATGCAATTATAGTGTTCTTCTCTCCCGAATCTAAACACAATGTCATATCTTTATTTGCCATAAACACAATCATCCACTGCCCTTGATCATATCCTGGCTGCCATGGGCAGATATTAGTTTTTAAAATGTGACATCAAACATCAAAAAAGTTAACTTTTCACTGAACTTAATCTGTAATCTCAGATCGCTGTTTGCTGATTGGTTGTGTTGCTCTTTTGTCTCAGACAAATCAGAGAGTGTGTCTGTTATTGAAATCCAATTAAAATCCCATCTCTGGAAAAACAGCTGTTCACCAAAGCCAAGTAGTGTCAGGGGGGAGGAGAGTTCCAAAGGCAGATCAAATGTGTGTTGAAACACTCATATGGACTGTCAATGTGGTTTCAAGCAATGGCACAGTTTTCAGCATAGTGACTAATGTTAGATGGTTGGATTTCTCAGAAGAGTAAAAAAATCTAGGGCTATTAAAAGGTATTGATGATGCCCCTTTAAAGACTGCAAAGAATTCTCACAAACAGAGCTTTTAGCTCTTGCCCAAGACACAACCTGGAGGTATTTCTGCTGTTCCCCCAACTGTAAATGCTTCTTTTCTAAAGCAGGGTTTTAAATGCATCTCTGTCCATTGTACACAGTCAAGTGCTCGTGTCAGTCAGTCAGTCAGTCAGTCAGGCAGCACGTAGTCAGTTGTGTGTCGGTTTTGTCTTGTGGAGCTAACACTGAATGACGGCGGCCTGCTTTAGCCTTGATGGTGTTTCTCCTCCCTCCTGTCACCGTCCATTTGATGGGCTCAATTCAGTGAACTCTCCAGGCAAAGAACGAAGCTCACAGAGACCGCAGGCTGAATGATGTAGCCATTCAGGTGATTGCATCAATAGGCGGCAGAGAACAATTTTCAAGCCTCACTCCTGTAGCACAAAATGAAACCATTACTGCCATTGGTAGCCCTTTGTCCAGAAACTGGAATCTAAAGCACAGAGGGTGCTGACAGTGATTGTTATACCTACTGCATTTTCCACATGACCTTACCTCATTTAAGACTCAATAACTTGAAATTAAAATGAAAGTGGGAGTTATTACAGAGAGTCATAGTCTGTCATTTGCTCACCGAGTGGGAATCAGTGGTGGTGGAGTCAGATCTGGGCTGTATCTGAATTATCTAGGCTGCACATTTTTGAGAAAGTAACTGAATACACATATATTATTCAGAAATGAACAGATATCTGAACACATCTGAATAGCATCTGAATTTGTGCAGGAACTGCCAGCCCAATATATCTTGGAATTACGTCCATATTGGATGATTCTGCAGATCGTTTACAGGCAGTGCCAATGCAGGAAGTAGTGTTAGTAGTGCAAGCCGCAACCTCTGGCTGTTGAAAAATGACGCCAATGTGGAAGTTCCTCAAAAAGCCACTTGAGACTAACCCCAAAAACGAGTCAATTCCCATGAACCCCCATAATAAAATGCCCAAATTTACAGCAGATAAACATATTCACAGCCTAGCACAAAAACAGTCCCTATAATTAATTTTCCCATTAATGACAATTGTACAGGGGATGGATTTTTTTATAACTCACTCATTTAAATAATATTAAGACATGCATATTTAAGGACAAGGCCACATTTAGTCACAGCCAGCCGCTAGGTTTCAGCAACCAGATTTCATTTGGCCTGCCTCATCTCCACCCACACTCCACCTCTGCTCATTATTAGATTATCCTTGAGTTAGGTGGAGTTACATGTACAAGTGATTTAAGAGAATTTGTGCTATTCACCAATTTTCTTACTTACAACCACTATTACCAAATTTCTTTGAAAGGCCCTATTGGCGCTGATGAATCGGTTGACCTATAGTATTGACTACAGCCGATGATTAAATCTCACAAACGCTCACCTCATGAAAAGGTTCATCAGGCTAAAGTGAGCGTTGTTATTTGCTGTTAGTCAGGATTTTGCAGATGTGTCTTACATGAATAATATCAGAGCAAGTAGCTAATTCAGTCTGACTTGACTCATGGAGCAGATTTGTATGTAATATTCAGGTTAATCTGTAGTAGGATCAGACTTATTGTTCTTATTGAAAGGAAAAGCTACCTCATAAATGTTCCATTTGTGACGTTTCCTGTTCTATTTAAATTCAGTCAGTTTTAATGTCTTAACATGACCCCCCTCTCTGTGAAGATATCAAGATTGATGGCAAACTTTCAGAGGACAGTCACAGCCTGATACAAGACCTGTCAACCCTCCCATTCTTCCCAGGATTCTCCTGTAACTTACCCTCGTCTCCCACTGTCCTCACTTAACTGTAATGTTGATTGGATGTCTGCTAGAGAGAGGTGGATGAAGGTGAGAGGGATGGAGTATCTGCCAAAAGGCAAAGGATTTGTGCAGATCTGCATTTGTTTCTCTGCATTTATGATATACATATGTGACAAGGATTCTAGTGAATCACATGGAGGGAAAAGCAACAACCGTTCCAAGTATAAGTGTGCCCAAGAGGTGCAGAAACATGCTGAAACAAGACTATATTTATATTATCTCTCCAATTTCTTTTCCCACAATTGAAGCATAATGTGTAAGCTAAATTTGTGTTTGCATTAGATAATGCTGGGATGATAACAGAATTAAATCAGGTATCTGACTCTGACCACCTCATTGTAGTCACTTAATGTAAGAATGAGTTAACCCAATCCTCGCTGCTCTGATATTTTAAAGCAAGTTGTTGCCCAGTGGTGATTTTAGGATTTATGGGTATGTAGACAGCTCAGAGCGGGGTGCCAGAATATGTCTCGGTCACTCTCCACCACCATTGGAAGTGTCTTCCCTTTTGACCTTGGGGCTTCCAGGCTTCCTTATCATGGAATTCAAAAATTTTGCATTGAGAAACTGAGCCATGTTTCTTTATATAATAAAGCTGATTTGTATTTTGTATTCCTTTTTATTGTCCATTTGTTATTTTTCTACATCTCTTTCTTCATTCTTTGTTATTGCTATTATTGCTGTCTGTAATCAATAAAATCTTATATTGATGGAAAGTGACAGCAGGAGTAAGCATTCCAATGTTCCTATAATTATACTTTTTTTCAAAATGGCAAATAAAAATCTTGAATTACTCATCAGTGAGGAAATCTGCATGTGTCCATCTGTTATGAACTCTTAGATGTTTAGTTCCTTCAGAAGTCTGTCAAATCTGTCTGTCTGTATAAAGGCTACTCCATGGTTGGTTTGACTGTCTGTCTCTTGTTGACCTATTGAAAAAATGTATCATTATTGTCTGAACTATTGATGTGGTTGCAGAAAACCTATTTATTGATCACATAGTACAAAGAAATGAGAAAACTCAATGACTTTTCCATCCATAGAAGTCCATCCTTCTGTCAGGTGAAATAGAGAAAGACAGGCATGTTAGCATGCGATCAACTGCAAATAGGAGTATCAGTTACACTTAATTTTGCTTTACATACTGGTTAATTGTGCTCTGAGGAGCATGCCGGAGTGCAAGATTTCAATGTCCCTGCCAAATTGGAGAAATTCCAATCAAATATTATTCGTGTTTATGGACCCCATTTTCCCATGTTTTTGTGTCTAAGTGACTAATGGGGCCAATGATTTTTCAAAGTGGTCCACTATTGAGTGAGAGCACTGCAGCTGGCAGCCACGAAACAGGCTGCTATGTAATCCCACTGTGCATTTGTGCACCATCAATGTCAATCCACTGAACGTGTTTTTGTCACTGACAAGCTCAGATTTTTATTCTAAGAGTCTGACAGCATTATAGAAAGGATTCCTATGGACAAAGACCTTTTTGTCAAAGAGCATCAGTTAATCAATCAATCAATCAGAAAACTCTCCAAAATTGTCTTGGTTTGTCTTTTACTATTCCAACAATCTACAGCAACTCTGGTCTGTTTGAAATAAACTCTTAAGTCACCAAATCAGGAGAGGAGTACAAGAGAGGGCAGACATCGTCATCATCATTACCAGATAAAAGACACCCTGCTCCAAGTGAGCATTGATGAAGTGACAGCTGGTTTTCAGTCATTCAGCACATTGACTGAGTGATGACCTTGATGGGCTGTGTGTGTGTCTGTGTATGCAAATTATCATTTTGACTGATATACGTACCAGTCAATAATATTGGTTAATGGTTAATGGTCAATTGCTCAATGGTTGACTGTTAATATAAATGGTTAACCATTGACATCCATAGGTGTGATCCTGTGCATTATCTAACCTGCTAGCTAATTATCATGCCTTTCTCAAAATGCACTCAAGTTACGCAGGTATCTAGCTCGCATTGAACAAAAATTAACATTAGCAGGCCGTAACTAACTTGGTATCAGGAGGAGTGCAGCTTTGGACAAGTTCTTGCCAGAAAGTAGAATGTTTGTAGACAGCAAGAAGTCCCTACCATTGCTCCTGTAATTCAGGACTGGCAGGCAATTCCACTTCCAGAACTTGTGCCCATGTGTGCAAACCTGTGACACATGGTCCAGTCAGCTGAACTAGTAAATCAACTGCAATTCAATGTCAATAATCAAATTCAGTCAAAACCTTTATTGTTGCGTCACATTTATTCAGGTGTAAAAATTTGTAAAATCATTGTGCGCTCACTGTAGAGGTAATAACAGAAAATAAATAGCATAGTAAATGTAAAAAGGTGAGATCAGAAGACTGTGATAAAATCAATAAAATAAGAATATGCCAGCATTCAGTCATAAGTGTACATGATGACTACGAGCTGTAATTTACAGCAGGTTAGTATGTACATGCTATCAATGCAAGTATGCACTAATTTAGCATTTGTGCAGGCCCTCATTTTGGCATCAAATGATAAGAGGCATTAAGTGCAGTGCCTTGTGGAATGAGTATGGTGATTTCTAGCAGGACAGTTATTTATGAGTGTTATTTGGCAGCCTTCTGACTAGCTCTGTGAGGAACTGCTTGTTGCTCAGTGAGTTGTGTAATTTTTTGTGGGAATAGAGTAGATGAAACTAGGAATGTAAACTCGATGGTTGTATTACCTCTTTATTTAAGTTTCACCTGAAAAAGTGGAACATCACCACATTCAGTACCCGTCTGGGGGTCACTGTAATTGCACTTCTTGATAGGTCACTGGAGAGAAAGTGGCCAGTGAGGCTGGTCAATGAGGTCACCTTCAGCATTGACTTGCTCATGTCCGGGGAATGAGGGCATGTCACAGGCTGGGAGTTGCTGTGGGTCATTAGACAAGCCATGGGCTTGGCTCATGGGCTGGCGCATCCCCACATCCTCATGTATGTCCAGTACAAGTTCCTCAAGTCAAATAACAGGGAGTCTGTCAGTGACGTTCTGAAATGCACCACCAGCTCTGTGCGAAGAAAAAATATGTGAAAAAATGTGTGAAAGTTATCAATAATGGGAGACTTGAATTAGACATCAGAAATGTCCGAAGCTAGTTTGTATACACAAAACAAGTCAATTCAATTCAATTCAATTCAATTTTATTTGTATAGCGCCAAATCACAACAGAAGTTGTCTCAGGACACTTTCCATATAGAGCTGGTACAAACCAAGCTCTTTTATCTACAAAGAAACCAACAATTCCCCCATGAGCAAGCACTTGGCGACAGTGGCGAGGAAAAACTTCCTTTTAACAGGCAGAAACCTCGAGCAGAACCAGACTCTGGGTGGGCGGCCATCTGCCTCGACCGGTTGGGTGAGAGAGGAAGAGCAAGAGAGGGAGAGACAGACAGACAGACAGACAGACAGACAGACAGACAGACAGACAGACAGACAGACAGACAGACAGACAGACAGACAGAAAAGCAGTCAGAGAGAGAGAGAGAGAGAGAGAGAGAGAGAGACAGAGACAGAGAGACAGACATGCAGTCACAGTAATAGTGACAGTGGATGTAATAACAGCAGTAGCAGTTGCAGTGGATGTCAGGCAGGGCCAAGGCAGGAGATGCAGCTGAAATCCACAATCCAGATTCAGCCACTGTCCATGGGAACCTGCAAGACGACAAAGCACAGAGACTCCGGGGAAGGAGCTAAGTTAGTAACACGCCGTGGTAGGACATGAGAGCGTGCGGATGGAGAGGGACAGAAGGACGGAGGAGCTCGGTGTATCTTTGGATGTCCCCCGACAGTCTAATCCTATAGCAGCATAACTAGGGGCTGGTCCAGGACAAGCCTGAGCCAGCCCTAACTATAAGCTTTATCAAAAAGGAAAGTTTTAAGCCTACTCTTAAATGTAGAGACAGTGTCTGCCTCCCGGACAAAGACTGGAAGATGGTTCCACAGGAGAGGAGCTTGATAGCTAAATGCTCTGACTCCTGTTCTGCTTTTTGAGACTTTAGGAACCATAAGTAGACCTGCATTCTGGGAACGCAGTGTTCGAGTAGGGCAATAAGGTACTATGAGCTCTTTAAGATAAGAAGGTGCCTGGCCGTTTATGGCTTTGTAAGTAAGGAGGAGAATTTTAAACTCTATTCTAAACTTTACAGGGAGCCAGTGCAAAGTGGCGAGTATTGGAGAAATATGATCTCGCTTCCTGGTTTTTGTCAGAACACGTGCTGCAGCGTTCTGGAGCAACTGGAGAATATTCAGAAACGAATTTGGGCAGCCTGATAGTAAAGAATTGCAATAATCCAGTCTGGAAGTTACGAATGCATGGACTAGTTTTGAGTATGAGTACATATAACATATCACATAAACACATATATCACAGAGAGGGAGACATTGTGGCCATAATGGTGTAATGTCTTGCCATTATAAAGACACATCTACCTTTTTTCCAAAGCCTCAAAGCTTGATCCTCAGCCAGTGCTCCAACTCCTACCATGGCATAATACATAATCATCCCTGTTGACATAACATTTCATTGTCACTGTGTGTGTGCAGCAGGGCTGTGCACAAAGGGCTGCAGAATGCCATGAGCAGACAAATCATTGGCCTTTAACGAGATCTGATACTGTAATCTCTAACACTGCCATATGTGCATATAGGTCATGCTGACAGTGACTCATCCATGAAGTCAGAAAGCGAAAACAAACTAACCAGGCAGATTCTTCTCCAGTTGTTGATGCTGGATGCTGCTGGATGTTTTCCTCTGGATGTTTTCCTATGAAACAAACAAATAAAAAATCCACTACCATATTTCTAATGCTTTGATTTGGCCTTTTGGCTCCATGATACTAGCTTAAAAGTTACTTTGTTAACATACTGCACATATAGCCTCAAGGAAACCAAATTACCTCACCATGCAGTACAGTTCTACAATTGCTTACTGCACCATTATGTTGCACTATTGCTTTTATTGTATTTCGCGTGTTTTGTACCACAATTAAGAGACCATCGTATAAGCTTTTAGCGGCTACGCTTTTTTCTGAAGACTGACTTGGATATGATTAACATCGAGTGTGTGATGAACAAATATGGATGCGTCACATAAGTCAAGGCCCGACATTCAAGGTAATTAAAGCTAGACTTAATGAGTGAATGGTGTTATATTGTCAATGCACAGTATCCTTAACCTTCCAATGAGCAACTCATCATTCAACTGTCTTCAGTTGTCCAGTGAGGAAAAGTTTGTGGTCTATAAAAGCAGGAATCTTTCCCATAGCAGATGAGGCCAAGTGTTATTTTCAGCCACCAAATCTTGCACATTGCAAGATTAAGGACGAGGTTAAGGGGTAGGTGCGCCGCACAGAGAATTTTGGGTCTTAGCAACTTCCAAAGAGTGATACATGGTGATGGATTAAATGATGTTGGGAGAAATTTAATTGGCAAAAATGTCCAACTCGGAAAGGCTGTATGGCTAATATTAGGCAGCTGGAGAACACAAATATGTAGATAGGTGTAGTTTTCTACAAGAGTAAAGATTCCCGTAACAAATCATCATCTTTGGACCCCTGCTGATGTAGCTGCACATAGTCTTAACTTTCATTTTACCACTCACTCTCTGGTGCCATTACTTGAGCAATTAGCCTTTGAGCTCTACAATTATTTCAGTGCACTGTTGACTTCAGACAAAGAAAAAAAAAAAGTCTTCACAGGATAGATGAGAAGCTGAGGTGTGAAATGCACAGCCTGATGAAATCTTGCTAGCAGAGGGTCAGGGCAGAGCATTTCTCAGAGGTGAGGATATGTCTGGCTATTTTGATAGTGTGCCCCTGGTATGTTCCACCTCCTGATAGTCATGTTCGTGAGGAGGATCCCTGTATTTACTAAGAGCCGGCCCGAGCAGAGCCCATGTTAAACACCACAGCACCCAGGACCCTATTACTGCTGCTGCCTCTGACCAATGATCCGCAGCAATCTTTTGTTCACAACACATTTACGCTGAATTGCTCGGTACAGGGCAATATCCAACAATCACCTACCTCCATACCTCACGGCACACACACACACACACACACACACACACACACACACACACACACACACACACACAGAGTCCCTCCAGCGTTATGTCTTCCTTCTCTTTTCTTTTCCCAAACACGTTATCTGCCCCTTGGAAAGGACTGAAAACTACTCTGCAGAGCTCTACAAACCTATCATGGAATGACAGGAAAGCAAGTACCATCATTTAGTCGTATTTTATTGGTGTTATGATCCTCAGTAATTCCAATGCATTATCATATTTTTACAAGACTTAACAAGTTGTATCATTCCACATCAATTGTTTTGCTAAAAAAAAATCCAAGGACATCTGAGATTTAAGGGTTATTATAATGTACAAAATAAAATGTTTTCAGACCCGCTTGAAGTATTAAGAGTTATATTACTATTATTATTTCACAAAGAGCTCTTGGTATAATCTGCAGTCAAAAGGCTTTTGTTAAATCAACAAAACGAAACAAAAAAGCAGGCTCAGAATGATAACTGGCAGATTTTTTTTATTAAAGAATTAATATATTTATTGGGTGCGTGACAGATTTAAAAAAAAAGCAGCAGAGAGCAGTTATTCATCATGTTTTGTTTTGCAAATGCTAAAATAATTAAATTCTGGTTAAATTAAAACAGAACACATAATACGGGATTTTGAAGAGCGAGACGCAACATTTCTAATCTTTTATTTTGATGAGACCAAGCAGTTAATGCGTCCTCGATGGTGGCTGATACTGGTGTTGGATCCTACAGCTTGGAGAGGTTAGAAATTAAAAATGAAGACTCCGAGTGGAAGGGAAGAATAACAGTTTAGTTTCCCTGATCTCAGTACTGATATGTCTATCTTCAACCTGTTGTGATCAAAGTGGAGGATAGAGTTCTGTAGACAGCGAGCCAGTTGGGAATTGCTTAAAGAGAAGTTTATTTTGGGCATCCAGGATTCCAGAAGTAAATGCCCTGATTGTTCTCCATAGTGTCAGATGACTGACAGCTGAAGCTGGATGGACTTCAGACTCTGTTTCAATCATTAGTGCAAAAGATGAACAACTGCTACAAACACCCACGCACTGCAGTGTATTTCGGCTCAATCCCACATACAGCATCCTGCTGCCAGAAATACTCACTGGACCACCAAATGTGGATTAATCTGCTGTTGAAAATACTTGCTGATACACTATTTCCTCCTGTTTTAGTAACATTTGGTAAAAACTGCAGTGACCAGATGATTTAGGAAATCGCTGAGACTTTATATGTTATGTCTGTTCCCCTAAGAACATCATTTCAATCCTGCAAAGTCTGAGGGTATGAGTGGTTTCGGTGTGATTTTCCAAATAACCAGTGATGCAGACAGAGCAGAAGTGGGTTTCCACATAATGTTTGATTCTGACCTGATGATCGGTGGTTCACCAAAACTGCGATAAGCACCTGTCACCTGCATATTTGGATTTAAATACTGTCACTGGATCCATCTTCTTTTACCATTCTGACCTTGCAATGTTTAAAATGTGTCTGCAAACAATTAACAACAAGCCTGTGGACATAAAAACTGAAGGACAAAACTTAACCATGACTCCAAAGGTGCATTTGGGTAACAAATATCCAATCATTGATCTTAAAATTCTGCTGTGTGAGCGGCTGAGAGCGAGCTGCAGCTAAAGTCATTTCTGGTGGGAGTGGGACGTCAAAGGCAGAACTCAGAGGCAGAGCAGGTAAGATGAAAACAAGATTGATTTTGCAAATGTTCAGTAATCTGGTGGATGACAGGCTTAGCAAACGGGCAGACAAGTCCAAAAATTGAGCAGTCACACAAGCAAAATTCCAAAATCAGGAGGCACAACAGACAATAGGCCCTTTTCATAGCAAACATTTTGATGTAATATGAAAAGCAGGCGATGGTGACATCTGTGCTTTTTAAACCAAAACATCAATGATGAGATTTTAGCATTTGATTTATTTGACATAGTTTCTGCTCATGTTTTCTTAAGTTCAGGCAGATTCAGTACTCCTGTTCCCGTATTGTCTATGTCTTGGAAGACATGGAATCATCTGTGCTTTTTAAGAATTTTCAAGAATGGAAAGAATGCTCTGCACCCCCCCCCCCCCCCCCCCCCCCACACACACACACACACACACACACACACACACACACTTGTCCATTAGGGGTTGTTTGCCAGCACCCACATGCAAGTAATCACTGACAGGTCGTCACTTTCAGATCACAACTGGTTGCTGGATTCATCTACGGGCAGCTGCTGGTGATTCCACCATCGCTTGGTAGAACACCTCTGTTTTCAGCAGCAGTTAGCAGCAACCAGGAGACCCAATTTCCACTTCGGTGTGCCACCGAGACAAAAGTGGTTGGCGGACTTTCTCCACCTCAAATCACTTCCATTTTTAGGCAAACAATCCTGGCCAGCCACAAAGTTGTTAGTTGGTTGGTTTGTCAGTCTTGAAAAATAACAGACTGACAAAAAAACTTAAATGAAAGCTCGCTCACTAGAATTACTCCACAGTTTCCAGCCACCCCTCATGGCCAAACTACTATTCCCAAATGAACCTTCAACCTAAAAAAGTTGAAATTCTGTGTTGTATTATTCATGCACCATCCCTTCTTAAAAAATTCATTGGTGTGTCATGTTATATTTCCATCTCAACTCAAGAGATCTTTTACTGTTTTATCTTTGATTGATTCGGTTCTGGTGTCTTTTGAGGAGAATGTAAACTGTAAATGAAAATTTGATGTGAAAAACAAACAGGGGAGGTGGCAGTGCTACTCTCAGTCCTGAGAAAACTTGGCAGCTCTTCCAGTCAGGCTTCATATGACCCCAGCAACATCCACCAATCAGAGGGTTCCAGAAGCCCGTATGGAGCCTGAGAGGTGAAACCAGAGGCAAAAAGGTCCACAGAACGCTCGCCATTGCTCTGAACTCATGGTAATAACTGAAGCTGATCCAGATGAACATGTCATCATCATTTGCATCACTTTACTTCTGTCATCTGCATTATGACAGTCAGTCAGAGGACAGTGGGGAGATTCCATCCATCCATCTATTTTCTATGCTGCTTATCCCTTTCGGGGTCGCGGGGGGGCCGGAGCCTATCTCGGCTGTCAATGGGCGGGAGGCGGGGTACACCCTGGACCGGTCGCCAGCCGATCGCAGGGCACATGCACACAACCATTCACACTCACACTCACACCTAGGGGCAATTTAGAGTTACCAATCAACCTAATGAGCATGTTTTTGGTCTGTGGGAGGAAGCCGGAGTGCCCGGAGAGAACCCACGCACGCACGGGAAGAACATGCAAACTTCACACAGAAAGGCCCGACCCAGGAATCGAACCGGCGACCTTCTTGCTGTGAGGCACGCGCACTACCTGCTGCGCCACCGTGCAGCCCAGTGGGGAGATTTTAGCGTCAAAATGAAAAATGTCAGAAATGTAACAGTGGTCGAGACAAAAATATGTTTGTTTGTTTTTTTTCCACAGGAACAAAGCTGAAATAAATAAATAAAACTGATGGTCTTGAACATAAACCTACAACTGCAACCCACCGATGGTTACATTATCAGGGGACAGAAACAGACAGAACGGATGTCGTGAAATGAGAATTTGCAGTGGGGAACTAACCACCAATCCTAACACTGCAGCAGAGCAGCAGCGGACTGTCTTATAATATAGCACTCATTATCTGAATTTGAATGCTGAGTCAACATGTTATTAATGCTGCAGCCTGCAGTGCTGCAGTGCAGAGTGCTTCCTGTCCCGTGGAGCTCTTACTGCTGCTCTGACAACTGACAAATAATGTGTCACCACAGACGACAGGCAGGATGTGTAGATATGAACCCTGTGATGACGATATGATTGTCTCTGTCATGTGCTCGTCATGGTTGCACGGGCTCCTCTTCATTTCAGCAATGACTGAGTGGGTGGATGAAACATTCAATCATTCTGCTTCTCATCAAACTGCCTGAAGTTACCTCTAATACTTTATCAGAATACTCTCTCAGTTTTTCAGTCATCACATGCACTTATTATTACATTTGTGCAACATAGTATGCAACTATATACGGGACTGTCAACATGTAAAGGCTTACTTCATTTCAATTTAATTTACTGTCTATAGTGCCACTAGTAACACACCAAGAAATAACTGCTTATGTTATGAGCATTACTATGACCTCTGGAATGCAGCTGAATATTATCTATCATAAATAATGATGAATGTGTAGAAACAGATCAAAAAAGATCAGATTCCTGAGAGGATTGCTATCTTCAGGAAGTGTATTTAATAGTAGTTGAGGTTTGAGTTCATGCTCATATCTAATATCAGAAATTCTTGGTTTTGTCGCGGTGGGGTCCCTCCTTTTCGGTTGGCCTTCGTCTGCTTATTTGGTCTGCACCAGATTTTGATTGACATCTTCCACGTCAGCCAAAATGAAGAGAACTCAATAGAAGAACACTCCACACTTCCACAAAAGAAAACCTGGACTTTTCCTCTCAGGACCTGCAGACATGCTGCTTGTGGTATTATGTATATGAAAAGTCCATCACACTGCAGTGTAGTCAAAGTACTTTTATCACAGTTGGACATTTCCATCTCTAGTGCAACACTGATATTCATTCTCATTCGAAACTGACAAGCTTATAAAACACTCAGAATAGATTTTCTTTTTCATTTCATGATTCCAACTTTGTGTAATGGTGAATTGAGGATTATGGATGAGGCTGCCTCCTGACCATGCAGCTCCCCCCATCAGAGGCCACAGAGGAGCTGCAACCTTGAACAACCTTCACGGTGGACGCTGGCTCTCTAATAATGAGGGTAAACAAGGCAATGCTGACAGAATCCAAATTTCCGGATGTAGCGATCTGTAAGCATCTCACACTGATAACGTTGTTTACATAATTAATCATGTTGCAAAATTAATCTCCCACAGGTGAGCGCTGGCTACATTATCCCTTACAGTAACTTAACACCAGATATCTATAAAAAGGAGTTTGAGTAAATGTGGACAAAATGTTTCCGGACCTCTTATTCATTTCAAAGACATTTCGGAGTTTCAATCCTGATTTCAGGCTCCAGTGGGTCAGGGAATCATTAATCTTCATTTCTGCACTTTGGGATTTGTTGTGTCGGTCCCCTCTGATTTTAGTTCTCTCATCCTCTGTTGAAAATGTAGCCAGTAACACAGCGGGCTGTAAACTTAATGGCAATAAAAAAAAAAAAAAACCCTGGGCAAAGAGCGTGTAAAAGCATGGGAGATGAGAGGTGGGAATTCCAAAGGGGCCTCTGACTCTTTGAATTAGAAAATGGATGAGACAAATATTCACAACACTTAAGATGCCCATATTGCACTGAGGCTATTTTCCCCGTGGATTCATGGATAATTACATGCCCACTGGAGATGTAAAAAGCTTATATGAGAGGGAATGTAATGAAGGAAGATATAAAAGAAGTCATCAAAAGGAATACTTAAAATGGGACCTACAGGAATCAAAAGATTTGCTGGGTAAAATCGACTGCAGCTACTGAAGCGTCCCTCAGGTTGTAGTGTTCTCAGTTAAACTCAATCTCTTACTTTGGTGAGTGCATCACTTTCCTTAATCAGTTTTCTGAGCTCACCAGGTGGGTGAGCACATTTGAAATGTGACTTTAGGGACCGCAATCATATAATACAATCCATTAACATAGCCCTGAAACAAATATGTCCTTTGTGAAGCCTTTAATGTTCTTTGTTTGTTGAGAGTGTGCCAGAGCATCGGTTATTGAGCTCGGCTACTCCTGTTACTGCTGTTCACTATTGGGGACAGATATGTCAGCTTGTTAGTCAGGCTTCATACTCAGAATTGTGGACATAGCTCAAATATGTAATATTTAATATGATTTCGGAAGCCATTCCCTCCTAACAGTTGCCAAAAAAAATCCCCTTTGTGCTGCCATCTAACACCTTTCAATGCTTGAGTTCGCTAATTAAACAAGCTAATGGACTTTATGCATAGACAATCAGGGTGAGTATTTATGTGGAAGTAAATGCTGCTTTGTTGGTTGGAAAGAGTATTGCAGTGAAAAATGTGAGCACTTTAAGGACTTCTCTGTTCATTTTAGCTTCAAAGTTGAGGTTCTGGGCAAACACCATCTGCTGATGGAGATGCTACGAAATGGACATTGTGGCGCGACTGTTTTCTTGGCAGTTGTGTAATATCTTTGGCTCTTGAGAAGCTTTAGAGAAAATTACTCCGATGATGTCATGCTGATCAGGATTAGCTCAACTTTGAGACTCCAAATCTGGAACAGAAAGCCTGCATTACAAACTGAGGGCATAAATTGTGGGTGTTTACCAGGCAGGGAGTATCTAATGAAAATATTCCATCCAGCTTGACCCATTAAAGAGATTAGGGGTGTCACTCTTTAAAAAAAAAAAAACTAGGTTGAAACGAATGATAACTAGCATATTATTTGGTAGAATTAACTCAAATGGAACCCAAAGAGCCTTGAATTCATTTACTACTCATATGGTTTGTATACATGATTATCTGTTCTGTGTGGGTTGCTAGCTCCATTTCGGTGAAATTGGTATAATATTTTCATATTACCAATGAGAGAAACAATTTCCTAGTTCAATGATGGGACAACAGGGCATGCGGTACCCCCTGCTGAAGTATGAGACACATCTGCTGTGCACTTGCACTGTGGATTTTGAAAATGGATTTATCATTACAGATTGAGGATTATATTTCATTTCATTTAAAGAAAATAACAGCAGAGAACTCAATTCAAGCAGAATCTCAACTGAGCCAGCAGCATTATCACTTAGGCCAACTTGTAGGCCTCCTCGATCCACACAGAAAGACAGGGATGTGGACTGAAGTGAGTGATGGTCTACTCAAGCATGTGAGCTCGACTTGATAAACTTAATTTCATGAGAAGTAGGTTAATTCCTGGTGGTTTTATAAAGATTCCTGATTGACATAAATCTCATCAATAATGTTACCCTGCTAGTGGTTATATTTTGAAATGTCATTCAATTTGTGGAAGAATACATTCTGACTTAATCGCACCTCATCATGATGTATATTCAAGGCAGGATATGTTCTCAGCCAGTGAAAATCACCAAAGCCTCTCCGACTCCTGCTTTTAACTGAAAATCAAACAGCTCTTGATGTTTTGTTTTCATGCAATGCATATAAAACTTGCTTCGCTGCAAATGGCTAATAAGAGAACATTTAATGACACGTTGATTATCCTATTGGTTATGACTTGACTGTGAATTACAGTGTGTTAAGTGATCACATGGTCATTTATTAATATTGAGCAACAGAAGTGCGCCATACATCATGCATTAGTCATACATTAAATCATGAGCCGTGCATGTAAAGAGGAGCTGTGGTACCTTATCACGCTGCTCTTAACCACCATTAATGGCACAGCAGCTAAATTTTGTAACGATTGAATATAATCACAAACAGTCGAGTGTAAAGGCAGGCTGGTGTAAATAGCAGCTTCAATTAAAAAAAATGCTTTAGCATATAAGTTCACATTTGAGTAAAACCCCACTGATTAGCATTCATGTACGATGTAGAAATAATGTGGTTTTGCCTCACACTGTAACACTGAAGCAAAAAAGGGACATTTTTATGTGTCGGTTAATGTATTTGCAAACAGTTAAAGCTCGTTCAGGGCAACTGACCTGAGCAAGCAAAGCACCCGGCACCTCTGGACCCAACTCCCATGACTGAGTGATAAAGTACCCTCTGAAAGTCTGCTTGAAGATGTGAATGCAGCACTACGAACTATCCCTACAGCAACAGTGATTCTAGAGAAGCTCGGCTATAAGATGAAGAGCACAAGGAGCTATACCCTCCATGGAGAAGAAGTCTAGATGCCAAGATCAAGGCGCCTCCAAGAGAAGTTAGTCAACTCTCGGAGCTCCAGAAAGGTTTGTGGATGAAAGGGATTTCCAGGAAGAACCAGCAACTGTCCTTATCAGATGCACTGGAGACTTCCAAGCAAAGACACAGCTCCGGCTACCCGCCTGACGAGAAATACTGGAGAAGCAGAAGCTGGGAGAACAAATAGGATGTTCTCCACTGAACGATCCAAAGTGTACTCTCAGTGGTAGGGTAAGAACACAAGAGTAGATCCACCTGTCCAAAAGAGCGCAGTCCTAGAAGCAGGTAAGCTACTGCACAGAACCCTCAAACTACCAGGACTCATCCACACATACACATATGTAAATGTGTTCCAATTGTTCTGTTATTTATTTATTTATTTATTTTTTGTTGTTATTGTTTATTATTGTGTCAACCCCCCCCCACTTATTTTAGTCAGTAAATTCAGAGCGATGTGAGTGTGTATGTGGGTCATGGGATGCTGCTCTGTATGTGTTTTCTATGCACGTGCTATTCAGGACTGTCTGAGGTATTAAAGTATTGAGCTGTGTGCCTTGACCTGGGCTGGGCCACCAATTGAGTCATCATCAGTTTAAAGTATCTCTGAGGCCTCTCAAATGAGGCCGATCCTGCCCAGACATCGATAATTTACGTGGATGGCACAATGATTTGGAGAGCAAGTGGTGTATTGATAAACATGTCTCAAGAGCAGCAGCAAATGCCAGACGTGTCATCCTTCTAAAAGTATTCTCTGCTGGTGTTTCAGTGGATGGGGAAAACAGGAAATGCAGCTCCTTGCAGAATACTTCTGGATATGTACACACAGAAAAATAATAAATGGTTATGGTTAAATGGTTCTTTAAAATGGTCTATGGTTCTTCGAAGAACCATCACCTACTAGAGAACCATTTTATTTGGTGAATGGTTCTTCAGATTCCTCATATGGTTCTTTGGAATTTTAAAAGGTTCTTGATTCTTATTTGAATTATTTAATGATGGGTAATGAGTTGACTTAATAGAAACCATACTGTCCCTGTTGTTTTTTTTTTTTTCTTTGAGGAACCAGAAACGGTTCCTCAAAGAACCAGTCTGTGATGGTTCTTTGAGGCACCTTTAATGGTTCTTTATTGAACCATTAGAGTAAATGGTTCTTTAAAGAACCTTAGTGTAAAAGGTTCTTTCTGGAACCAAATATGGTTCTTCTATGGAATCACTCTGAAGAACCATTTTCAGTTCCAGTTGGAACCTTTATTTTTCTGTGTGTACTTTCAGCGTCAAACTGGCCACGTCTGCTGACCAAAGCTGCAATAATAAATGCGTAATAGTAAAATCTGCATTTCCTGCTGACAAACATGACCCCAAATGAAGAAAATAAAGAAGGATACAAAATAAATCAGTTATATATATGTACATTATATATAAAAAGAGCATAAAAATGATATTTTCTTGAGAAGGATGGCTCAATTTCTCAACGGAAAAATTTTGAATTAACCTCAGTGAGATAAGTTTTATAAAATGGTGTTGTACTATTCGTCCAAAAGGAGGGTTTGTGATGAAAAATGAAAGTCATGTAATGTCTTAAGTTAGTAATCAGTTACTTTACTGTGTCACTGTCACTGATGACACTGCTATTGTGTTGCGTTCCCCACAATAACCACAAAAGTAAAACTTTGTTGTCATATTTGGTTATGAATTCCAATTAAATTCTGATTTGAAATAATAATGCTATCGCTACTACAGCCTCGGCATAACCTTTCTAAAATCTATCTTCAGCATCACACTCCGCAACAAGCCATCTCATGTCTTAGGGTTCAAGCATTTTCACAGACATGGCAGATACCGAGAAATCCAACTCGTTCTAATCTACCCTTTCTGTTCCGCTTGCTAGCAACATCATTTCTCTCAGTTAGCTCAGTCTTTGCACATGCTCGTGGAGGACCCAATTGCAGTGTCGGCAAATTTATGGGTAATACGGGGAAACGGACAACTGGGGTAATAACGTGCCGTGCCAAGCTGTGAGCAGACTTAGCCGGAGTTGCTGTGATGAGAGCGGATGGAACGTGGAAATCACTGACAGATTTTGGCGTGGTTGAAACGACTCTCAGAGGAGGAACAAGCTCTTTATTATCACCTAGGTGGTGAGATCCGCATACTCGCAGACAGAGTAATCAGGAACAGATGAGGTCGAATACCAGAGATCAAGCAGGCAAGGAACGCTGGAGAGTCTGGCATGACGCGTAGACAATCAGGAAAGAGTGCCAGCGCCGCTTAAACACCTTTCTGATGAATCTAATTGAGGCCAGGTGTGCAGATGAGCAGTTGTGGGGCATGGCAACAGGTAATTTCTGGGCTGGACTGTGACAGCATGAACCCTCTCCGAGTGTTTCTTCAGGTTGTTTGCGCTTCTCACTGTCGAGAATTCCCTTAGCTTCATGCAGGATGAACTGGTCCCAAATTCAAATCCCCTGTGAGAATTTAAAGGTGACCTTTGTGTTATGGGATGCACGCCGTGCCACAACTTGTGATTAACATCTGCACTCATTCGACACGCACAGCTTGAGCACCATTAGCGGAGAAATATGGAGACAGTGGAAGCCAAAGTAAATCCTTCCTGATTTACAATTGCACAAGGTAACCGCATATTGGCAGCCCTTTAAAGAATTAATAATAAAGACTGATTTTGAATACTTCATTACCCAGAAATCCTGTAGGCTTGTATGCATATGTATAGATCTTTTGTTTTATTGTATGTAAAAACTTCTACTATGGTTTTTGAACATACTATGTGTGTTATACCTGTTTTCTTTTTTTGTTTTTTGGTTAATGCTGAAAATTGCTCATATTCAAATCTCCCAAATAAATTTATTTATTTATTTATTTATTTGCAATATCAGTGCATGCTTAAAGACCACTGCTGATCTTTAATGTCAGTGCTTCATTTGAGGACTGGGCAATATCACCTGAAATCAGTATCACCGGGAAGTGTCTGGTTCATCTTTAGATTTTTAAATACACCAAACTCTGTGAACCTGGCTGCAAAATCTGTCTGTACAAGTAGAATTTAGGCACTGGTTTAATGAAGGCTCAAAAAATGTGCAACAGTCGAGCTCAGGAGATCCACACACAGAAGCTGGCGAGTCAACAGAGAGTGAACAGGCAGGAAAGAATCCAGTTCCAGATTACTCATGACATGGACTGACAAGGTGTAGACTGGAACACAAGGTAGGCACGTGAGCAGGCAGTAGGCAGACAAGGAAAAGCAGCAACAAGTACTTGAGTGGAAGTCCAGTGCTTATGAACTGTGGCAACAGGTGAATCTTGATGGAACGATTAGTGTCAGGTGTGCTCAGGAGAGGAGGAGGAGGCCGAACCAGGCCTGTAAGCCACACCCTACAGATAGACACACACGACAGCCAGGGGAAGGCGTGGGACAAAAAGTAATGGAAACTACATACATACATTGTCAGTAAACATGAATCAGTGCAACATTTGACAATATTTCCTGATTATGTTAATAAGGGTAATTTGGCCGATGTTACATTTCCCTCAAAATGGCTTTGCTGTTGCCAATTAATTCTCTATAAACATAATTTCTAGGTGACAGGATTCCATCAAGAAATGAAGATTATTATAGAAGATTATTCTGTACAATATATCTTAATAAAAATAAAATTACAACAGTACATTATGAGGATGTGGAAATGTATTTCATAATTAATTACATGCCAAAATTCAATCATTTTGAGGCTTTGAAGGAACAGCAACTGCATTACCGATGAATATTAAGTTACAGCTGCCCTATTTCACATGACCTCCAGTCTAAACCATGCCCATGTCCAGTCTCCTATTCAAATACACAGACAGAGGCTGATAATTTTATTGGCTAAACAGATACAGATGCAGATAATTACGTCTTTGTGCAGCTCTGATGAGAGCATGAAAGTTCATTCTTGACTGTAAGAACAGCCTTTTTCAGAGCTCTCAACCGCATGTCCTCACGAAATGGAGCTTTTTGCTCTCAAATGGCCTTGCATTTTTCTGCCTAAGGCAGCTTATGTGTACGTCATCATTTTCCCTCATACTCTTAATGCTGTTCTACCAAACCATAAAGCTTAGCTTTACCTCGAAAGAACGTCCCCTATTGACAGTGATGGGTTGCTTTTGATAATATATTACACTACTGCGTTTTTGCAGTGTCAGGTTTGCTGAAGTGGTGCTTTCCAAACTACATCACCTCAAAAAACTAAATTACAGAACATATCAACTCAACCCTATTTCCCTTCTTGTCTTGAGACTCAATAATGTGCAATAATTTAAGCTGTTAAATACAATATACAACACTAGTGTTGCAGGGATGTGACATCCTTTTCAGTTAAAGCACTGCTCAGTGATTTAGGGATAAAGGTGTATTTTTAGAGTCCAGCAAGAGTGAGGAAAACATATAATATATTATAAACTTAAATTTCATTTGGTGGGAAAAGCAGATGCTTCTTAAAGACAAAATGTGGATCTTTTCCTCCACTTGTGGCCACTGTCCCACAGCCCCTCACCCCCACTGTCCGAGAGATCTCAGCGCAAACCCACTGAGTCTATAGACAATCACAACGGCATTTTAATTGATCCTTTCAATATCTTATTTGCTGAGAAGGGACCCTGGAGGAGCCTCACCCCAAAAGAGCACACAGCATTATTGAACCAGCCAAGGATCACGTAAAGGGCTTAGTATTGATGTAGACGTGGCAGAGAGGTGACAGAGAAGTAAAAGCATGGCTGGGGGTTGGGGGGGTAAAAGAAGTCAAAGGGGGAGGGTGAAGACGGGTGAAGGATCTGAAGTACGACGTGCTGTGGGGAAGGATGGGAGAGTGCCTGTAAAGAAGCAAGGTTAAACGCAAGAAGATCAAAACAGTGAGCAAGAACAGGTGATTTGGTAAAAACAGTACTTCAAAGCACCTCAAGCAATCAAAAAGAAGCTGAAAGAAGATCATTGACATTACATCTTATGCACCAGCCTTTGACTTCTCACAGGACAGCGATTCCACAGGATGTTATTGTAGTAAGGTGAAAGAGTGTTTGCAGAAGGGATGAGTTAGCCTGAGTTAGCCATGCATAGAAGTTTATCATCCAATAAAATTCATTTAAAAGCCGCTGAGTGAATTGGGTTTGGGCGGAATGGGTGGGGAGCGTTTAGAAGTTAGTTTAATTCAGTTAGTTTTTGGCGAAAAGCCAAAGAGAGGTTCTAGCTAGATGGAGTGAGATGTTACCTTTTGCAAATTGCTAGCTGCTCTACATCTGCTAGAAGTCTAATGCTAGTGTCATTATTATTTTTCAACAAAAATATCTATATTCATACAGAAACTATTCAGAAAATAAAATTAATGTAAAAAAAAAAAAAATTACATGTACACACTTGGCCAATAAAGCTGATTCTGATTCAGCATTTTGTTGAATGAATATAGAATATAAAAACAAT
This sequence comes from Chaetodon trifascialis, assembly GCF_039877785.1. Taxonomy (NCBI): domain Eukaryota; kingdom Metazoa; phylum Chordata; class Actinopteri; order Chaetodontiformes; family Chaetodontidae; genus Chaetodon; species Chaetodon trifascialis. The sequence continues at coordinate 2,427,425 of NC_092079.1, read as the reverse complement.
CTACACCTCCTTTTTTACCCTGTATTTGTGCACCTTTTGGCAGTCAGCACCATTAAAAGTCATGCTTCACAGCAGCCCCTGTTTGCATTGTAACTGTGGACGTACAGACAACAAGAAAATGTCTTAATTCTGAGCAGATTAGAAGATATTTATCTTCAATGGGGAGTGGATAGCACTGCAAAGAAGACTGATCATTAGCAATATCTGGTTGTTCATATTTGAGTTATCTTTGTGTGAGTCTCATGTAAATTGAATTAGGTGGGTGACGGGTCTAATTGGAGAAAACCAATAATGCATTTCTGCACAAAATCCAGATGCTGCTCTCATTACATTAAATTGTGTTCATATCCAAATCATGCATCCATGTTCAGTCATATCCCTGCCACCCACCATGCAAAATCAACATGCATTAAAATATTTTAATTTTAGCAGCATGCTTTGTAATATTGTCGTATCATATTAGATCTCAGATACACTTAGAATACCGTACTTTGTGTACTCATTTGAAAATAAGCGAAGTGGATTTGCTAATTCAAAAACAGATGTAAAAGGCAGGCTCTAATCCTTAGTTTCAGCCATACACTATAGCTGAAAGCCATTAGGAGGGACAGGTTGCTGAGTCAAGGCCTGCCTAAATCACCCAGGTAAAGCCTTGGGCGTCTGTTTCATTTTACAGGACAGATACATCAGTTTAAGCAGGTAGAGACCAATCAAATCACTGACAGACAAGCATAGCAGCCAAGTGCTGACTGCAGTTTGACAGGGGGAGATACCTAATCATGAGTTGGCACATCAGGCCAAGATATAATATTCATCTCTTTCATATTGGCCTCAGATTATGCATCCTCTGACTTTATCTGCAAAGCTTGCTCACAGAGTTCAGCAGGCATGGCAGATAATAATATTGTTTATGATGATTCATCTGTTTTTAACATTATTGTGTCTTAGTGTACAAAACATCAAATGACAATGAGCAATGAGGGAAATAAACAAATTCAGAACCTTCAGTAACACAATAAATGTCAGATATTTCTAAAAATAATTTCAGATTATGTAGCAGCAATTACCCTAGCATCAAACAAAACCTGAACAAAAGCTCGTTCAAACCGCACTGAGCGTGCAATTCCTGGCGCAAGACCTTTTATTTTAAGGACCAGTAGTAACATTTTTACTACACATAAATATCGATTTTTAAATTCTCCTTTTTTTCCTCCTTAGGAATATCAAGTTCTCCATGCTCCACAGATTTTGTCCCTAATATCTCCCACTGCTAGCCTGCAGAGGGCGTAGACCAGGGTCTGGACCTCAGTCTGCATCCCAAACAAATGGCAAGTCACTCTATCACATTTTTCTCCAGCTCCATCCTCTCTCTCCACCATCAAACTGCTCGGCTCCCAGGCGGGCCATTTCCTGGAGCTGAAAGCAGTGCACTGGCCTGACAATGGGAGCTAACTCTGGAGTTGTCAGAGTATCACTAAGTTTGTCTATTAGAAGCAAAAGTCACTTGGGTTGGAGTCTCAAACTGACTATTTTTGTTGAGGTAAGGACTCATTCATTGGTACTTGAACTGTAGGTTTTGTGCTGAGCACATGACTGCCACTGATTGCCTGTGTTTTTTAGGAGTCTCACCAATTTAGGCTCATAAAAATAACATAAATGAAAGTGAAGTGAAAATATTAAGCAAAAATTGGCCGAAGAGGTCTAATGCAGAGAATGTGCCTCTTATGACTCTGTTTCACAATTCCTACAACTGGTGTAAATGTAGTTGAGTCAGAAATAAATATGGGCTAACTGGCTGAGCCTTGTATACTCAGTAGCGTGCTGGCCCAATCACAAGAGATGTAACATTAATTAATGAATTAAATGCTATTTATTATCCTCAATCATTCCAGAACTCTGACCTTGAGTAAAAATCAGATGGGCGCTTTTGTGTGATAAGTTTGAGGACCCCTGGTGTAGACATGTGTCTCCTCTGATACACTGTCAAGAAAGTGATTAAATAGGAAGATGTTATGTGGATGTTCCATCACCGTTGATCTTACACACCATCTGCACAGTTATCCAAAAACTGATCTCCCTACATAGGTTCTCCAGTCAGTCATTGCCCTACCATCCATCCTAGTGTGAGGAGGGTAAATCTGTGTGAAACATGCTCCACCAATGACTATATTTATACTATCTCTGCCATCCATTTTCATAATCACCCTCTCCTACCAACTGTCTCTTTCGCCAGCAGTGTGTCAAAGTCACAAGCGTAACTTCTAAGTAATGTGTACATATCCTTCAAGTAACACATAAATAAACTAAGTGCTGAATTTATATGCCCTTTTGTGTTTTCATTTGTATAATGGGTATCTGATTCTGGCCACCTTAATGTCCCAAGTACAATGTGTGTACCCTTGTCTAAATGTAAGGGGTATGTGGACAGTGGTAAGGGTGGTGGACTGATCAAGGGCGTTGGAAAATGTCCCATATTTGTAAATACTTACCTTGACATATATGTTGGTTATGAATTGTACATCTATTTTTGAATGAACAGCCTGGGGGGTATGCACATCCATTTTTAAATGAAAATATTTTTCATTCAATAAAAGCATTCTAAGAGCCTAATGTATTTGGAATGGAAAGATATCTCCCAAGGACACTGAAACTATTACTTCACTATGACCAAATTACCAGTTGCTCTTTATTTCCATTAGAGATAAGTAATTATTCACTTGGCCCCGTAGCAATCTCACACCTGTATGAAGATATTACATTTCAGTCCTAACAAGATGCATTCAGACTTGTATGCATGCCTTTCTCTTGAGGAGGAGGACACTAGTTTGAAATACTCGTCGACAAAGCAAATCAATATCTAATTACAAGCCGCACATTATGGTACTTCGACAAGGGAATGGCGAGAGGCCTTCCCTTCCTCCTTAAACCAAGGGCTCAATAACACCTTGTAGATTATTTCTTCACCCATCATTTGCATGCTGCCCCAGTAATGGCCCCTCACTTTGAGAATCTATTACCATTTTTTGCCTTAAAGTCAGCACTTTTCAGAGGACGGAGATTTGTCTCGCTGTGGTCCATCACTCAGCCTAAGCTGCATTCGATTTACACCACAAAACTGAAGGTTTGTCTTGCAGAAATTTAAGTGCAAGTCTCTGGCTCCAATTGTTTAACAGAAGGCTAATTTTGTAAGAATGAAGTGACTCCCAATGACCCATCCATACTTACACACAGTTTAAATAATCCATATGGAATACTCTATTTCACAGTGCAATTCAAACAGAATGATACACTTCTGTAAAATAAAAAATAGGAAGAATGGAGGACCATCACTTTAATTATCATAATTTAAGGAAACTACAATTTATCTTGTAATATTCTGTTTGAATATATGTGAAAATGTGATTTCAATAGACTATTTAAAAATAGTTCCTGAGGTGATGAGCTCAAGAGAGATGAAATTGCCTCTAGATGGGCCTGACCAGACGGCGATCAACATACTCCCACAGGGCGATAGCTGTCCATGGAGGATCATAATTACATCTGCTCTTCTAATTAAACAGTTTGGAAGGCAGTGACACTGAGTCTAACAGAGTTCACTAAGCACATCTTGGCACATGGACCAGCTGTGCAGGCCATGGTTCTTTTTAAACCACATCATTCTGAAAACAGGACTGCTCAGGTAAAGGGCAGATGGACCACTGTCCTCCAAATGACATCAGAAAACATACCCACATAAACTTCAAGATAGGCTGCACTAATCATAACACTTCCACCTGATCATTTTGCTTGTCTTAGAGCTTTACAAGTGATGGGGCTAAAAATGGCGTTTGTGGTCATTACTGATGAGGTATCTTGTGCAAAAAGTTCATATTTTTACCTAAGAGGCTAAAAAAAGAGAGATGTTCAAAATGTACACTGTTCCTACTCTTGGAGCACAGTACATTTCATGGTAATCTTCCCATTAAATTGATATCCCATTGCTGTTTTATGTTTAGAAGGGGACATTTTGTCCCTGCGGTGGTAAAGAAAAAGCCTGGGGATCACAAAGAACATTATGAGTAACATTCTGAGGGAACCGCAAATATGCCCATTAATGGAAATCATCCATCCATCCATCCATCCATTTTCTATGCTGCATATCCCTTTCAGGGTTGCGGGGGGTGCTGGAGCCTATCCCAGCCATCAACGGGCGAGAGGCGGGGTACACCCTGGACCGGTCGCCAGTCGATCGCACTTATGGAAATCATTTCATATTAAATATACTTTGTAGGAGCCAAAATGTATGGTTTCCTTTTGAGTGTGACTTATTTTTGTCCACTGGGTGGCGCATGTTAATTAGCAATTTACCTGGTATATGGCTAGGAACTATGTGTTGCTGGTTAGGTGTCCTACCCGAAAGTGCAAAGGGTTTTGACCGCTACGCTACACGCTGAACGCTAATCGCAAACGCTATGCACTGTGCTTGCTCGCTCCCGTTTGACTTTGGCTTGTGAATACTGTGCCTAACCTGCTGTATTGGACTCATGTGGAATAAATGGATAACCGTTGATTGAAAGGACCGTTTACAAGCGTTTTGCTTTAGATCACAGTAAGTCAATAGAGTAGTTAGCAAGTAACTTTAGGTAACATCTAGCGTGTCAGCCAAGCCACCACCCGTGTCAGTGACACCTCAGCAGTTCCGTATTAGAACAGAACTCCTATAATATACTTTGACGTGCATGTTCAACTGTTTATCGTCAGGAAATCACAAACATTCTTAGGGATAACCCTCTGGAGACCTTGAAATCCACAGGAACTGCCATGGTTGTCACTGTCAAAATCTTGCTTTTAACAAAAATGTTGGGCAGACCGACTGACTGCCTGATGTTACCACCCTCGGCCTCCATCGTATGTGGACCAAAGATGTCCCACTTAAGCCATGTTTCCAATTCATGGAGAGGCTCGATTCGACTTAACATTGTCTTTTTCTGTGTCCATGGTGAATAGTACCTGGTATCTGGTACTTTTTTTTAGTATCACCTCAGGTTCCAAGGTGCCGTGTAAACATTGCAGACTACTGAATGGATGTCATTAGAATCATCAAGGCACATCCTACACAAACCTGGCACTTTTAAATGATCAAGCTACCATTAAAAGCAAACACAATTTTTTATTTTTATTTTTACTTGACTCAGATTTAATAAAAATGCCAGTTCACAAAACCATATCGTGGTCAATTTGACGAAGTGCAGATGTATCAAGAACACCATCCCTTTCATAGCCTCTTCTATAAGAGCAGGGTAGTACATTTATATGCGTGTGTTCGAGTGTGTGATTGAGCAAGAGACAGAGTGAGTTGCAGACAGTGATGATGATTGCGAGCAGAGCACAGAAAAAGGTTAGCAGTAAAGTTGTCAGTTTAGCAGTAAATGTACTGCAGTTTGTTTGTAACTTACACTTTGTCAGTGAAAAAGGCTGCAGGTGCTCAAGACTACGATAAAATATCTGTATGTTGTTTCCCCACCTGCTGGAAAAGTGTAGGGGGGCGCAGCATCGCAATGACAATTAGCTAAGGATCCTGCCTAGCAGTGCAAAATTATTCAGCATATTGGCTGTAATCACCAACTGCACAAATAACAGAGACAGAATGTGATAATTTGCTAATCTATTTTGAGATATACTCAACTGAAAACAGCACACATCCAGTACATATACACTTTATTGATGCTGCTGTATATTGGAATTTCCCCTTGTGGGACTAATAAAGGAATATTGAATTGAATTGAATTGAAATTCAATTGATTTGAAATTGAATTAATGTTTTACTTTATCACTTTCATTGACTTATGTTAATATATGTTTATTCTGAAGATTAAGTCTTTAAATGAAGACTGGAGTTACCAGCGGGCGGCACAGTTGAGCAGCAGGTAGTGCGTGTGCCTCACAGCATGAAGGTCGCCGGTTCGATCCCCAGTTCGGACGGGGCCTTTCTGTGTGAAGTTTGCATGTTCTTCCCGTGCATGCGTGGGTTCTCTCCGGGTACTCTGGCTTGCTCCCACAGACCAAAAACATGCTCATTAGGTTAATTGGTGACTCTAAAATTGGCCTTCAGTGTGAGTGTGAACGTGAATGGTTGTCTGTCTTGTATGTTGCCCTGCGAACGACTGGTGACCGAGCCAGGGTATACCCCGCCTCTCGCCCATTGACTGCTAGGCTCCAGGCCTGGAGGATAGGCTCCAGCTCCCCCGCAGCCCCGAAAGGGATAGGCGGTATAGAAAATGAATGAATGAATGAATGAATGGATGGAGTTACCAGCCTTTACCATACCCAAACCATAGTCAAGTACTGTAGTACCTAACCCAAACCATGGCTTAACCATAGTTTATTTGCTATAGCCACAATATTTCCTTTACATTCACTGTGACATACATTGACGTGCTCAACGAAGTAATTGTTGACGACAATTGCAGTGGGGCACCGCAATCGATGATCTCAGCAGTTAACTTGGAGAGTGATCGCCCAACGGCCTGAGCTGCAAAAACAAAACCATTGTCGGTCAGTCTCGGGGTCCACCAGTAACTGCAGTAATTCCAGCAAGTTTAATATCATATTTTAGAGTGACTTGTGCAGCAAGAGGTCATTCTGCTGGGGTGACTCATGATCTGGATGCATCATGAAATGTGAGCAATGCGTCTGATATCTAAAATACAATGGGAATGGCCCAACAGACGTCAAAGCAAATCAATATCATTTTACTGGATGATCTTAAGACATGATCTAAGTTATCGCTTTATTGAATGTAATTACAGCTAAGACTACCCCCTTTAAAGAAACAAATGAGACGCAAATGTGACATACATAAATCTTGTGAATGTGAATGTCGGTCTGGCCTCATAAATCCTTTGCATCCGATCGAGCAACAGCCAAAGGTCATTGTTAACCTCTGCTGAACAGCACCTGGCATAAGAGATGACAGATTTTGACATTTCCAATAAGTCACCACTGTCAATAAAGAAGGTATATAAAGTTCACACAATCTTTACTCAGGATTAAGTTTGGTACAGCCATGTTTGGACGGCTCCATCTATCAAGCACTAAAAGTGAAGCAGATAAGCAATGGGTCATCCCTCTCCTTGTCACACCATAAGAGTAGGCAAGTGTGTACATAAATCTTCACCCTGTTTGCCAGAGAGAATTAGCTTGATGCTTTGCAATGATCCCACAGACACCTCTCTTGATATTTATAAATCAATGATTATACATGCTACATCATCTGATTTTGCAGATGGACTAGTTAGTTTATTGATGTCTATGCCAATGTGACTCTTTTTCATTCGTGTAGCTTAGTATTTCTTCTAGTGGGAAGAAAATCATTTAGGATGCACATATGCTCTTGGGTCCAGAGAGAATTCAGCTATCAATCATCTATGTATTTTTGGACATACTGTTAATGTTAATTTATACATATAGAATCAAACTGAGAATGTTCATCTAGTGGCATTGCTGGGGTCTCTTGGAGCTCCAAGCAAGAAATCCCTGGGGCCCCCCACCCCACCAGTGCACGCCACAAAAATTTGTTTTTTGCACACATAAATGTTTCTGGGACATTTGAGATGAATACTGAAAAAATAGATCAGTGGTTCTCAAAGTGAGGTCCAAGGACCAACATAGGTCCCCGAAAGCCCAGACCTATCAATAATCGTTGGTGTAAATAAGTGGCCAGGGCCCCCCCAGTGGCCGGGGGCTCCAAGCAACTGCCTGGCTTGCCCGTCCGCAAGCCCCACCCCTGTGTTTATCTTGTGTGTGCGAATGCCTACATTTTGAAGCACTCCTGACCAAGTATATGTCCACAAACCTTGAGTTGAAGACAAGTGCAATCACAAGTAAAGTAAATGTAAATTACTCCAACTCTCTTGTAAATAAGTAGCTGATGAATTGTCATATATATCTATAAAGGTCACGTTTTAGTGATTATGGTTGCACGTCATTGGGTGCCGTTGTGAGCCCATCTCATACCATACCACACCAGTAGAATTAATACAAAAATACATATACTGTGACTAATAATAAACAAATCTTAAATATTGTGTGTGTTATGCATTGACATACACTGACAGACTCACACACAACATAATTATATTAACTTCTGTGTGGAGAATGCTCAACCCACAAGGAATGTGCAGTGTTTAACAACAATAGACGCTGGATTTCTCCTGACATAAAGGCTCCCTTGAGGAATAAAAGAGGGTCTTTAGGTCGGGAAACAAAGAGTTGCCCAAGAATGTGCAGAGGGATTTGAGGAGCAGAATCGGGGAATCGGGTGGAAAAAAAACTGAAAGTCAGTGGGAGCAGAATATCAGTAGAGCCTCCAGTCCAAGAGTGGAGGGGCCATGAAACTATCTCTGGTTACAAGGAATCCAACTCCCAGCATGTGGGGGACCAAAAGTGGGTAAATGACCTACCCTCCTGCTCCAATCTGTGCCTCACAACTGACCAGGTAAGGAGAGAACTTAGGAAGATCAAGGGAAGAAAAGCTGCGGATCCAGATAACATTAGCTCAAGGTTCTTCAAGTCCTATGCAGACCAGTTGTGCAAGATTGTTGAGCAAAACCTTCAACCTGAGTTTGAAGCTGTGAAGAGTGCCACAGCTATGGAAAACCTCCTGCATGGTACCAGTACTAACGACTTGTCCACCCCCACCGCCTGGTGAGACCATCAACAAACCCATTAAGTTTGTCCATCCACTTTGGAGTGGATGATGCTGTCATCTGCCTCCTACATAGATCACTCTCTCACCTGCAAAAGGCTGGAAGCATGGACCATCACCTCACAGGATGGATCCCACGCCACCTCACCAACTGACTGCACTATGTGAGGATACATGAATGTGAGTCCCACATGTCTGCAGGAGGGGGACCCTGTAGGGAACAATCCTCTCTCATCCCTGCTGTCCTGGAGATGACAGGGTGTACAGAGAGCTGACCCAGAGATCTGTGGATTGGTGCCAGAGGAACCACCTCCAGATCAGGGAAAACCAAAGAGCTGGTACTATTTAAGAAAGGCCAGAGCAGACCTTATCTACTGAGGAGTGCAGGGGTCTCTCCTGAGGACATTTTTTGACTCTATGATGGCACCAGCCATATTCTATGACTAGATGGAGAATGTGTCCCACTCCATGTAGGACACTCTGACAGCACTGGGCAGCTCCCTCAATGGCAGGCTGCTTCTTTGGTGTCTGAGTATACTGAGATAAATAGAGAAATACTGCAGGTCGTCCTTCCTGCTGCTGCCAGACTTTACAATCAACACTACTTCCAGTAGACCGCACTCAATGAAACTGACAAATTAACTCCTGTGCAATATCAGGAGATACTAAACTGTCACCTCTTGTGATACCAGTTGTAATATTTTCTCTGTCTCAACATATACAGATGAAATCGTGATGTGTGTGAACTTCTGTTTACCTACTTCCCTGGTCACTGTTGGATGTTATACCACTAAATACGACTAACCAATGACATTACTGGGAAAAAGGTGGCACTGACAACCAGTTTTGGATTGTCCTGATGAGATTTAGCTGGATTGCATGCAGCTAACACAATGTTAGGCCCCTTCACAGTACACTGCCCCTGGCATGATGGCTGACCTTGTTATCACCAGCCCTCCTCGGTTTTTCCCAGCAAGTCTACTTCTGGTCAGCACTTCTCACCTTACACAGTCCATTCACAGTTCCCCAAGTGGGGAAAGGGGTTGGATGTTTTTTTTTGTATTTTGTATAAGCCACCAAACATGCACAGTTGTCACTCTTCATTTGGGAAACTGTGATAAGATAAAAGAGAGCAAGACTCTGATGTTTTCCACAATAATCACAAAGCCTGGGGTGTGAATTTGTTAATTTGCAGCAATTAGGTCCAAATCATTTAAACATGTCCAGAACTTCACGAGT